>NC_134830.1:17628077-17941555 GCF_004210375.1 Tachypleus tridentatus
AAAAAAAAATATTACAAAACAGCATATGTTGGAAATAAGTGTGTATTTGTTAATTATGATGTGAAGAAAGGCTGCTAGACACAAATGTCATATAGATAAGAGATTTTAATATACATTAACCTTACTAGTGGCTAGGAAATCTTATAACAGGTTAATGATACAAAGCATTTTCCTAAAACGTGTATAGAGTTGTAAATACCTGTATGCTAAGCCAGCTAATACAGTACCAAGCAACCAATGATAGAAGGAAACTCCAAGATTCCATGGTAGTGCATATGGAATTACACTCAACAAGTAGTCCAGTATTACTCCTGTTAAAAATGAAAGTTATATCTCACTAAAAAATAACCGAAATTACACTTCTAAATGTTTAATTTGCTGAAAAGATATGAACGATAAGGTCCAAATCATGAATAATGACATGCTGCTCTAACTGTGAATACCAACTGTACGAAGCAGGTGTTGCCAATTGGTCAACAACTCTGAATTAGAGACAGTCAAGCCTCTAAATTAACTGGGACTTTTTGATCTAGCTCTTAGGTTGAAAATGTGCACTAGTGCTCTAACTTAGTGTTGATAAAAAACTTGCTACACATTAAGTTACTGATCTGGAAAAGTGTGTAGTAGTCTTGGCAATTTACTTTATATATTATTTAAAGTATGTAAACAAAGATACACAATCAACTGAGCAGACTACTTATTCAGAGAAATTTAACTTGCTCATCATTCCTTCCTTCTGAATGTAGACTAAAAGAAATTAAGTAAAGATCATTCCTGGTCAGTGTAAATGCAACACTCAACATTTTCTTTAAATGTACCCTAGATGTGAAATAATACAATGCATAGTTGTGTTTCTGATCATAGTGAAATATTTATTACTTGGTATTGTTTATTAATTTTATGTTCATAAGTCTAAATAATAATTATTGTACAAGGTGACAATAATAAAGATATTTGCTTTCCACCTGTTTTCCTTGTGACTTCACCTAAGTGTTCTTTCAAACACATTTGTTATTTTAAAAACTGACATAATTTTTACATTAATTTATAACCTGCAAAATAATTCAAGTCCTATAAGTGCTAGGTTAGTCTCAAATTTAATTTTATTGTAACATATACTCATTATTCTGAGAGCAAGCTACCTCTTATTATCTTGTAAATTTCAGCCACAAGTTTTACACACAGCAACAACTAGTAACAGTAGTATCATACAGGCAGTGGAAGTGAATGTATGGACAAAAAAATTACATGTAAATGAAAGATTCTGCACTTGAAATGTAGATTTTAATGTTTCTTGATTTTGGCTTATCTATATCTTTTCCATCTACAATATTATAAAAAGAGTAGAAATACAAATTAACAATGTATTTGATAATTTAATTTTGAATTTGTCTAATTTACTTAATAGATTCATTTACACAAATTAATCTCCATGGCAACACAACTGAAGTTTCATGATTCAGAAAAAGAAATTTGTCATCCACATAGAGTTAGAAAATTACTGGACCTCCAGAGAACTAAAAATCCAACATTATCACATTAATAGGTACAATACCCGACCCCTTTAATATTTTATTATTAATTTTATCTACTTCTATAATTAAGGGACTCAAAACTGTTTGACCATACTTGTATCAGGTACACTTTTCCATTATATTGTTGTAGCTGTATTTTGTTATTTAAAATCAGTTTGGTAACTTGTGAAATTCTTAGACCCCTGATAAAGGCATAATCCAAAACACGAGTTACAAAACTTAAGAAAAGGAATGTTTAATTACATCTATTGGTTTTACATAATACCATTTATACAGTAGTTTATGTTGTAACTTTTCCTGGTATTCAAATTACTTAACCTGTTTTAAAAATAACTGACTGTCAGTTCACTACTATATAACAGTTTATTTTATATACCTATTTTATCTCTGCACATCTGATGCATTGCCAGTCTAAAGGACTGCAACAGTTACTACAGTATGCAGTGTATAACACTGCAAGTTACTCTTATTAATTTGTATTTTTTTCGCTTGCTTTCAAATAATTGTTTATGTAAATTGTCACACATCAGCATCAGGGGAAAATGATCACATATCAGAAGTTGATATGGTGATGCTTATTTCAACTACAGTCAAAAAGATTTTTTATTTTTAAATTCTTGAAAATAAGAAAATTACAATATGAACAACTGTGAAATGCTTCACACATCACAGTTGGGGTGTGTTTTAAAATAAAACCAAAACATTTTAGACTTGAATCAGAAGCAACAGTATAAGCTAAAGTTTAGTATCTTTCAGAATGAACCACAAGTTCTGTAGAACTGAAAATGAACTCTATTTTAAGGTATTAAAAGTAATAAGAACTTACCAGAAAGCATACAGCTGAAAAGTAAGGCTGGAAAATAGTGATGAAAATACAATATCCTGCCCATTCCATAAAATGGAAAATAATGTAGTGACCATGCAAGAAACAACCACTTACTGGCATGGCTCATGGAGGAGTTGATGTCTGCAGATTGAAAGAGCAACTAATGCATTAATTTCTTATATTCCATGTTACCCTATAAGAACTCCTATTTTGAAATAATAAACACAAAAGTTACACTCTCATTGCAAGTGAAAAACCAATGATTAAGATACATCAGATTAAGCATCATCACTGTTGGGGGGAAAAAAATCATTTACAGATAACCTAGTTTAAATATAGACTGATGCATGCTTCTAATATTAAACAAAATACTTCAATAGGTGTATGTGTATACCTTCATCACAGTAGTAATGTACAAGAGCTATTAATTTTGCTCTAAAAATAACCCTTTTTAGTGACCTTTTTCATTACACATTAGACCAATTACAACTAGCCTACTGCAGGTAAAATATATATATATGGTTTAAAAAAAAGAAAATTAGACAAAAATACAATAATGATATATCTTTATAAACACAGATTTATGCAATTAGTTTCCTGTATCATTAAAAGCAGAAATGCTCAAAATTTAATATTATGTATACTATCACAAGTTCCATTAACCTTTTATTTAGGTTATAAAGAATAGAACAGATAAAACATTTTCATTTACTGTGTATATTATGCAAAACTAATACTTATTTTTGTACACAATAAATAATTCTATGAGCAACTTTAATTAACCATGCAAACATCTTGGGCATACAATATTCATTGTATGTATATATTAAATAAAAATATATATTTCAGGTTTGTTAAAGTTACCTTCAACTTTCGAAGATGCTAGACACCCTCGCTGATGCCTCAAAGCTATGATACCTTGAGCCACAAGATAGACACCCATCAGCACCAAGTTTCCCCACCAAATAATGGGGTTGCCCAACAAGTAGATACGATATTGGTGTCCAGAGAAAAACTGACCCTAAATTTAGAAGTGTTTTAATATCATGGCTATTTTACAAAACTATTTCAAAAGCCTAACATTTTAAGAAATGTGATATTTTAAACAACAAGATACATATTTTTTGCATTATTCCAGTTTAACAATTTAAGAAGAAAACATCGATTTAAAACATTATTTTTTACAATAAACAAATCGTCTCTTACTGCTTATTTGCTAGGTTGTTTTCATTTTCATTACATAACAAACATTTCCTTCAATTGAATAGATAATTTATATCATGGTTCACAGAAACTTCACTAAGCATGTTAAATAAATGAATATTACATACTAAAACATCTTTTTAATATAACGTGTAGAATACTGTTTAACTTAAAAGTTTATTCTACCCTTGGCATACAGAAATATAAATCCAATGTGTTTTATAAAACTGAAATAAAATATAGGGCTCAATCATCACAAAAAACCTTCACATTATGTAAACATTTCTAAATTTTAACAAATTTTATATTCAAATAAAAATCTCATGTTTTCATTTTTTATTTATTTTACCTTTACACTTCTGTTTTAAGTACATATATTAGCCAATTTAAAATGAACAGTCTAACACTAACTTCAAATAAAAACAAACTAATTACAGATATAAAAGAATACAATATTTCTAAGCCACACACTGTGTATACCTACCCTAAAGTTGATAGGCCACTGCCATGGTCTTGAAGTTACTTCTCCTTCTTTAGGTTTTAAACCAGAATTACCCTGTTGAAAGAGATGTGAAGATCACTGTTTTAAAAAGAAGTAAGAAACTTTCTTGTTATAATGTTTAAACTTTTTTTCAAACAAAAATATCTGCTTTATATATTTCTGTTAAACCATTTAATTTATATCAGAAATTTGACACACTAAAATAAATTCCAATATTAACTTCGTGAGACAAAAATTTAGTTCATTAACCACAAAAATTTTCAATTTTTATACGTGTCTTTTATTATCAAGCATTTCATATATTACAGTTAACAAACAGAATTACATCATTCCTTGTAATGGTATACTTGTAGGTCACTAAAATGCAACTTCCTACTTGGTTCTAGTACTAGTACTGTCTTTAAAAAAAATAGCTTCTGGTATTCAGTACCTATGAGTTTTGGCAGAAGTTCACCCCTGTATTTATATGTTTCTATTTAGATGTTAGTCAGAGGGTACATAAGTATATTTATAAAAGTATGCCTGGAATGATCTAGATTGTGACACGTAAATCTAACAAATATCTCAGATTTAAGACATCAGATATAAATACGAGTGGGCCAGTCAATTAATAAGCTTGCAGTAAATCAAAGATTGGTTGGTTGGTTGATTTGGTGTTTCATGGTACAAAGCAGCTAGGCTATCTGTGCCAAACATCTGGTAAAAAGTTAAAATTAAAGTAAATTTAGTGAAATTCATAAAAGAAAATTAAAATAAAACAAAACAAAACAAAGTGAAAAAACAAAACATAAATAGCATAAAACCAATGTTTACATCTAGTCTACAACGTTAAGAGAAAAACTACAGTAATACAAGTTGTAAAAGACTTTCTGTAGCATAATTGTAATTATCATAACTCACCAGAAAGACTAACAGTTAAGTACAAAAACCACTGTCAGTCACCTGAAGTTGGACTTTCCAGTCCTGGTTCCAACTTATTTGGTGTTATGGCCATTTTCAAAAAGTAAAGAAATAAAAGTTTTAAAAGACTTGAAGCAAAATTTTAATAATGACTTGCCAGAATGACTAATGGGTAGTTCAAAGTGCAGTGTTAGTCACCTGAAGTTGGCCTTTCCAGTCCTAGTTTCAAGTTATTTGATGTTACAGCCATTTTCTAATTTAAAATCAAACTAGATGGACTGTGATTCTTAAGAGGGAATCACATTTAAAAAAAGGTCTAATGTATAAATTAAAAACTTAAATAGCACTAAAGAGATGAGTGGCCTTTAAAAAACTAAAAACATTTCCAAGGTGGACAGTGTCACCATCACCAATGACAGTGTCTAACTTCATGGACAAACCTTAGGACAGAACATGTTTAAAATGGTGCCGTCATTGAGAGTCATAACAATAGCAAGAAAGTAAAATGTGGCTTATTGTGACCTGAGTGTTACACAGACTACACATTGGTGCATCAGTTCCAGATAAAAGAAAATGATGACTTAAAAAACTGTGACTAATGCATAGTCTAGTTAGAACAACTTTCTCTTTCTGATCCTTACGGGAGCAAGACAGCCAAATTCCAATATAGGGTTTTATTTGGAAAAGCTTGCCATCACATTGCTTACTCCAAGTTGACTTCCAGCTGGCACGGAGCCCAGCCTTGAATAAATGACCATAGTCCATGTATGGAACAGGCACAGCAGTGATAGTGCCATGCAGATAGATTTAGCTGCTGTGTCAGCGAGCTTGTTCCCACAAATACCAACATAAATTGATATCCAGAAAAACTGAATAGAAGTAGATGTTAAAAAGAAATGGCCCAGTCTGTTTTGAATATTGGCGAGAACAGGGTATGAGTTAATGTGAAGTGATTCCAGGACCAGTAGAAAACTAAACGAGCCACTATAAATAGTACAATTTGAGTACTGCTTAGCTTTTGTAATCCAGGGCAATAGAAATGGTATACAGTTCAGCAATAAACACAGAAGCTGTAGAAGAGATTCTGTGCACAACCACCAAACCACAACAAACCATGGCAGGGCCCACACAGTTACCTGATTTCGAACCATCTATATATATAGGAGTGAAAGGATGATTCAAAAGATGTTCAACAAATAACAGACAGTATTTCCAATTGGGAATATCTGCTTTCCTCAAATGATTTAAAGATAGGTCTCATTTGGGGACTGTAATAAGCCATGGCAGGATAGGCTGACTAGTGGATACAGCAATGTCATCCAAGGAGAGACCCAATTTATCCAACTGTGCCTGGATACAAAGGCCAAAAGGAGCAATGGCAGGTCGTCTGTTCTGAAAAAGTATGGCCCACCAAGGAAGGAAAACACAACCCCAGGAAGGATGCTTTGGTAAGGAATGAAGTTTCAAAACATACAGTAAAGAGAGTTGCAAACAGAGGAGGTACAAAGAAGATTCATGAGACTCTATATATAAGTTCTGAACTGGGGAAGTGTGGAAAGCCCCAGTGCAGAGCAGAAGTCCTTGATGATGAATAGTGTCTAGCATCTTTAAGGCTGATGTTCTGGCAGAGCCATAGACCAGTGATCCATAGTCGAGTTTTAATCAAATAAAAGCACGATATATTGATCTGCTCCCCATGTGGTGGAAGAGAGGACATAGAGAATGTTTTGTGCTCTTGTACATTTGACCTGCAGCTGCTTGATGTGTGGTATAAAGGTCAGCTTACAGTCAAAGATAAGCCCCAAGAACTTTGTCTCAGGAACCACAGGCAGCACACGACTTCACCAATATGGAGTTCAGGATCAGGGTGAATACCCCATTGGCAGCATAAGTGCCTGCAAACAGTTTTAGAAAGAGAAAAGTTAAAGCCATTTGCTGTGGTCCACTTCAGTAAACAAGACAAGCATTAACCATCCTCTCTAAGGTCTTACAGAGACAGCTCATCAATGCAATTGGACAGTAGTTTGAAGGAATCTTGGAATCCTTGCCAGGGTTAGAGAAAGGTAGGACAATAGTCTGGTGCTAGGCATCAGGAAAAACATTCTAATGCCAGATCTGGTTAAAAACAATCAGAAGAATAGCAAGAGAAGTAGCAGATAGATGGTGCAGCATTTCATAGTGTACATCATCAGGTCCAACTGATGTACTGCCAGACTGATGAAAGGCCAGTTTGAGTTCCACGAGTGTGAAAGGAAGATTATAGTGATAGATACAATCAGCTCGATAGGAAAGAGAAAATTGCTCTGCCTGAGTCTTGATGGCTAAGAAGGAGGAGCAAGAAGCAAAAGTGCTAGACACCCAGCAAAAGCTTTCATCTAGAGTATCGGCAATGCTTCGGGTATCAGCTACTTCCTGGCCATCAAAGAGCAAGATTGAGAGGGGAACAGAATTATACTGCCCACTAACCTTTTAAATCTTGTGCCATATGACTTTGGAACTGGTTGTGAACTTAATCCAAGATTCCTTCTGGCTTTGATGTTTTACAAACCAAGCATGCTCTCGGGCCTGCTGGAAAGCAGTGCTGTTCGAGAGTGTGGGATATCTATGGAAAGTATCCCAGAATTCCACCACAGACGAGGATATCATGGAAAATGTGTCGAGTTTTAGGAATACATTGAGCAGCTGCTTGTATAATACAGTCAATTACTGCTGCCACACAGTCATCTATTAATGGCTCACAGATGATGGCAGGATCAAGTTCTGCGAGAGCAGTGAAAGAAGGCCAGTTTGCTTGATCCAGCTCCACTGGGGCATACAGGTCGGGTGACATCAACCATGGCCAGTCTCTCTGAAAATTAGAGGAAAATGATCACTGCTTCATAGATTACTGTCAACCCTCCATGAAAAATGAGAGAATAGTGAAGGGGAGCAAACTGAGAGATCAATACAGTAAAGAAATGACTACGTGCATGAAAATAAGTTGAAGAACCAGTATTGAAAAGAAAAAGGTTGTGATCAGAGAGCATATGCTCAACGGAGTGACCTCTCCCAACAATATCAGTACTTCCCCAGAGGGGATGATGTCCATTAAAGTTTCCAAAGATTAAAAAATGGAGATGGCAACTGTTCAATGAGAGCATCAAGGTCTAACTGGTAGAGAGAACAGTAATGGTACAACCCAAGGAAACATGAATGGCTATGGCCTCCATGGGTGTGTTCAGTGGCAAAGACAGAGTGGGCACATACTGATTAACCAATAGTGCCAACCCTCCATGTACTCGTCCATCACACAGCCTGTCATTTCTGTACAGAGAAAACTGCCGAATGGTGACTGTATCAACAGGTTTTAGAAATGTTTCTTGTAAGGAAAGACATACAGGATGGTAGAAAGCAATCAGTGTTTTGATATCATCCAGATTAAAACATAAACCTTGACAGTTCCATTGTATCAAGGTGGCCATTTTCAATGATGGGTAGGCAAAGTGGCTGGAGAACCCTTCTGTTTACGACCACGTCTTTTTTCTTTACTGTCTTTATTTGAGGGAGGTCTATCAACCTCCATGTTTCCTGCCCTGGGTCGAATGGGCAGGTCTTTGCTGTTAGAAGAGGATTCCAGTGAATAAGCACATAAACAAATGATCGTTTTGCATCTTGGGGTGAGAGAAGAAGATGTACCTGAGGAAATACCTCTACCTGGAACCAAAGGAAGTGGATCTTGGGTTTGTTGGAATGTATGTAAGGGACAGAGGAGGGTGTTGAAGTTGATTCATGAACTTTTTTAACCATGAAAGTCAAAAGACTTTTCATTTGTTTTGAGAACGATTCTTTTGGAGGCACAGAGAGATCTGTCTACACTCCCACTGTAGTAGTGGAATGAAATGCAGCAGCATACATTCAAGATGAAGTGGTGGACAGCAACTTTTGAGCCTTAAGATATGTAATGTCATGAATCGTTTTCAAACACTGCACCTCTTTTTCTTCCAACCATTTAGGGCAAGAAAAAAAGTAAAATAAGTGAGAGCCATTGCAACTGATGCAATGAGGGTCCATTTCACACTCATAGGCATCAAGGTCCTTGCCACTGCAACGAGCACACGTCAAAGGAACCACGACATAACGTCTTTGAGTGACCAAACTGCTGACACCGAAAGATCGGAGAGAGTTTGGAATGTATGGCTATACTCTACAATTACTATAACCTGCCTTGATGGTGGCAGGTGGACGTGGTGATGTAAATGTCAAAATGAGGATGTTATTTGGCATCATAATTCCATCTTTGCAAGTGGAGATACACCTCACTGCAGAAACTCCTTGAGTGGAGAAACCAGCGAGAATCTCTGACTTGGGGATACTCATCAAATCACTCTCAACAATAACTCCTTGTGATGAATTAAAAGTAGCATGAGGTATAACTACAATAGTTATATCCCCAATTGTCTTTGAATACAAGAGAAGTTCAATGTGTTGAGATATGAATGTTTCCACCAATATGTCACCAGATCAAAGCTTCTTTACTGATTTTGGAGAGCCAGCAAGTCCCTGTCGTCCCTTCTGAAAAAAAAAAGGAGAAATTTGCCCTAAAGGTTTGTCTGAAAAGAATGTAGAATAAGAAAATGAGGTACAACAGGTGTTACAGATGTTGAAGATTGCTGCTCAGAATCTTCATGATGTGGTCGTTTACCTATGGACTGTTTTTTCACTATTTTATTAAGATTTTTAATTGGAGTATTCATAATAAAGAAAGGAAACTTCGGTGCCCCCTGACTCCACCCACCAAGTAGCCCTAAGAGGGGATGCACTACAATGTCAAACAAGGACACTGCAGCAATGCCAGGGTTTCGTGAGCACTATACCCAAACACCAGCACCAGATACAATGTCCACAACACCTGTTGAAAATATCCAACACTGATACTTGGTTGACCCTAGCCCAAGTGGACCAGCTGTCTATGGGAATTCAAGGCCAAAGTGATGTGTTAGGGTTGGACCCCTCAACTACCAGGATCCTCTCCTCCCGTTCACAGGTCGCCACACACGGCAAATACTTGAATGGATGTTTAGATCCCAGAGGAGATAAACTGAAAGAACAGAATTTTCCCTGGGAGGTCCCCTCACCCCATACAGGAATCTACACCAAGGGGTAAGTCAAAGATGCATGAATCTTAATTTCTTTTTTTAGTGCCAGTCATTCAGGAATATACCTAGCTTTAATACAGGGTACTTTTTGTCAACTTTAGTCATTGCATATATTCAGTTCTTCAATTGATTAGTCAGGAAACTGTACAAGTTTAATGTTATTTGCAGTACAGATAGCAAAGTATTTCCATTTGAGTGTGATCTGTAAACTTACACCTACAAGTGAAAGCAGCAAGCAGAAACTTTTAGGAACTAATTTGTTATCACGACTTGGACTGAACTCTCCAATTTAAGAGTATCTACCCAATGAAAGAAGAAAGTTGCAACAAGATGAAAATTCTATTCTAGTGTCTGATATACTTTTTGTATTCTAAACTGCGTGTCTGAAAATTATGAGTTACTTTGCAGACAACCAACAGTGTGCAAGAAAAAAACAAAAAAGTCTTAACACAGTACACCCTCGAGTATCTCTATAGCTAAGCTATGTAGAAGAAAAAGTTATTTTTTATGTATATTTTTATTTATTGTTATATATTTTGAACAAATATAACTAGCATGTAAAAATTTAGAACATATTAGGTCAGATAAGACAAGTTACGAAAATTTAAATAAAAAACAATTTTCTTATTCGGTTCTTGATGAATACATGCAACATACGTGATTTTATGTTGTGTGATACAACCTGATACTTTGTTTACCCCAAGTTCTTCTCAGGTGGCTTTGGTTTTGTTACTTTAGTTACACATGGTTCAAATAACAAGAAAAATAAATGAAAGCAATTGTGGAAAGAATAAGGGGCCCAAAGTTCTTAGGATAAACAATTGTAACTGTCTATTACACTTTATAGTTATTCTAGGAAAAGCAAATTTTGATTTAATTTCATACTCTCCCATTTCACTGCACATTGACATAATCACTTAATTTAGTGTTAGAGTAGGGAAAATAAGGGATACAGTACACAGTTTTACAAAAAAAAATAACTTTTGATATTCGTTTTGGGGATACTTAAAGCTATTCAAATAAAATATGAAAATGTAAGCTAAAAATAATTATTTTTATACTTATCATGAAAATAAACTTTCATTCAGACTAATCCAGTGAAGACTCCAAAAATCTTTACTAAAAAAAATTATTTGTTGGGTACAATAGCCTTGAAACATTTACTGAAAGCTTGCCAAATTTCACGAAGATATACTAACTACATCTGGAGTGAATACTGTACAGTATTTTATTTTATATGTTGGTCACACAGTTAGTTAAAATGGTCAAACCTGTGTACAGAGAGTTAATTGACAGAGCAGGACAAACTCTTCACCCTGTCTTCGTATTAAATGCATACTGTCTATTTTTACAGCAGCTGATTAGAAAATACAACTACCACAACACCAAATATCTATTTATTTTATATAATAAATCTAACGACATAAATTAAGATGTTTCTTTTTTTTCATGTATTATTTTGAAATGCAACTATGTCTAAGTATTCCTGAATAATAATATTTTACCAACTAATGAACATATAAAAATTTCTGTTATCACCAATCACAAACCTGAAACATCACAGCATGAGATTCAAAAAACCTTTCAAGAAAGCTTGGTGCATATACTTCAAAACTGACATTGGGTACTGAAATGAAAGACAAAAGTCAATAATGTTTCTGAAATGAAGAATATATTCAATAAATTCAAATGAGTCAGTGTAAAAATTAAAAACATTCCTTCCAGAAAAAGTAAAATAATAATTAGAGAAGATTTTTTTACATTTCATGAGAGATCTTATTTAACTCCTCAAGCCCAAACAGGCACTGTCAGAGTTCAGCCACATGTCCCAATTTATCCATTGGACAGTAATGGCAGCTGGTAACATTTATGTCTCTTGGGCTAGAAAACTAATTCAAACCATATTATTAACCACAAAATTAAGAAAACTGAAATTTTATAAGGCCTGGTAATAATTATTAGGCAAAACATATAAAAAATTAAGGGCTTAATTGTATTTATCATGATAATAATTGTAACTGTGAAAGAAAAGAATTTAACCAAAAGTAAAAAACCTAAAGCCAAACTTGTTAATCACTGAATTAACGTGATACTCATAATAAATTCCATCATCTGTAGTTTAATTCAATTTTGTATTTAAAAAATACACAATAAATTAGTAATTAATTAATGGCTTACATTTAAACAAAAAAATCACATTAATAGATTAAAAAAAGGTTTTTTCAGACTTAAAAATACTTACACAGTGGAAAAATGTTATCTTCAACATTCCAAATATTGTTTTTGTCTCTAACATTTGGATTACAGGTTACTTCCATTTGTTCAAAGCCCCTGTTAATAATATAACATTATTAAAATTATACATATCAATTCACAATGTACTAAAAGTTAAACAGAAGTAAAATAATACTCATCTCCAGATGGACAACGAGCTAAATATCTTAACAAGTCATTGCTCTAATTCTTGCTCTTGGCACTTAAAGTCAATTCATAATGAAACTCTTATTCTCAAACTCTTAAGTAGTTTAAAATATTCATCTATATAAGTAATAGATGCTCCCAATTACTTCTTAAGATACACATGTACACTGGTTCAAATATCCATGTACAATATATCATCACTACTTACCATAGGTAAAGATGGAAAAATAATGGATTTTATTAGGGTTGGGTAACAATTAAATTTAACTTCAATCCAATGTCCATATACCAAACACTTTGCCACTTTCAAAGATTGTTTAGACAGAGTATTCTAAATTTGGTGGATGGATCAAATATGCCTGTTATGGTAATGCAAGTTATGATTTAAAAGTGTTCCATCTTTTGTCTTCAGAAACTGTAAACAAAAGGCAAAAGGCTTTTGAAATGTTGTCCTATATATTTTGGTTTCTACAGCAGGCAGTTGCTGCCCATTCAATCACATTTATTTTGCTACTTAACCACTAGATAGAGATAGAATCTCAATGTTTGAAAGACTAATGATTACAATTGAAAAAAATGAAACCTATCAATTATATTCAATGCATACAATACACAGGACTTGATCTCTCTAATGATCAGATTGTATTAAATCTACAATAACTTGTTATTCACAATATTTCTGTCTGTAATAGAAGCAATACCTTAACCAGCTTAGATTTCTTCTACTAAGATCCATATATTATGCAAAGAAAAAACAGTAAACTTTTCTATTATACAAGATTCATAAAATAATCACAGGGGCTGACACATTAAATTATTTTACTCAATATCATTTACTCAAATTAAAGTAAATATAAAACCATCTAACAAATACATCAGTTAACTGTTACTACATATATAATTAATTGATACATTGCTGGCAAAAATCTTAAGGCCAATGAACATAAAGAAAAAATATGCATTTTTCATTGTTAGACTCAACCACTTATTTCAGTAGACCTTCAAAAGATAAAAATAAAAAACGTTTTTAGCATTTAAAAGGAAAAATGTGAACACTATGAAATTAGCCTAAATTCTAGCTGGTCAAAAGTTTAAGACCATACTGAAACAAAGCGTTAATCGGTAAACACGTAACGAAATTTAATCATTTGTGTTCAAGCATTAGTGTTGTCAACATCTCCCACTGACATCTCCTGTGTTACATTGGGTACAAACATGGCAAAGGCTAAAAAGTTGACAGAGTTTGAGCATGACATAATTGTCGAGATGCAAAAGCATGGCCTCTCTCAAGATGCTATTGCTGTTGAGCAGGAGGATTTAACGGATTGTCTGGCAAGACACCAGCTGACATTGAACCAGTATAAGGCCCTTACGAATGCAGAATGTAGCTCAAGAATAATAAGAAGGCATCACGAGAGAAAGGCTTTAAAAACCGTAAATGTCTTCAAAGGCCACACCTCCTTCCACATCATGAAATAGCTCAGTTAAACTCTGCTGAGAAGCACCAAACATGGGATATAGAAAAATGGATAAAGGTTTTGTTCTCTAATGAAAAAAAATTTAACCTGGATGGTCCAGATGGCTTCCAACATTACTCGCACAATAAGGATATCCCACCAGACACATTTTCTACACAACACAGTGGAGGAGATTCCATCATGATCTGGGGTGCTTTCTCCTTCCAGGGAATAATGGAGCTTCAGGTTATAAGGGGCATCAAACAGCGACTGGCTTCACTGGCACAATGGAGAGAGCATCCTTATTGACTGAAGGCCCTCGCTTGGTGTGGAAATGACTGGATATTTCTTGCAGGACAATGCTGCAATCCACAATGCCCACAGGATAAAGGACTTTTTCATGTCGAATAACATGATTCTTTTGGACCATCCAGAGTGTTCCCCGAACTGAACCACACTGAAAATGTTTGAAGATGGATGGCAAGGGAAGTCTATAGAAATGGATGTCAATTCCAAACAGTGCATGATCTTTGTGAAGCCATCTTCAACACTTGGAATAAGATTCCAGCCAGCCTTCTGCAAATGCTTATATTGGCCATGCCAAAGCAAATGTTTGAAGTTATTTGTAATGACGGCCGTGCAACTCACTACTGAGACCTCTTGTTGGGCATTTCCTACCCTGTTTAGGGCTTTTTTTGGTATGGTCTTAAACTTTTGACCAGCTAGTATTTAGACTGATTTCATAGTTTTTACATTTTCCTTATTAAATGCTAAAAAGTTTATTTTTATTTTCCTTTTTTTTATTTTCATCTTTTAAACTCTACTCAAATGAGTGGTTGAGTCTAACAATGCAAAATGTGTATTTTTTATGTTCATTGGCCTTAAGATTTTTGCCAGCAGTGCATATTGGTAAGATACATTTTCGTGTTTACATTACTGAAAAAGGAATAACAATGCTTCGCTGTATCGATAAGTGTACTATTATTATTCCTTCCTAAAGTTTGTTTGTTTTGGAATTTCGCACAAAGCTACTCGAGAGCTATCTACGCTAGCCATCTCTAATTTAGCAGTGTAAGGCTAGAGGGAAGGCAGCTAGTCATAACCACCCATTGCCAACTCTTGGGCTAATCTTTTACCAACAAATAGTGGGATTGATCATCACATTATAATGCCCCCACGGCTTAAAGGGCTAGCATATTTGGCATGACGGGGATGTGTACCCACGACCCTCAAATTATGAGTCGCATGCCTTAACAAGCTTGGCCATGCCGGGCCTCCTTCTTAAAATTCATACACTTGTATCAGTGCACATAAAACAACTTGAATACTAAATAATATTACACAAACTAGATAAAAATATAATAATGAAAGTATGCCACCAACATTCTGAGAATTCTGGACACAACCAAGTCTTTAAAAATTGTCCTGCTGATAAAGTAAAATTTGGAGCATTTGGTTGTGAGCATTACATCTTTAGACTGTTCTGTAGTTTAATGGAGAGCTAAGACTATAAAGGTGGTCCCAGTACCACTTGGTGGCTTAGACAACCTAAGTGAATTAGGAAACCATCAATATCCATGAAGGAGCATGCCCTGAAACAATGCTAAATTCAATAAGCATAATACACAGGGTTTCACTTCCTGGAAAAACATGCAGTTTGTTTATAAATACTCATTGATGAAGAATCCAATTTTCCTTCACAAGTGAGGGTTAATGGCATCTCACTATATGTACCTCATCAGTGACTCCCTGTAAAGACAATGTTGAGACACAATGGTGTGAACCATGATAAAACAAGTCTAATCAATGGGAATGCTTTTGTGAAAACTCAAACAAATAGATATCTCCATTCAACTTTTATAGTAGTAAGATAAATATCTTCTTTCCTCATTAAGACCTCAGGTGAAATGAGCAGCAATGAAAAACATAAATTTAGGTTTGAATGATAATGATTTACTATGGGATGAAACAGACCACCTTCATGTAACATGGAAGTATTGGGAAGCAAGGAATGGCCACAATATAAAAAATAGACTGACATACGTACAAAACGTATTAGGGAATGAATATCTGAATTACTAAGTCATGAAATCCAACTGACAAAGAAACCTAAACATAAACACTACCATGGGACAGAAAGAGGTAAAATGGAGACAAAGTTAAGGTCATTAAGACAAAGCAGTATTACTTTAGCAATTAAGATATTTTAAACTAAATAGTGAAATAAACATTCTGAACATCTTTGTTATACATGTAGCATAATACTGAAACATCAGTTTAACCCCGTCTGTCATATGCTAATACAATATTTTTTGGTTTTTGTGTGGAAAACTGTCAAACTTTTTCCTCTCAATTATGTGCCTTCAAATTTAATTAAAAATTGTATAAAAGAAAAATTGCAAACAAAAAGCCTTTTGAGGAAATATGATGTTATCCCTCACACACAGTAAAATATTATTAAATGTCCATTTCTGTTCATTTTAAATTAACTCTCTCACTACAGGCTTGGTCTATTTGACCAACTTTGTGACTCCAAAGTGATCAGAGTTTCCACACTATTAACTTCTAATATTTTTTGTGCATCTTCACAAACTTTAGTGATCATTCAGTAAACCTTATAAAACTTTTATACACACAAACTAGATTTGTTAATTAAGTATTTTAAATAAAAATTTGTTCATGAACATATGGAATCAAAATGTTGATTCTTCTGAGTGCAAAGTGATTTTCATATTAAGATTAAAAATACTTCTCTTTAAAATTGTGAAATTGTATTTACATAATCTCTAAAACCTTATAAATATTTTTCTTTCAATAAAACATTTAAATTTTATCTGTTATTTATTGTAATCTAATTCTATACCCTTTCAGTCAATTTGACCAACTTTATAACCCCCATAAAAATACAAATATCTAAATTACCCTTTTTTCTTTTTAAAATAACTGCAAACTGTAACATGAAAGTATATTTGTTACATTCTAAACTGCTTTAAATTCAGTATGAATCTACTTGTACTTATTTTTATTGTTTTACTGCCCTTTAAACTGTGCTTCACTAATAATTCTGCCACAGAAGTTGTAAATGACATGATGAATGCCTAGCTTGTTACCTTATTGAATTACATAACTCACAAACTACTTGTAAGCATACCTCATAAAGAATTTTAACTGTTATTATTCTTTTATTTACCTTACCTTATCAAACCAAATAAAATTGTAATATTCACATTTTAGTTAATTTTAAAATAATAAATAAAGAATATACACTGTCAACTATTGATGAAATATAAGCCTACTTTTCATACTAATGGTACAAGTACACCAAAAAATTTTATTTACTTAAATAATGTATCTATGAATACATAATAATAATAATAGACACAAAGCAAACAATATCCTACAACTATCATAATTTACCTGACTTTTTAAGTATGAATAAGAGCATTTAAAAATTAAGCTAAGCTTGTTGATGTGAATACCAAGAAAAAAAAATTTTCAAACTGAATGTGAAATAGACAATGATCTGCACAGAAAATACCTAATGTAATATGTCATTTGATATATTAAAACCTTGGTTTTCTATTAATTATAAATAATATAGTATAAAATGTCAGACAGATCTATTATGACTTCATAAACAACTAAGACTGAAGGCTATACAAATTTTGATTTCCTTCTGTAATACCTTATATTATAATAAGTGATACACAATAAAATTACATACTTCAAAGAGGGATGGTAAATAAATTAGAGAAGAAAGTACACCTAAAGAACAAATTCCTGTACTGGGGAAGTTCAAAGATTAAAAAAAAAACATTTTCTATAAAATTAACATGAAACTTATATAAACTAGATTTATTCACTATGTTTTGATGCCAAAATTATTCACATATATTGAAAATAAAGTAGTTTAATTACACTTTGAATGTAACTCTTTGATAGGTCATCACACACACTTTGACCTACCCATAATGAGAGAATTAAATGATCATAGTATTTTTCATCAGTTTTTTCAGGATAAGTTTGTAAATGTCAAATTTGATTCTGGAAAACATTATACAGTGGTTTCAACACATATCAATCAATCAATCTTCACAGTAATTTAAATCATTAATTGGATTTTCCACGGCAAAGACATGTTAGATATAGGCTATGATTTTGCTAAAATGATTGCATTACTACAGCATTAACTTGAACATGAATAACAAAGACAAATTCTTACTTTATTTAAACAAATAATGCAATGTATAATATCATAATAAAATATTCAAAAACATGACTTGGAAATGTATCTATGCAATTAGAATAATATTTATGTATGCTGAATATCTATCTATATGATTGTTGGGGTTTGAAACTAATTTTTTCCAACACTGACAAATAAATGTCTTCCCATAAGGAAAAAAAACAAAAAAAAACATTTAGCATTGCTACCCACTTCCTTTTTTGCAGCAGCCTCCCCCCAAAAACTTATATCACATAAAGAAAACTTGTGGATAAAAAAATATATGAATAAAGTTGATTCATTTTGTTTTTTTCTTTATTTGTCATAAGCTCTGTACTGTTTGCATGAAAAAAATGAATAAAACTTCAGTTTGACATGGACTCAGAAAATAAGCAACAATCTTGAAAATAAGTGCAAAGTTTCTTTCTAAAAACGTTTATTTCTTCCTTTTTTCAAAATCTCTAGTTGCTAAACATATTTTTAAATTGATAATAATTTTTAAAGTTACTCATAAAATTCTCCAAAAAAGTGCCACATTTTTTATTATGTATTTTGGTTACACATTATCAAATGTTAGATTTTTTTGCTTGTAATTATAACATTGCATAATAACACAGGGAAGAAAAAAGATAAAAAAAGAAAAGCACTTAGTGTCTTTATCTGCTACTTTAAAATTGCAACAGCTAACTGAAAAATGTAAAACAAATTATTGGGAAAGGTATATTGTTAACTCATCATAGCATGATTCTTCCTATAAATGTTGTGCAATCAGTTTTGGTTTTTAACAATTTTGATCACTGTTTACATCTGGTCAGAATTCATACTCATGTTTTGATTATTAATTGAAAAAAAAGGAAAAAAAAGTCATCATCACTTAATGTTTACTGAACAAACACTAGAAGCCACTGCCTTTTTGCCAACAAGCCACCACAAGTTTCAAGCCTTGAATGTCAATTCCACTAACTTTTAATAGAAATAAGAAATCATAATTGACCTTGTTTCAAAATCAAAAATAAATACAAGTAAAATATCAGTTTCAATTTTTTGTTATCATAATGCATCAATATTTCATTCTACATCAATCACTATGCTCTTATTTCAGCAAATTAAGATGTTTCAACATTTACAGATGCATGTGAACATGAACTTGAAGTACAACTCACACAAACAAATTTATTATTTGTGATATCTACAAGCATTTCACAACGTACCACTTAGGCAGCTGTTTGGAGTGAGAGTGAAGTGCACAGCCAGTCAGATAGTGAATAAAACGCAGTTTACTCTTAACAGTCGTCAAAACTTCTCCATCAGCTCCTCCTACCACTTCAACTTTCCACACATCATTAGCATCTCCTGTACCATTCTGAAAAAAAGAGCAAAATAATCTGTAAAACCAGTTACACAAATTGAGACATGTCTTATTTTATTTTGTACAAATCATATACAAAAATACAAGTTTCCTGAAATAAATGTAGTGAAATTACCTTCAAAGACCATAAATAAATCATATGGAAGTCTCAAAAAATTTCCAGAATTACCCTATACGTTGTTAAAAAAAACGTTTTTATTTGTGTCTACACACACACACATATATTTGTTAAACCTTCAACACTACACTACCCACTGGGTGGAAAGAGAAGCAGATACATGCTTATAGTAGATAATTTTATGGTTTGACTAAAAAAAAGAAAATAGACAGAAAACACGATTAAAGTTTTGAATTTACACCAAAACAACTCTCATCCGATGAAACTGAGAAACTACTTATTATTTCTGAAAAGAGATGTATGGAAGAAAATAATATATATAAGTATTTGCTTCTTTGTTAACTAATCCTGTTAACTAACATAGACAGATTACCACTTTCATGTCATTGCAATTCACTTTTTAGATTATAATTTGATTAATGTTAGCTTCTGTTAATCATATAATATAATTAATCTTTGATAATTCATATCCTCTCTCTCTCTTATCATCACTGGAATTTTCCTCTTTTGCCTATCTCAGATCCATTTATTTTTAACTTCTAAGATTGTCAAAATGAGAACAAATAAATTAGGTAAAGCTGTAACAGTTCCCAGATAAATGCTCTTTAGTAAAATTGTATTTTTTTGTATTTAATAAGTTGATGTAAGTGTTTAATTTCTAATACCTAAATCCATCCGATGTGGCAAGTTTCAGTTACACACTGAAAGAAGTCATTCGAATGTATATGCTAGTGGTGTGTTTCTTTTATTATGGAGAGGGAACCATCTTCTTTTAAGTATGATAATTCATTCTGTGGTTTCAAAGTTCTATTTTTCTTTTTCATACTGATATGTTAAAGCAGGTTTTATTAACATATTAATGTGATACTCCTCCAACTTACCTTGTTACACAAAGGTGTTATAGCATCATCTCCATACTTAACAAATGTAATACTCTAACAAAACATGTTAATGTTATACTCCTACTGTTTACCCTGTTACACAAAGGTGTTATAGCATCATATCCATACTTAACAAATGTAATACTCTTACAAAAGATGTTAATGTGATACTCCTACTGTTTACCCTGTTACACAAAGGTGTTATAGCATCATATCCATACTTAACAAATGTAATACTCTTACAAAAGATGTTAATGTGATACTCCTACTGTTTACCCTGTTACACAAAGGTGTTATAGCATCATATCCATACTTAACAAATGTAATACTCTTACAAAAGATGTTAATGTGATACTCCTACTGTTTACCCTGTTACACAAAGGTGTTACAGGATCATCTCCATACTTAACAAATGTAATTCTCTAACAAAACATGTTAATGTGATACTCCTCCAACTTACCCTGTTACACAAAGGTGTTACAGGATCATCTCCATACTTAACAAATGTAATTCTCTAACAAAACATGTTAATGTTATGCTCCTACTGTTTACCATGTTACACAAAGGTGTTATAGCATCATCTCCATACTTAACAAATGTAATTCTCTAACAAAACATGTTAATGTTTTACTCCTACTGTTTACCCTGTTACACAAAGGTGTTACAGGATCATCTCCATACTTAACAAATGTAATTCTCTAACAAAACATGTTAATGTTATGCTCCTACTGTTACACAAAGGTGTTACAGCATCATCTCCATACTTTAGCAGAAGCACTATTATGTTCATTATATTATTGGAACCCTTACATAGAAATATAAGATAAATTTTTTCATAAAGAAGCTAAAACTTTACAAGCTTAAACAAACAGTATTTACACATTGTATTTTTGCGCCTTCATGTAGAAAAGACTACAGCCAATAATTTAAACTCATTAAAACAAGAAAAATGTTATATTAAACTTTTTAAAATTTTAATTACAGAAAGTGAATAAAACATGACAATTTTGGTAAAATCAAAACAAAGCTGTCTGAGAATAAAAAAACTTAAATTTCTAGGATGACTTAGGATTCAAAATAAAAATTTATGAAAAAATAATATTTTGCTTTTAGTATTTATGGTGTTTAGAAAACATTCTTTGAACCAACAGAGCAGATGGAACTGAAACATACATGCCTAATAATGATCAGAAAAATAAAAGATGGCAAATATGTGGAAAACACTTTATAGTTTGATATTAAAACCCTTTTCTCTACATTCGGTTTAAGTTTTATCATAAATCAGTTTCTTGCTTCTTGTTAACATGCTATTCTAGTGTGAAATGCCTATTTTCACCTAATGTTAGTGAAGGACAAGTATATCTTTGATGCTTGCTATTAATTTCATTTTTCCTTTTTTAATGGTTGTTCCATATACAAAGATAGTAACAATGACTGAAAGTTTTTATAATCACCTGTTTTCATCATAAATGAATAAACCATGGTATGCAGGTAAAGAAACTTCACATTTGTGAAACTCCAAACAGCAGGACCTCAATGTGCCTTTTTTTTTTAATGCAAGATCAGACAAGTGAAATTTGTCACACCGTTTTATAAATTTAATCAGATAGGTTTATTGTTGCAGAGGTGAAAGTTTCTAACTGAGATAATTTTATTTCTAAAGTTGTCTGCCACAAGGCATATCAGCTGTAATAAGATATTAAACATATAGAACCAAATTTCAGTGGCTTGGGAAATGTATGACAGTAAGATCATCCACAGTGACATTAAGTAGTTTGTTTAACAAATATTTCACAGTCTGAAACAACAGGCACAGAAAACTGAGACACCTGGCCAACTACATAAGAGCTTTTAGAAACATATTCTAAAATATCACAGTTCACTTAAAAAGTAATATGCATGTTAGGAAATAAAACAATAAAGAGCAACAACCTAATAAAGTTCAGTTATTGACTCGAGTCATGAAGAAGCATAACAATCAGCTTTAATTTAAAAAAAAAAAGAGAAAAATGAAACTGTAATTCTACAAAATATATTTAAAAGGCAGTACATCAGACACCATACCAAATAACGTCTACCTCATATAAGCACATATAATCTTCTACTCCAAACTTTAGTACAGTTGTAGTACAGTATAACATATAATCCATCTTTTGTTGTTTGTACTGTTATTTAAGACCAGACTTCACACCCATATCATGGAAGACAGGCAACACGGTAAATATACAATTGCTGAAATTGGGCGAAATAAGGTGGTGGGTTTACCTCACCAAGCTACTATGACAAACATGAAGGTCATCTTACGTCACCTTGAAAATCTCATAGCTACTGGAGATGGTGAAACCTTCACTGCCTAGTGGATGAGGGTCTTTAGCCATAGGAGTAAACTTTAAATAAATCTTATAGAAAGCAATGACAAACCATTGTTGTATTTGCCAACAACATCATAACCCAAAGGTTCTTAAATGATAAAACAAAGATGCTTGATATGCTCATGAAATGGTTAGGAACCATGAATAACAATTCCAAGTTGTTGAAAAACACCAAAAACAGAGAAAATTAGAAAGTTACAATCATCACAACACTGGAAAGGAACAACAGTTATTTAAATTAAATTTTTTAATTAAATATTCATATTGTTATTGAACCTTTTAATACTTGTAGTAGCAGCTCATTAAGTTTGGGGTTCACTAAATCCAGCAATCAAAAGTATAAAACATTTGACATTATAAATGGTTGAAAAAGTTATGAACGTCACGTTTCCATAACTAGAAGAGAAAACGTCTTTCATCAGATATATTCATATAAATTTTTCTGAATTTTCATTCACGTGTTCTGTATGAAATAATTAATTTTTGTTTAAATAAATGCTGAAAGATCATGGATATGTACAAATCTTTTAATTAAAGTTCCATATGCAAACAGCCAAAAAATTGTTATTACTTAGATACTGTATCAGACAACATTTAGGAGAAGTTATCTCAAAATTCAGTGTAGATACTTGTAAAATTGATATGCGTTAGGATTATCCTCTGTAACTGTTATTTGGAATAGTCTGTGATGTATACAGTGTTCAGTTATGGGATACAACACTTTTAACGTTTTTTTCTGAATTTTGGTGATAAATCAGAATTATTTTTGTCTTTGTCCTGTGTACATGTTTTATATTTTCAGCATTTTATGGATACTTTTGCATTTATTTATCAGTTATCAGTGGATTTGATTACCACAACATTAGTGAAGTATAACAACATTTTCAATACCTCTGATAACTTCACAGATGTTATGAACTTGGTACTAATCAAAGCTTTGCTTTCACAATGAAGGTACAAAAGTTACACATCAAACAGTATTTTATATCAATAATAGAGATATATATGTATTAATTCAAACCCTAGCTACTAACATTACAAATACAAAGTCTAGAGCCCTCCCTACTTACACTTTTAATCACATATCCTAGTTTCCTTCAAGATGTTGCACATATGGTATGAAATAGTAATTGTTAAAATTCACACTTTTTACAAATATTATAGTAAATTAATTAAATTAAATTTAAATTATTCACAATTTCTAGTAATTTTTGAACCACATTTCTACATTTTTATTTTGTAATTCAGTTTTCTGTTATTAGTGAAATATATTTTTGTTACATATATCATGGTTTCAGTTTACAATTCATTAGTATTAACATAGCCAACATATCACACTAGACATGCTACAGTTAAATTACAATAGACAAACCCTTTTAAACATGCATCAATGTCAAAAGTGAATAATACTTTTAAAATCAATAACATACTTCACCATAACAGGTAACCTGCTGGTGACGTTTTGTGACAGGAGCTACCTCTCTATGGCTGTGGATATTTCTTGTTGTTCTGTAAAAGTACATAAACATTTACTTTTGCTAAAAAATTGTTATATTTAGTATGGTACATTTAAAATATTTAATATATATGTATTTCTTTTGGCTCCAAAACTAATCAGTTCTAAAAAAATTTATTTTGAAAAATGAAATGTGTATAGTTCATTAGGTGATGTACTTTCTGTTACTACATGCTTTTGATGACACTACAATAAAGAAAAATTCAATTACAGTAATAAGTCACAAAAAAGACAGAAACAAAACGGTAAAAAAATTACGGTTGCCTGATTTCACATTTTTAGCCACTTCTTTAAAATATTTTAGAAACTGTCAAACAAAGTATAAATAATCACACTTTAGACAATATTTCTACCAAGATTTAATAAAAGTATTATAACAACATAAAGAAAAATTCATATTTAAAATGTCTGTTTTATTCTCATGTAAATCCTAATACCTGAACGTTACATTTACATGCTAGACAAGAATGATCACAAGGGGGCCACACCAAAGCACCCATGACTCAAAAAAACGGTAAGAACTAGTATGCACAGTGACAAAAAAATTGTTGCAATCAGATCACAAAATTAGAAGGGTTATCTTCCCCGAGTTTCCAAAACAATTGTATTACTGTTATTTAAATTGCTGTGATCACATTTTGCTGCATTTCTTCATAACAAATAAACCAAAAATGTATCTCAGAACAGCTGTTATGGGTATTAACACTTATTGATAAAGAAAGAACAACGTTTCGACCTTCCTAGGTCATCTTCAGGTTTGTCTTAACCTTATCAATAAGTGTTAATACCCATACCAGCTGTTCTGAGATACATTTTTATTTCAAGCAGGTTTTTCGTCATCAAGAAATACAACCAAAATATGCACTACATAATGGAACCTGAAGAAGCAAAAACATAAGCTAATAGTTTGAAGTCTGCCATACTTCTTCTCTCTATGGTTGACTCTGCAGCTGAAATGGTTTTATTACCTAAATGTTTCATGAATAACTTCAAGCCACTTATCTTTTGTATGGTTACTGCAAAACATCTTTTTGTTAATGCTCCAACATTTCAAAAAAATACAAAAACACTGCCCTAAAACATCAGTTTTCCTACATCCACTGATCATCTCTTTTTTTTTTTTTCACATGCATTTCTAATTGTTTTACTTTTTCAAATTTTTATCATTTAGATGTATGTCATCTTTGTGGTTCAAGTATATTGACATAAATGCAGAAATATTTTGAGTAAAGGCCCACAAAAACTTCTATCTAATACAACATAGAGCAGTCAACAAAATGAGGGTAGAGCTAAATATGAAACTGAATAGAAATGCTAATTACTTTTGCTATTTAGTGATTCCATATGAAAGTACATACAAAAGCAGCTTAATAACCATAAAACATATCTTTATATTGAACAATATCCATAATACTGTTTCACTACTTACAAAAAATAATAATCATTAGGAAGGAAATATTACCTATGGATAGAAAACTTTCACCTTTGTAGCAACATTTTGTTAAATTACCACAGAAATAGTTCATTATATAACTCAATAATTTACATATTTAAAGATATTTAGTATCTTCTAAAACATTTAGCAAGAGAAATCAAATTTCGTAAGTTACAAAATGCTATTCTCGCTTCACATCTGTAATAGTACTTACACCAGATGCTCCAATCGGATCAGGTCGCCACTTTTTACTAATTCAATTTTATTACTTGATGGATGAACCTGGTCATCAAATTTTTTAATTAGCCATTTGTTGTTGTCATCTTTGTGAGAGTATGCTGTGACCTGTTGAATAATTTTAAAGAAAATATTTATGAATAAAAATATGACCAGATGAAATGCAGAGAAAAGAATCTATAGTCACTTCA
The DNA here is from genome assembly GCF_004210375.1 of Tachypleus tridentatus. Taxonomy (NCBI): domain Eukaryota; kingdom Metazoa; phylum Arthropoda; class Merostomata; order Xiphosura; family Limulidae; genus Tachypleus; species Tachypleus tridentatus. The sequence goes on from NC_134830.1 coordinate 17,654,401, forward strand.
GTAGGAATTTTGTTACAATAAGCAGACATTTATTAGGAGAGTATAGGAATGTTTGCATTTTGTGTGGATCTAAAATCATGAAAGATTTGTCATGTAGACCCTGTGAAAACTATGGAAAATTGTCATCACTTTGGTAGGTATACTAGCACATCAGAATTATGAAATGTTTATAAATAAACAAATCTTGAAAATATAAGGTATGCTTTTTATGCTAGAACAAAGAAATAATTAAACATATTTTAATAATAATAAACTAACTACACAGGAGAGATGATGTTGAAAAATAAGCTGTAATACTGTTAGGTTTTTGAATATTATTTAATATTAAAATAATTTGTGTTGAATAACAAAAGATTAACCAGATTTATTATGACTGATAAATAAAAATTGTATGGTTAAACTATTAAATAAGAGCTTAGTGGTATAATATGCACTACAACATTAGATTAGGTTTAGCATGTGTAATTTTCATTTCAGGCTCACTGGTAAGTTGTAAAACAGGTAAAATACATTGTTTTATTAAACAAATACAATCTAAAGACTAATTAATTGTCTCTTTTATGTTTTATGGATTATACTGTTCACTCAGTTTAAATATCTTAGTTTAAGTGTAGTTTATAGCAATATAAATAGGCAATAAATCAGGCAAAATACACTATTATTACATTTGAATTTTAGTATTATGTAAATATCAAAGTTATGACTAGTTATTTTCCATTGCTTATTTAATTTAGTGTGAACATAAAGTCATGATAAACTACAGTATATTTGGATTCTAAAACATTAGGCTTAACAATAACAGTGTTGGCAAATAGTCTACTGGTGTTTAGATTTAGTATTGAGTATTGATTTACAGGCTATAAATACAATAGCTAAGACTAGTGTTGGACTTAAGCATTCACAGTTTGTTAAGTGTAAAGGGTGCAATGATTTAGTTGTATTTGTGAGCTCTGGATTGGTATTTACTTTTAAGGAAGCTGATAGTGAAGACATACAATTCTATAGGTTGGAGAAGAAGTTGGGGACTATTAAAATGCTGTCATAATTAAAGTGTAGAAGGGAAACTAGGAGAAAAGACAGTAGGATTTCAAGACAAGCTCAAACTTTTATACATAAGAGATGTGTCAATTAACAATGACTTTCAAGAAATCTAATAGGGCTAAAGTAGTTGATTTAGTTGTAATGAGCATATTCTATAAACCAACAAATTTCATCCCTTGGTTTGTGAAACTGAGAAGCTAATGGAGGGAAAGAAAAAAAAGGGTAAAAAAAGGATGCGGATGGTAAGGAGGTTATACTTATAGGTGGTTCCTCAACAAGTCATATGGATAGAATAGTGTTTGGAGGAAATAGAGAGAAAAGAATTAGATCATGCTATCCAGGGGCACAGGTAGAGAATATAACTGACACAGCAAAAGATAATAATACCAGACCAGCAGAGATGCAAATTTTGTTGTGCACATAGGGGCTAATAATGTATGGAAAGATAAGTCAGAGAAGCTAATTAATAAGTACAAGAGGTTGATAAAAACATTTAAAGAAAAAGGCCATAACTTAATTTTGCCAGGGATACTGCCCAGAATTAAGTGTGGGGATTATGTTAAAAGTAGGTCACTAGGGTTAAATTCTAGGCTTAGATTAATATGTAAAGAATGAACATACTGGCTGGTTGGTTTGTGGAAGCAGTTTAATAGAAAAAAGGTGCTTTTTCGGAATGAATGATTTGCATTTAGAAATGGTAAGGATTGGTTTGTTTGCTAAAGCTGTTAACTCAGCTGTAAGAGAAAGTTTTAAAGTAGAACTAGATGGTGGGAAAAGCCAGTAAATGCAAAAATAATCAGGCAGAGAAAAATTTAGCATAGGAAATGAGTTTATTATGTTTTTATGAAATGGGTTGCCTTTGGATGTTGGGAGTAAATTTAAATGAGTTTAAATGAAAGCTTGATAAGTATATGAATTATTAAAACTGGCTTTAAGATTCTGTGAAAATTTATTTATAATAGTTTCAGTTCAGTTTAGAGGATGGGAGAGCTGAGATAAACCAAATCCCATGTTGTCCAAGAAACTGTATTAAATACAAGTTTTCATATTAGTATCTAAAAAATGAGAATGGTATTTAAAACAGATACCTGTTGTTGACGAGCTCCTACCCCTTCAGGATAGAGATGCCAGTGAGAGTGTAAGTAGCCTCCTCCAGTTCGATGGCTCTTTAGTGTGATGACAGCACCATAGGCAACTTCTATTACACCATAAAATATCATTTTCAGTTTTGAAAAAATCTTGAATAATTCAGAATAAGGTTCATTTTTGTATATTGCATCAGTCATATTATCATTATATTGAGATATAAATCTTAATAACCTACACTTGATGAATGAAGATGTGTTCTTTTACTATGTAATTATACACACACACACACACACACACATTTATTAATTGAACAGAATTAGTCACCACAGTGTCTTTTAAGCATGCACGTATCACAACATTTCTACAGAATTACACTGAAAATTTAATAAAACTTTATTATTAATAGATGTCTATAAACTTGGCATCAAAATCTATACTAATAAAACAGCTTCTGTGTGTATGTGCATGTCAGTCAGTCAGCACCATAGCTCCAAAACAAATGACCACAGAGACCTCACAAAACTTTGCACACATAACTAAGGATATTTTTTGGTTGTGCACTTGGGTATTATGTTTTTTCAAAAACGTTTGGCCAGTGTTTTTAGTCTATAATAAGTAAGGTCAAATTTGTTATTTGCCACATGGGCAATAATAACTTTTATCAAAAAAATATTTTAAAAACTTTGAAGGAATGATGCAAAACTTTCTTCAAAATTTTACAAAAATCATTTCTGAATGAGTAGTACATCTGTAAGTTTTACCAGAAAGTAAGAAACAAGGAAACATTTACTCAGGAAGAGTATTACAAAAGATAAATAATGCTTAAGCAGCCTTTAATACATGTTGTTTAACACTCACAACACAGATAAACTTATATGTAGAATTCTACATTGACTTTTATCAACATGAAAATATTTTTATTTGTGTGCTTTTGGCCATCTTACTGAAGCATTCATTGGGCAACATTGTACTTAGTGATAAAATTTGTTAAGTCTGGAACACTGTATTAAAATAGGTATCTAGACAAATGTTATAACAAAAACTAACATCTGGTATTAAAAATTATTAAATACATAGATTTATAAATGAATATAGAATATAAACTGATTGCTTCAATAAATTAAACACAAAAACATACAGTTGCAGGTATTATGTAGAGAAAAACATAATTTTTCATACTTCAAATAATACACTGTAAAAGTAAAGGTTTAATATTACAGCAAAACCTCCACAAATATTGTGTTAGTGTTTCTAAATATTGTCTTTGATTTCAAATTACAAAGCAGCTGAGAATGTGATTAGTTATTATAATTTAATAGAGAGCTGAAGAAAAATATTACATTTTATTCAGTACAACTTTATTTTTAAAAACCTGTTGTTACAAGACTGTTACTGTTTTATGTATTTTAAAAAAAACCACGCACAAACATGTTTTCGTAAAACATGTTATAAATATAACTTATTGTTTCACCTTTTTTAAAACAAACCACACAAAAAGTGTCAGAATTCATATTATCATTTCTGCTAATAATTTAAAACAATAATGTTTTGCAACAACAGCTTCTTAAAAATGTATAAAAGTGTTAGAATTCATATTAATGGCAGAATGATTATACTTAAATGTTCATTTTACTAATCTCATCTTCATAAAATGCTTGAAAACAGCATGTCTTCCTTTTCATTATTAGTACCTTTATAAACCTGATGTATATTGTCACATAGAAGGAAAATTATCTGTTTTGTTAAACGAGTTAAACAGCACCCCCTTCTTCAGCTAATACCCAGACAATGCCAAGTAAGGAATGCTAGTGTAATGTATGATTTCAATTTTTATATTACACAAATACTAATTTCTTAATCTCAAAAGGAAACAGTTAAGCAATTTCTCTATCTTCCCCCACTCTGTATCACATGAAAAACAACAGAAGATTTCTCATTTTCAGACTTTTTGATCCCCTTTTACTGACTTCAGAATGTCCAATGAATTAGAAAAATAAACCACAGATATTGACTTTTACATAATAGAATAACAGCATCCTCTCTTCTATTTCCTGAAATATAAGTAAAGTTATCTTCTCCCATCTTTTTGTAACTTTAATGTATTTTCTAAATTGCACGGTACATACTAAATTCTACACATTTAAAATGAATAGTAAGAAGAAAATTCAATGTATTGCTCTCTTACGTGTGTGTGTTTGTTTTTTAATATTTGATTGGTCAGAAATGGTAATTTCCAAAAAAAGTATTATTTGTTGAATGAAGTCAAAGCTCTGAGCAGTAATGAATTTTTTCTAAACTAGATTAGTTTTACAAATTCTGTTTTAATACCTGATATACTATTTGTACACTAAAATCATATCTGAAAGCTAGATGAATTATTGTATGGACAATTAACAGGGTATATAAAAGTATCCTTACTGAAGTACCTTCCAGAGTACAAATAAATATATAAGTGATTTTTTTTCACATATATTTTCTATTTATTGTTTATTTTTAATTAAAACCAACTAAAATGTAAATATGAAAAACTTACAGGGTTACATATTTAAATTTTAAAAAAATCAAAAGTTCCTTATGATTGGTTGGTTGCTCTACTCACTTGTATAATTCACAGGCTTTAAATATGTGTAATATGCAAAAGTATCCTGATGTGACATATTGGGTTTCTTGTACTTTTATACAGTCTAAGTTACAATGTAAAGCAATAAAACTAAGAAAAAAAGTAGATTGGAAAACGTTCAAGAATGTTAGCATAAATAATTGTAATTGTGTGTTAAAAGCTTCAGAAATTCTAGAAAAAAAAGTATTTTTAACTTCATTTCATATTTTTCAACTTTGCATTTCACTGAACATTATCATTTCACCAGTTATTGACAGAGTAAAAATTTAAGAGTTAATGTATATGATATTTGTACAATACAATAACTTTCTCAATATGGGCTTGGTCACTCTGACCAATCACATAACAACTTTGTACTCCATAGGTTTAATACTTCTAACTTTCAATACAGTGGGTATATCTTCACAAAATGTGGCAGTATTTCAGTTGGTATTATAATTATTTATATCCAAAAATTCATATTTTTAATGCATAAAAATAAAGATTTGTCAATAAATATAAGGATTATTTGCTTTGAATAGATCATGTGAAAAGTAATTTTCATGTTAAGATTAAAAATACTTTTCTTCATTTAAGGAATCTCGTTTACTTTGTGTAATTTCCAAAACCTTCCAAATACACTTCAATTTTTTTTCTAGTTAAACTCTCTATTTCATCTGTTATTTTCTTTACACTAACTCAAAACATGATCAGTAAATTTGACCAAACTCATAAGCTCCACAGCCAAAAAAGGAAAAAAAAGAAAAATCTACAATACCCTTTTAATTTTCTGTAATCAGTTTATTTTAAGCAGCTTTAAGCTCATTACAGTACACATCTATTGATAATTAACTTTTTGTTTTTGTTTTATTGCCCTTTTAATCATGTCTAACTACTATATGATCCACAATCATTTGTAAATCATTCAGGGTACGTGCAGCTCAAGTTCCATTATTAAATTACTTTACTTATGTGCTGCTAAGGTTAACTTGGGAGTATCTTGTGTTAATGAGATACATCTATAATAAAACACATGAAAAAAAGTGCTTATCAGTGTCTTCTTACTTTATGATGTTGAATGTCAATTGAAACTTGAATCTGCTATTTTAATACTAACAGTATTACTAAAATAAATATTTTTTATTTAATTAAATAATGCATCAAAGAACAAATAATAATAACACATACAAAGCAAACAATGTCCTATAACTATCATAATATTTCTGGCTTTCCAACTATGGGATCAGACTTTTTAGAAATTCAGTTAAGTTTCTTTGACTTGATCCTTGTGAGAAAAGATGTACAGAACTAGAGGTGATTTTGACAATTTTCTGTACAGAAATCAATGTAATATAACATATCATCTGATTAACACTTGCACTTCCTATTGGTTTTAAGTAATATCATATATAACATTTGAGATAACTCTTTGCAATTTGTAAAAAAAGGATGCAGTATGTGGGCATGGCAAGCAAATCTAATTTCTGGTTTCTGGTCCCATAAACAAATACGATTGAAGTCTACAAAACTATACTTTGCCTGGGTAATATCTATTTCATAATAGGTCATTTATGATATGTAATTCTCAGAGAGATGGTAAATAAATTGGAGACAAAAAAGCCCTACTGCACAAATGCTAGAGTTCTCATACTAGGAGAGATTGAGGAATTTTTTATATGTAACTCTGTACTTTTACCTGCCATTTTTGAAGGATTAAATTAGTTCTAAGCTTCATGAATGGTAGAAGAGAAAAAATTAAAATCTTAGAACATATAATAATATTAAAAGAAATAAGTTCTTACCCCGAGGCATATTAGCATGATAAAGAGAATTCCCCTCTAACTGTGACTGAAAAGCTGAACTGAAGAAACCATCCCCAGTTCCACTGCAAAAAAGAGGAACATCATAACTTTCAAATACTTACACAAGTTATGTTTTTCTAAAAAAAACACCTGCCCTAAAATTATATCCCTAAATAAGATATATAGATATGATCACAAAACTCCCTTAATGTGTTCCAACAAAGGAAACAAAATAATCCATCCATCTTAGTATATTTTATTATTATTATGCAAATTAATGTTTATTACAAAAATAACTAAATATCTATTTTATTTATTTTAGATGCTTTTGTTTTGATAACCAGACCAAATTAAATTAGCAGAAAACATTTCATAGTTCCTAATTAGACATCTATACCCAGTAATAAGCATCCAGTGTTATAACATTTACATTAAAATACTCCTAGAATCTTTAACTTACAGGCCTGGCTGCATAAGGGTACAACAGGTGTGAACACCCCCCCCATACTGAGGCTACAGGTCCCTTTTCTTGGATTACAACCTTCTTCCTTAATAATGTAAATTAGTACATGTACATGCATTGTTAACATCTGTTACATCTCTGACTCAAAAAGTAATAAGCAAGACAAGTTAGACTACTAAATTTTATAAAATTCACTTGCAAGGACATAACATGATTGGTTGAATGTCACACAGCAATAGTGACATCAAGACAAAAATACATCTATTAAAATCTGCTGAAAATGTCTAGGCTGCATTAAGTTAGCATACATGACTACATGGCAAAAAAAAAACAAAAAAACACTGTCAACAGCTATTATAATGATGTGGCTGTGTAAGATGACACAGATTCTAAATAATAAATGCAGCTAGAACTAGACAAATTAGATAGATTTATTGTTACACAAAATGATCATATATTAGTACTAAACCACTTCACAAATGGCTGCCTCCTGAATGTCAAACCATGAAAAGATTGTTTTAGTAAACATATCACAGGTAGACTAGATCTCCGAGGTCAAAACTTATAGATCCAGGCCTACTTCTAGTAGGGAACCCTCGAGGGCTAAAGCCCAAGAATATAGTTTACAGATCTCTAATACTAGACTAGATTATATAGAGCTAGGCCTACCAGAACTAGATGTTGGCAAAGAGTATATTTACTGGAATCTAATCTAGACAGCCTGACTAGATCTAGCCTAATAAACTGGCTTTCCTCAATCTAATTTAATCTATATTGCTAACTGGCTAGCTCAACACAGACTGAGTACACATTATTTCCTTAATGGACATCACACAAAAAAAGATACATTTTACAAAAAGTAGTTTTACCTGAAAAAGTGAAAACTGTTTAAATGATGAGCCTTTTTTAGGAAACATTAAGGAGAAAAACCATTTAAAAAGTAGGGTGTTTGTGGAACTTCAGCACATAGCATACCTACCATTAACCAACAGTTCAGGGTTAATATGTTCATTAATTTTCTTTCTCTTTTAATTATACATTATTAGTTTACAGCATTAAAAATCAAAGTTGTAAGAATAGACAGATATTTCATTATTCAGCAGTTTAGTTTTTTATTGTGTGATTATAATAATTATCTTTGTCAGTATTTCTTTCACAGCATCGAATGAAAGTCAAGGCCATGCCACATCAGGTGTTACAGATGAAGACAGTGCTGGTGTTTCACAACTACAACCACCTCTTTCAGTAACTGATGGGCTTCCAGTTTCAGCTACAGAAAACATGGCTCAAGATACTTTTACATCAATATTTACATGCTGTAGATTCAGTTTTGCCAACACCCTCAGTTTCCACCACAGGCAGCATTATGACACAAGATGATCCATTTTCAATAATTCCAACTACTGAAGAGCTTTTTACTGACACTGCATTTGTTTTGAACAGAACATTTACAGGATTAGAATGCAGTAAAGCTGCATAAAACCTGTCTTCAACTTGGCAACAAATCATTTTAAGCCATCTCCAATATATTATTTTCCTATTTTCCTCAAACCTACTTGCATGGTTCCTACCAATTGTATTCTTATAATAGTTTAAACAAATATGAATGTCTTGTGTACAACCCTCATTTACATTGCCTTTTATACATACATTGTGCACTTTTTGCAAAATGCAGAGAAAAGCTTGGTATATCTGTCAGTGACTCATTCACAAAATGGTATTAGCTTTAAGAGAAAACGAGGGAGCATGTTTCCACTACATACAACACACTCTAGCAATGCAAGACAGCTGCATTCTAGTTAAGACACAAAAACCTATCAGGTACACTTACACAGAATTTTGATAGTGAACATACAAATCACTGTTAAACATACTGTTAAAATAATTACACAAGCAATACTTTATTTGAGCAAACCAGGAAATAGCTTTACAAGGAGATGATGAGTGCCTAGTTGGAACCTTCTTGGAACCTTTTGGCCATACTAAAACTACCAGCTGAATCAGATAGTATTTTGTCAAAATAAGTATCCTCATCATTGCAGCAAAGTACCAAATACACATCTGTCAGAATACAAAATGAACTAATCTCCATCACTGGAAACATGATTCAAGAAAAATTTGCCAATGATATTTGTTAAGCCAAGTATAACATAAACATGGAAGATGAAGTGACCATGCACAAAAGGGAGTATAAGTCAATTTGTATTTGATATGTAACCGAAGACTTGAATGTTTGCGAAGAGTTTTTGCATTTTGTAAGTTTATTATGAAGCACAAAACAGCATGTCTAGCAGTAGAGTTGGTGCCAAAATAGTGGAAAGAAATCATGAACAAAAGCAGTCATAAACTCAGACCTTGTCATTATTCATCCATGTTAGTTACACCTAACACACTTTGGATAAATTGAAAACAATGAATGTTTTCTTCAATTACAGTCCAAATAAAGAAGGTTTACTGAAGCCTATCATTCAGCAGATGGTTTCAGGTGCAGAGAAGAGAAAACCACTGCTTGACCCATATGCGTCACAAGATGGGCAGCATGCCATGGTACTTACAAGACTTCTACCGAGCATACATCTTTTTGATTATAACTTCTGAGTACATGACTTATGATATAAATATTAAAAACCTACCCCTAAATGACCAATGGGACAGCCACACTAAAACAAAAGAAGTGGACTCCTGCAAAGCATATCATCATATGATTTAATTTTAACATGAGCCTTTCTGAATTAGATGGTCTGAGCGATCAACTGCAGGAAGCATACAACTCTTAATGTTTACAATGCTTACAGAAAGATAAGTTTAATGTGACTTCTAAAAATTTAAATAATCTCTTGTCTAGGCTCTCTCTGTCCATTGCTTAGCATAGAATGCCATCACTTTATTTGTTACTGTGCTTGTCTAGAATTTTGAAATAACAATTAAATTTTGTCTTAATAGTGTGTGCTTTAATGACCATTAAAATTTATAAGGTATGGTATAAATATGTATTAGTACTTTGTTGACTTTATTTCCAGCTTTGTGATATGTTTGACAATGAAAAAGAAGGTAATATTGATCTACTAAGGTTAACATAAATATATGCTGGTTTATAATGCATATCTGAGCACTAAATTTCAGATATCACAAAATATGTTTGACAGATTGGATTATTAAAAAAAAACTCCTGCAGACAGATCTTACTTAATTCAAAATAGTGAAGTAAAAGTTTATAAACAATACATAATAAAAAAAACATACTGTTTTACATGTGAACTCTTCACAACTCCAGTTTTAAATTTAAGTAAAAAGATGTAACAAGACACCAACGAACAGTAAAAGAACTGACCAGTAAAAACAATTTGTACCTGGATCCTAGGCCTAAATTGATATGGGTAATATTTTTCTAACTATATTTTTGGTCAAGTTCAATTTATGTCTTATTATAATTTGCCTTCTTTTACTTGTATGTTTTGTTTGAATAATAATAAATTCAATAATATATGCAATTAAAGTTTTTCTGTTATTGAACAGTTTGTCATTGCAAAACTCCTAGCTTCCCACACTCACTAACTCTAAATATCCTTACATCTTCTAATATATAAATATTCCTGGAATTTTAAAACATACTTAATATAATCCAAGATGATTATCACAAAACGATAATGAAAAGAAATTACAAAAAAAATTCAGGTTTGTGACTTGTTCCTAAATTCTGTAAAGTTTGTAGAAGAATCCTTTGTTATTCACTATGAGAGCTTCTACAACTCACTACTTCAGAAACTATACCTCAATGCCTACCCAAGCTTTTAGATTTTACACTTTGCTTTACTTTTACTTTGTATTAGAAAAGCTACTTTAATTTTTTGGAACTTAAACCCTTATTGAACCAATGCCAAGGAACAGTTTTATATCTATAATACTTATTTGTTAATATAATAAGTTAAATACTTACAATGCCCCCTACCATCTTATACCTATAATTACTGTATTCTTCACAACATGTGATTAATAGCAGTCACTTTTTCAAATCTCATTCTTAACCTGATGATTGCCTAAGGAGGTTAAAACATTGCAACTTCTTTTGTGCTTTTCATATAAAAGTTTTCATACCCATATCAGCTGGCTCTACTATACACACACACTTCAAATGGGTTCCTCATCATAATGAATAAAATTATTGACTGGTGATTTTAGGCAACAGATGACTTGGTCCTCAGTAGTGACAGTATCCATTAATTGTTTCTCAAGGATTTTGGTCTTACAAAACAGGTAGTTACTCTCACTCTCCCAAGCAACAAATGATCTATTGTCCTTATAACCAGTCAATTTTTATATTAATAACTGGACATAGTCCTGAGGATAAGACTCCCTACATTCTCACTTGTAAAAGGTTTGGCAAGTTACAAATCTGGCCTGGTCAGTGGCCACCAAGAAAGAATTAAAAAGACATACATACCAAAGGATGATCCTGACAACTCTAGGAGAGTGTAATGAGAACACCAAAATAGATTATGAAAAAATAAAACAGTAAAGTATTCCAAAAACTGGTTGGAGCTACAAGAGATATGCATGACAGTTACAACAACTGTCTCATTTACATTATCTTGAATTCTAAATAAGCAGATGTAAAGAGAGGAAGAAAAGTTTAACCAAACATGGCATCATCAACCAGCAGATGGTATCCTCTGTTGAGTTCTAGAACACATCAGTCTCTTATGTAGTACCAGCAGAGAAGGGGTATTTGTCTAGACAATTGTGAAATCAAAGGACCATAGGGGTCACCAAAACTATATCAAAAAGAACAGCAATGACAAACTGCACTGTAAAATTTTGATACCAACCACAGAAATCCAGTAATTATGTTACAAAAGAATATCTCAAAATTTCATAACAGAAAAACTGCTAATGGGACAAAACAATAAATCAAGAAAATAAGAAATCTCAAGAATATTAACATTTTGCAGATGTCTGAGAGTACCAGCAATGAACAGTTATTAGGAGAAGTTGGGAGATGTAAAGATTCCAGAATTAAAATATACCTGAAAAGAAAAAAAAGTAAAGAGCAGAAACGTTTTTTGGGAATTAGGCTAGCTGAAAAATCCTTCTCTGTGGATACTGAAGGCAAATGACCTAAGCAAAAAATTGGTAGAGTTCAATAGCATGGCAAAAGACATGCATTGTGCAAATTCAACATCTTTGCATTTTTGTTTGTTATTAATCACAAAGCTATACAAAGAGCAGTCCATGCTCTGCCCACCACAGGTACCAAAATCCAGATTTAGCAGTATAAATCTTGACATATATACCATTGTGCCACTGGGGGTCAGCATCCTTATAACCAAGAAACTCACCAGGAACAGCAGTAAACAACTTGTAATTAACAGCCTAAACAGCATGGACTGGAAGTGCAATTTACTGGATATTCCTGTAAGTTAGAAGCAGAATGCATTAGGCCTCCAAGATATATTTATTGAATTTGAAACATTTATAGAAACATTTGCAGAGTTAACATTAATTTCCAAATTAATTTTAGTAAGCAATGTTAACAGCATAACTTATAATTAAAAGAAATCTGAATTACAAGAGGAAAACAAAACTTCTGTATGTTTTTCTGATATAGGCACAATACATCATACAGAAAGTAGGAAGTGGAGAACTCTGAGTAAGTTGACATATGCTCAGTATTGTATCAAGGACAATCACAGTCTAAAGTAAAATGATTGTTGACAGCAGAAGAGCAAATGTAACAAGGAATGGTTTTTGGCATTTCAGAGAAAAGTCCAGCTGATTTGAACCGAGAATCACTTCAATAAATATGAAAGCCTGATTTTAAGCAATAAGTCAGCAAACAAGTGTGCAAAACAAAAATACTTTATACATGAAGGCATTTGTTTTTATATTCCCACAAAACACACAAACAGAAAAATACATCACAGTGAAATGCATTAACATTCTTTCAATGCACAAATAAAACAATAATTTTATAATGAAACTTTAGATAGCTTACCTTTTATATAATATATGAAGATGAATATAGAAAAACAGTGTGTATAGCAGTCCTGGAAGGATAATTAAACATAATACCCTGGCAATAAAATGTTTCAGAATGTGAACCTGAAAGAAGCAACAAGCAAATTAGCTTTTAGAATAATTAAATATCATAGTTCAATCAAAAGTATATTAAGACCATGCAGTAACTTGAAAATAATTCAGAATATGCAAAAGAAATAAATGCACTCATCAAAAGAACATACAATTTATACTATCAACAGAGAAAAACAACAAATGTCAGAAGATACTGTAAATGTATATGTACACAATTTAGGTTGTGTTCTTTTCTACATGAAGGGCCTTAAAAGTACACACATCATTGCTCCAACCTGCATTTAAATTTTACATAAATTGATCATAACTTCAATTCAAGCCTTAACAATTGTTGTACATGAAAATCAATGATGTATATAACATCTGGACAACTACAATGTCACTTGTGTCCCAGCCAATCTAATGAGCCCAGGTTTTGGACAAAAGGCCTCATTATCACTGGATATGTCAGAGTTAGTGTGGTTGACATGTTTTAACCTCTCCTTTGTTTTTAATTTTGAATTCTGAGAATTACATATTTTTATATTTCTAGGAGTGATATGGGAATTTAGGTTTAAAGAAATTTTGAATCAATGGTAAGAGTGACCTTATGGGTGAAAGGCAGCTAATCTGCTTGAATGTTTATTTTCCTCATGGTGGTTGTGATTGTCAAGCTAGCAATAAGAGAAGGAAGAGAGAGAAAGCTTGTAACACGTGGCGATATTTTGACACGTGGTTCATATGTGTGGCAAATTGATTGTTGTTGTGAAGGAGATTGGTAATGTCTCTATGATGATGTCAGTATAATACTGAAATGGTTGGTCCTGAATAACTGCTTGTTAATGTTACCCCTAACACCTTGGTAGTGTTTGAGAATTTGTAACACTTAGTAGAAAACATAGATCTTTACATGTGTATGAAGTGTAAATTAAAACTCATCATACACTTGGGAGATCAATAATTACAGATTTCATTATGATTTCTATCAAGAAATTAGTTGCTGAAGATCATTAAACATTATTTTTAAAATTATTGTTCTGATAGATGTTGAAACTTTTTCCTTTTCCAATGTGCAAAGTGCAGATAAAATTTATTTATTTATTCGTACTGAAAAATTCATAGATAATACATTCAAGATTTGCTTCTACATGACTTTCTTTTAAAGCAGTAATATAATGTAATGAATTAACACATTTCCTTTAAAAAACTGACAAAATAAGGATCACATTTCTTGCTAACTTTGGTGTATGTAAATATAACAAACTTTGTAAAAACTACAAAGTAAAAGTACCTTTATACCTTTTTCCACAGACTCAGTACAAGATACACATTTTGATACAGTATGTATACCTTCACAAAATTTGCAAGATTTTAGAAAAGATAACAAGTTTTTCGTGTGTATATAAAATCATATTTTGTAATGAAACATCTTTACTAAAGATTTGTTTGTTAAAATGTCGAATCTGTTTGGTTACTAGTCCAAGTGAGAAGAAATTTCATGTTATAACTAAAAAAATATTCTTTGTCTCCAAAATCTCAAATATTATTTGAGTAATCTCTCAAACCTCCTAAATACATTTCAAAAGTTTATTTTCAGTAAAGACTTTATATTTTATGTTACTTTCTATACCCTATCAGGGAAGTCTGTCAATTGACTGACCTCATAACCATCATAAAAGAAAAAAGGAAATAAATATAAATTATGTTTCTTTCCATGCTAGAAAAACTATATATTATAACACAAAAAATACAAATGTTTAGTCTTAGTAGCTTAAGTCTCATATTGCTGTATGTTTATATATATATATATATAATTATTATTATACTTGTTTGGTTTGGTTTGTTTTGAATTTCGCACAAAGCTACACGAGGGCTATCTTTACTAGCTGTCCCTAATGTAACAGTGTAAGACTAGAGGGAGGACAGCTAGTCATTACCACCCACTGCCAACTCTTGGGCTACTCTTTTACCAATGAATAGTGGGATTGCCCGTCACATTATAATACCCCCACGACTGAAAGGGCAAGTATGTTTGGTGCAACGGGGATTTGAACCTATGACACTCAAATTGCAAGTTGAATGCCCTAACCACTTGGCCATGCTGGGCCATTATTATATTACCCTCCCAGTTATGCCTAGCTAACATTACATAACTTACACTAATGTGATGCATGTGCACTCATGTTACCATAGTCAATAACATAAAACTGACATGGTCTTGGCTGTGTTTTAGTGGATTAGTATTTTGTAATATATAGTAACATTTAATTTACATTATATATGAATATAGATTATTACCATTCAGAAATAAGTTATGAAACTTATTTTTCTTAAAATAAATAAAGAAATAAAGCAAATAATTATCTCTTCTAGTGATGACCTTTGAACTTGGTTGCTGCTGAACATAGGTTGCTAAGCCTTTTAAAATTTTTGTATCTCGAAATGGCTGCTATGGGTATTATCACTTTTTCTAATAAGCAGAGAACAATGTTTTGACTTTCCTAAGTCATCTTCAGGTTAAGGAAGAGAGAGTTTGAATGTGATTGTTGATTTATAAATATAAAAAAACACCTTTATACCTACCTATACTAATTAATAACATAACATTCACCTGCAATGCCTCTTACAATCCCATACCTGTTTATACTTTTGTCCCTAAGACGTGTTCATCAATGGTCACATTCAAACTCTTTCTTAACCTGAAGATGACCTAGGAAGGTCGAAACATTGTTCTCTGCTTATCAATAAAAGTGATAATACTCATACCAGTCATTCTGAGATACATTTTGATTTCAAGTGGGTTTCTCATCATCAAGAATTACTTTTAAAATTTTGCATGTGAAGGATATCAAAATTTAAGTTTTATATAAACAGTTGAATATCCAAAAAATTAATAAATAATTATACTGATACCATAAAAATCCATTATAATTTATTATGCATAGTAACTAAGCTGTATGTAGGTTACAAAAATATAAAACTTCAAGCAGACTAAACACACAACCTACATCCTTGAAATCTTGGATTAAAAGAACATGGTAGTCTTTTCACAGATTAAAATGGCTGCAAAAAAACACTAAGGAGACATCCTGAACTGTCAATTGGTTATCCACCTGTCATTTATTGTAGTAAGAGTATATAAGAGACCGTTTCTAAAAATAGAAAGAGATGAACGGGGCCACTGTGTTTGACTTAGTGCATAAGCCATATATCAGCAAAATACAAACATACGATGTACTTATTTTATATTCTAGTTTGTCAATATTGGTAATTTCAGTTCCTAACTTCTACAAAACTACAGATTTAGTATTTTGACATCACAACATCTAATTTTAACTAGTTCTGCATATATTTTTACCATGTGACTCACTAAAATTTATATTAAGATGGGTTCTTTTAAAATTTACTTTTAAATTAAGAAATGAACTCGTATATTATTAATATAAAAATTTGAATTATAATCTACAAATTAATTTCAAACTTACTGACAAAAATTCATAAAGTAGTAGTTCAATAAAATTTTGAATACAAGTTAACAAACACGATAACACAGCTCTTGACCCTTAACCTGTCACAAAAGGGTTAAGAGGTACAAGAAAAAATATAAACACTAATGTGTCAATTTTTTTTATTAAACTTTCAACCTTGTGGTATTTTAACTTACCAACTATCTTAATAAGTCATGTTTGGTGAAGCAATAAACAAGGCTCAGCATGTTATGTCTTAATAAATGTTTTTGTGTAAACTAAGTTTGACTCTTGTCATATTCTAATGAAATTTAAATAACTGTATTAAAGCTATAATTTTCCTGGACTGAAAACATCTTTCCAATAGGTACTTTCCTTATCTCACAAGATTAGCTTTTCCCAATTTTTTATTTCTTCTTTATACAAACTTTTTAAACAATGCATAACATAAGCCTTCTACAGCCCTCTATTGGAAAACATATTCCAACAAATTTCTCATGAAAATCGTTATGCATCATCTGTCCACCAACAGGAGAGCACCAGGATCACAAGAAGCATGCAACCCCCTCTATGTGCCACTACCTCATAGTATTAGCTTTTCCCATTTTTTGCTATCCTCTTTATTCAAACTTTTTTGATAATGCATGCCATAAGTCTTCTGTACTCCTCTATTGGAATAAAATATTCCAACAAGTTTCTCACAAAAATCATCATGCAACATCTGTCCACCAATAGAAGAGCACCAGGATCATGAGATATGTGAATCCCTCTATGTGCAACTACCTACCAGAAATATATTTTCAATACAGAAAAATTACAACTTTGATATGGTACTTCCTCCATTGACAAGATTAGCTGGAATCCCACACTGAAAAGGAGGAGGGATTTGTGCAATGGAAGAACTGATGTATCCCCCCCAAAGTATCTGAAAAATACTTCAGGAGATGAGAGAAACAAATGATCAGAAAAGGAGCACTGTATCACTGTTAAACCACGTATCTTCTTGCCCTGACCAGCTCAGAACAAATATGTCAGACATGTGCCATGGAGCACATCTGAATGAGGAGGAAAAGTCAGAAAAGTGATCCCAAATGAATAAATATGGAAACTCAATTGAGCTCCCACTAGATCCAAGCCCACCAGGTAGTCACCAAAAATGCTGTTGGTGTACCAAGAGCTGTAATGAAAAATGACAAACCACAAGAAGGAGAAAAAGGCAAGGATTGGGAGGGGGATTGTTTGGAAACAGAAATTGGTGCCACACTCTTTTCCAAATTGGACAAACAGACCACAAGGATAGTTTGTTGTTGGACTGAAGCTACTCTCAACTCCAAAGACTCTAGGATCATGTAAAACATGAAATGTCTCAAAAACGAGGCCATCCAAATGTCCCATAAATAAGGAGTTGAAAGTCAGGATCATGAAAATATAACATCACAAACAAAAGGTCCCAACAATGACAAATAATCCACATTTTTAAGGCTAGGGCCACAGATGACAGACTGGCTAATGTGGAAGTGAGGAGGGAGGGAATGTTCCTAGAAAAACCCTCAGTGTTTCTGTAAAGAGCCTCACACAGGAGATGGATTAAGAAGCAAAATTAATCATGGCACAACACAGGTAAATCAAACACTTCTGACAATAAAGTGAATATAAATCCTTGAAATAAAGTAAGTTAAAGTAAACCACTTCAAGAAGTAAGAAACAAAAAGAAAGATGTCTAAACTCAAGCTTTGCCAAACAAGAAGTGACAGTTTGGTAGTGGCACACAGAGTTAGTCGCATGCTTCATATGATAGTAGTGCTCTCCTCTTAATGGTGAGACGACACATGACGATTTGCATAAGAAAAATCTTGAAATCTTTTATTCCAACATAGGGGGTGGAATACTTGTAACATGGATTATAAAAATTTTTTTAAAAATTCACATACAGAGAGCAGCACAAAATGGGAAAAGCTGATCTTGTAAGAGAAGAGAAGTACTGTATCAGAAACCAATCATAATTTAAGTTCTTATATTCTTTTTCTATGCCTACAATAAATACACCTTACCACGCCATTGACCCAACAAATGTCTAAACAAAGTAAAAACATAGACCTTTAAGTAAACAATTCACCAACAAATTAAGGAATAAATACTTTTTCTCAATTCTCGTGTTTATGGATCTGGCATTAGAAAATGTATTTTACAAAAGTTTAATTTTCTACCTAAATTTAAAACAAAAACTACTTGTAATATACAACTTCAATGAAAACTCTAGGAAAACTTGAGTATTTCATTATAAAATACAACTGTTTTTCACTTTTGCATTTTATATATCATTTAAACATTTATTATAATTTCACAACAAATTTGGAATTAGTATAATTTTTTATAAAACAAGTTTTATGCTACAACATACATCAAAAGAAACAAAGATAATTTCTTAAAAAAAAAATATTCACAAAGATACCATGGAAATATCCAAGTTACCAAGAAGCTCCCACAAGTCAATCACAGTATGAACTCCTACCAGCAGGATCACAAACAGTCCCACAAACTTCACACTAGTTAAACAAGAAAAAATTAAAGGTTATATAAGCCTGCATCCTTTTAAGAAAATTAGCCATAACTATGAAATGTTTTGGAATTGCCTAAATCAGCAAGGGACAAAGATGTCAGCATGTTTGGCTGGACTCATATCAGTAGTAATACAGTATTTCTTTCAAATAATAAACATTATACAAAAATCTGATAGATCATACAAAATTAAAATCTGTTTATTCACCACAGGAATGTCTTAGATACTGTAACTCTTAGCTACAAAAATAAATTTTATGATGCTCAGCTCAACAAATGAGCACACACCATTACAGACGCTACACCGGATCCATATTAAGAAATTAACACACTTACAAAATCCTAATGAAATATCACTGATAATAACATTAACTGATACAATAAAATAAGCTTTCTACATTTAATTTAAAGTGTACATCTGTTCTTCTCAACCACTAGTTGTTTTTTTTTAACTTTACTCCTACACTACATGCATAGTTGACACTTAATCTGAGAGAATAAAAAAGAAGTCTTCACATCAACAATAATATTTGAAAAGTCTTTTCTTTTAAATGCATTTAATAATCTCAAAAACTTTGAATTACAAGAACATATAACAGCTATACTGACTTCCCTATATATAAAAAATTCATCTGTTTTACTTGTTTTCAGATATTTTTATTTCAGTTTAAATTATATTGATTACCCTCTTTACATGATGAGTTAAGTTTTGATTTAAGTTTCTTCTTCTATTTATTTCACATATTAACTTATCCTTTAACAACATATTTGTTTCTTACAAGCTGAGCTGTTTGTCATAGTACATTTTTTGCTTATGGTCCAGTATATTTTAATATTAATATATAAATGTAATATTTCTTAGCACTTCTAAAAAACAAAACCTATACACTTCTATGTATACAAATGTAGTACTGAACTTCCACAAATCCAACATTAATTAAAATATCAACTTATCATATTCATTAATGGCTTAGGGTTTAATTTATTCCAATACTTAAAACAAATTGCCTTTTTTTCCTCTGGTCATATTAAAAAGAGTAATACTTACATGAACAAATGAGCACACACCATTACAAAGGCTACACCGGATCCATAATAAATAAATTAATTACATAAGAGAATGTCAGAAGAAGTTCTATTCTATAATACTCATGATGATTAGCTTTGTAGATTATACATGTTTTATTTTGGTCAACCAACTTTAACAATGGACTAACTTTTCAATCCAATCATTTAAAAAATAATGCTTTAAAGAAAAACAAACCTTATAGAACATGCCAAAAAGACACCAGTCCAAACTAACCAAAACCACCACGAAAATGAAAATGGTCTGAAAAGAAAAATTAAATATAATTAACAACTATTAATAATAAAAAAATATTTTATCTAAAAAGCATATTAAATATAAATCAGAAGTTCAAAAAGATATAATAAGATTTAAATTAGTTACTTTTCATGTATTCCATTCAAATAAATAAAGGTCACTTAGGTATCTCCAGTTCAAGAAAAACAGCTTAAAATGACTAAATAAATTTACTTATTTCATAATGGTGTTATATGTAAGTACTACACATGCATATCTCACTCTCCTATAATATACATTCCATACACGATCATACTGATCTTTAATGGCACCCCATACATGATATAATTATGTGCCCCTCTTCAAAAGCATCTAACCCATCCTATTGATCTTGAAGTTTCAAGTTAATTGTCTTAACTGTTAACCTTTGTCAAACACATTTTAAGTTTTATTGCTGCACTTTTTACCATGATAACAGTAATCCTTGCATTAAAAGCAATAATTTTTTTCCCAAAAAGTTAACAAACAGCATATAATATAATGTTATATTTCACATCAGTTCTTGAGCAAATTTTAGATGTTTTATTCAACTGAAGTTTTGTTAGACTTATCTCAGAAATTTATAATTTTTAGATTTCAGCTGCTTTTCTTAAAAATGTATAACAATAAATAAAAAGTATGTATAAAAACAAGAACTTCCAGTACTCAATGAGCATTTGAGCAGTTTGCACACAAATAAAATCACTTGACATCCTACCCTAAGCCTCATCGAGTCTCAGAAGCCAGGGTGTGGAAAGTAAATTAATGTGGCTTTCATATATGCATTTCAAAATACTATATGTATATATATCAGACACTAAAAGAAAATTTTCAAAACTACTATAATTTATCCAGCATTCTAAGTAGCCTAAAAATAGGTAAAAAAAAAAAAGTTACTCTTCATAGCACTTAATCCGATTAACAAAAACCAAGCGATTTTTCTCAAGTGAAAGACAATAGCAGGAAAACTTGTACAATTTACATAAAAAGACTTTTCTCTTTCTTTCAGTTATAAACATGTTCATAAGCCATGTCAAACAATTAGCAAACAGTCTTACAAATCAGGAAAGGAATGTGCCTTTTCTAGTGGGTTTGACAAATTTAGTAATATCTTAGCAAATAAGAAGATAATTTCAAATTTTAGGTTCTTAGTTATTTTTATGTATAGTATTTATGTATTTCAGAAGTTAAAAAATGCTCAAGTGGAGAAATCAGAGCTCAGATGCATCACATGACAAAAACATGAAGTTTGAGATTTTTTTAACTACTAATTTTTAAATTAAAAACTTAAATACTGTAAACATTATTGTGACACTAAAGTTGAATGCAACATTTAAAGATCATAACATGCTCATTTTGGCCCAGTCA
Organism: Tachypleus tridentatus; assembly: GCF_004210375.1. NCBI lineage: Eukaryota > Metazoa > Arthropoda > Merostomata > Xiphosura > Limulidae > Tachypleus > Tachypleus tridentatus. The sequence continues at coordinate 17,676,200 of NC_134830.1, forward strand.
TATAAAACAACTTAAAGTTACTGGTTTCATTTATTTTGTTATACAGAACTGTGAAAAAGTGTTATAACAAGAGAATATCCTTCCATTCTATGAAGCAAATTCTTTTTTTGCCACTACAGAATGTAAATTTCAACACCATGATAATGCTTCACTGATCTATGTTAGCAATTGAATGAGCTTGCATTAGAATACTTATCACTCTAGATTTCTCATATACTTGTACCAAGGGTATGTCATATGGGTTTTGCTTGAATGAACATACTGATCAAACTGTCATGCAGTGTCGTAACTATATAGAAAGGTGATAATATATGGTATTGGTATTATGCTAGAAGAAATCAATTTATTAGGACTCCACAAATAAATCTCGATAAAAACAGTGTTTCACACTATATATTAAGTTTAATTGTCATGCCATAGCCCAGTGCAGAGAATTGTCAGAAGAGCAGAGAGTTCATATAAAATCTTAACATGATGCTGGTTGGACTCTCTGACAAACTGCTGCCGATTTGAAATGCTCCTCCAACACTACCAAGCACACCCTAGATCATAAGACCAAAACATTAAATTTGAAGAAAAGGAAAGAGGAAACAGAACATCTAAACTCAATGATACCAGTGTTAGGTATCTTTGTTATGCAGCCTTTTGGACAGCAGGAAGGCTGCCATTTATCTCAAGCAAGAGATAAACGACCATATACCAAATGACAGAAAAATGTCCAAATCCATAGTATAAAAAAAGTCAAGGAAAATGGAATATCTGCTTGCGTAGCTGTTAAAAAATGTTTACTGTGATATCCAAATAGTGTCAACAGACTGAAATGTGTTATGTATGGATGAGTCCAAGTCATAAATATTTGGTTCAAAGTATACACTGTATGTCTGGCATGAAGCATTGGGGAGCCAGTTGTTTTTCTGCTGAGGCAACAGGTGATATTTACAAAATATATGGAATAATGTAACAGCATTAGTACCATCATATATCAGTGGTTTGTGTATTATTGGTAAAGGATTCTTCTACCAAGAAAATAATGACAACAAATGCTCATCCATCCTCTTCAGAAATTACTTTATTAAGAAAAAAGCTGCTTGAATCATTCAAGTGATGCAATGGCTCCTGCAGAGCCCTGACCTCAACCAGATTGAAGAGATCTCAGGTTTGATAAATCGAAAACTTGACAAATCAAAAGTTACTTCCAAATAAATTTATGGGAGTGTATTAGAAACATTTGGAGCAAAATCCCCAATGATACTTTGTTTAAATATGTTGCAACAATGCCTGAAAGACTGTATGCAGTTATTAAAGCAGTAAGGAGATACTGCAAATATTAACTTTTTACTAAAACCGAGCACTTTCACCAAGTTTCTGTTGTACTAAATATAAAGATTAGTAAAATGTTGATGTTTCACCTGTGACTGACCTTCCACTGTTCTTTGAAAGTAACCTGAAATCTCACTTTTGACTTTTCCTACTATATTTACACAGTACTGTACAAAAATGTAAAGATGATCAGCTTTTTATCTTTAGCTCTTATCCAGTCAATAGTGTTCCCTTTCTGTCTTAACTTCAATATTATTACATATCATTACACCTGTTTGCAGAGACCAGGTATTAGTGAGCTAGATTAATCTTTGAATAACCAAACCAGTATGAATATTTCTATCACACTAAGTTCTCGTGGAAGCTTGAATGACATGTAAACATATTTACGCAGATATACAAGTATTTTTCATTGAAACAGGCAGTTATTTCTTTACACATTGGAAATTACCCTTCTTAACTGTCATGTTTTCCTTATGTTGTTTGCATACTGCTTTTAACTTTATCATTTTTTGAAGTACAGTTTATAAGATGGCATGCTGCATTTTTAAAATCTGTTTACATGTAAAAACATTTTTTGTTATAAAGGTCAGTTACAAAGAGCTATTGATTAGTTATGTGATTTAACAAGCATTACTATTGAAATCACATAACTAATCAATAGCTATTTGTAACTGATCTTCAAAAGACAAAAAATATTTTGATGTGTAAACAAATGTCAAAAATACTTAAACTCTTTACCAATAAATTACAAAAAATTGTAAACTAATTTTTCAATAACTTAAGAATTAAAATAAGGCTACTCCTCTTATTTTATATCTTTCATTAATGCATATTGGTAACTATAAAACTATTACTTTTTTGAATGATAATTGCTTTTCCAAAATCTTTCACTAACTGTTTCAAAACATTTGAGTTTTCTTTTATTGTATTTAGGAGATGTACATGAATCAAATTTTCTTATTATACATCTGACTAAAATATAAAAGCTCTTAAAGAATAAGCCAGAATAATAAATTATTTAATACTAACCTATTTTTCTTTGTAGAGAACCTCACCATACCCAAAACTGACCCAATAATGAAAAATTTTAATATTGGATCTAATAAAATGTATTGAGAAAGAGTCAGAACACCAACATCTGAAAAATATATCAATAAGTTTTAGAAACTTAACAAATGAACTGCAATAGATCAACAATGAAAAATTAATTAGATAACAAAAAAAACTAACTTTTAGACCATCATATTTCTTGTAAACTACTCCAAACACACACACTTTGGTTAGTTTAGTTATAAGCTTGTACAGTCTGTAAAAGATTTTAATACCATCAAAAAACATATTTATTCCTGATGTGCTTTGCCCTTATTATCCTAACAAACAACTTTTAAAACACAACTGTGTAAAATATATCACATAATCAGCAGGCTATAAAACTGCCAAAGAATATTTGAAATGGGGAGAGAGTACAATTAAACACAGTATATTCAAAGTTACTTTTCTCTGTAAAGCAGTAATTTATTTATTTATATTATGGACACAGAATATTAACAACTTAATGGTGGCAAAAAGTAAAATATGATAACACTTTGAAGTTCATTTGAAAAGAACCCACAAAACTTTCAAAATTGTAATTTAAAAATGATTTTTGCATATCTAGGGAAAGTTCAAATTTCAATGAAATACAAGGTTTTGTAATTATGTAGAGCAATTTTAACCAAACTCTTTATTATCAAGTAACAATTTACTAAAACATAAAATGCAAAATTTTATAGGCACAAATATATCAATATAATTATATTTTTTAAAGATTTTTAAACTGGTATCAAAATATATGATACAGCTTTAGCAATCAAAAATGACAGAAATTATAAGAGATAAATCATTTACAAGAATACATCAGAAGCCATCTTAATGTACAATCTTGTATATGTTTATTCAACCTATTTAACAACTATCAGCTTTCTTAAAGATATGTAGCATTCCCTATCTTGCACAACATTTTTTAGTTCTTCTATCAAAAATATTCATGAAATCAACATTTCCTTGTGCAAAATATCTTTATTTGTCTGCTGTTAAAAAAATTTGCTCCACATGTTTTGGAAGACAACATGATCCATCATTTTCAGAAGAAAAATGGGGACACAAGAGGTTTGTGAATGTTCAAAAGTAAATGTATATGTACAATTAGAATATTTTAGAGGTACCATTTACAAGAGAAAATTCCAGAAATTCAATTTTGGGGCACCTATGCCTAAATTTATATTTGCAAATTTACTGAAAGTGTGTACAAATGTTTTCAGTTTATTTTCATTCATTAAGTGTCTTAGCTCAATTTATACCACAATACATTTCTCTAGAACTCCTATCATTCTATAAGTAATATTTTTAAATATCTTAAGCATAAAAGAAGTATTCTACACATAAAGTTAGGTACTCTATCCTTTTCTTTTATGCATATAGCTAATAAAGGTAAACCACTTTCCAGTGCAACATTTTCTATTGTTGAACCTAAATCATATAATATTCGTTTTCTATGTTTCATTGTACATTCTCCTCTTTCTAACTGTTTTTTACAACTATGCACTTCCAAGTTTAAGATTTAAGAAATGCATTTCTTTAAATTCACAACACTTAGGAAACTTAACATGTCTTGTTTGACTTTAAGCATTTTGTCATTTCTTTTACCCCTCAGCAATTATTAAAATGTATCCTCAATAGGTTCCCATTCATTCATAGCAAATATAAAAATAATTGATTCACAGAAAAAACTTCAAGCTTTTATGTTTCAGCACTCAAGAATGATTATCAAACATGAGAATTCTATTTTTTGAATAACAGTTAAAGGTCAAATTCCAAATTTATTAAAATATATTTATGCCATATTTTTCTTTTGAGTAATTTTGTTTATTAATGCACTGAATAATTGTTATATTGTACATAACCCATCAAGCATAGAAGACAAAATTAATTTACACTGTATACTAAACATAAAACTTATGTTTAATACTTGTATTGTGTGTTAACCAAAGAGTCCCTTATCATGATTTTAAATAAAAATTTGTTTCTCCCCATATTTAGTTACAATAAATTATATTTACACAAACCACACTACTTAAAGATAATTTTTCCTCTGATACCTAGACCAACTAATCAAACAAAATAACCATAAAAAATCATGTTACTGTAAGATAGCAAAAAGATTTGTTTGAATAGTTTGAAGTGATGAATAAAAAACAAAACATTTGCTTAAAAAAATCCATTTCCACTAAATTATATTTATATGAACAATAGTTCAAACTAGTTTTATCAAAATTCAAGTTAAACTCTAACAACTTAAGAATCCAAAAAACCATAAGTTATGAAATAAGTTTACACTACTTTTGGGATTAAGATTAAAGAAACTACTACTAATGTGATCTGAGGAAAGGTTACATACTTTGTAATATCTATCTACAACATTTATCTTCTTGATCACACAGAAAAAAATGTTCAGCAAGAACAAGCCCAAAAAACAATCTCATCATATAACTTTTGCAACCAAAATTATCAAAATTTGAGAAAAATAAGTTAACCAGAGTGAAATTTAACATATCTTAACAACTAAAAATCTTTAACTAAAATTCCCTTGCCAAATCACTTTTAATACATTGTGTGAACTATTTAAATATCAATCTACAAAGCTAAACATTTTATTTCTTTTGATACATAACACATGAGACATAATGTGGTGATATGTATTATTTATATATACTTATCCTAACTCTGAAATAACCTTATACATTTTTGTGGATCTCACAAACTCATTTTGTGAAACAACTCCAACTGTTTTTAACATACTTTTGACAATGATAAATCAAATGAAATAAATAAATTTTATCACTGAAAGTTCACTATAACATATGATTACTTATAACACCATATTCTGTTCTTGTATAAGTAAACAGCATAACTCTATTGGAGATATAATTGATGTTGGACAAAACACCACAACCAGAATGGAAAGAAACAATAAACACAAAGACTTTAATAGTTAAATTAAGCATTTCTACCATTAAAGCACAACATAATAAAAAATAGTGGGAATAAGAAGAGAATGCATCACTTAAACATAACTTCTCTAACTTATTTATGTCTATCAGATACTGATTTCACTTTTATCATTTTTATTCTCCAATTTTCTTTAATCCCTAATATTTAAGTCAAATTAATAAACAAATCAATACTAGTGAAAAGTAATTACTAGATGACCAATTAGATATTTGGGACATTTACAGCAGCCGTGAATAATATTTACTGTCAACACCCTTGGATTTATAGGCACATGAAAAATAAAGTTGAGCAGAGACAAAATGATAATGTAACTAATTTGATCTTAGTTGGCAAGAAATAATGTCTGGATTGTTTTAAACCAAACAGTAAGGCTTTAAACTTATTTTATGTAAGCACAAACATAAAAGTTCATATTTCTTCTCTGCATTCTATAAAACTTGGAGTGTTATTAAACAGGTGTGTTCAAAGCACATATTCAGCAGGTATATACTATACGTTTGTTATTTAAAATAAGTGAGCCACAGCATAATATATGTCAGTAATGCTTCTACTTATTTCAAACTGTAAGCACTTCAATCATCTACCACTTCTTTGTATACACTAAAACACTCTCTCTTTTGTATACACAATATTAGCTATGACCCTACATCTTAAGGAAAGGCTCAATGTTAATCGTAAAGTTATCAGATTAATCAAAGTTCTAAAATATATAACATCACCTAAAGGAAAAGCTAAGAGATGAATTTTATTTTTTTAAACATTTTTTCAATTCTTGATGAGTTACTGCTGGTTTAAAAAAATTTATAATGTTTTAATTCTACTAGTACATAAGTCAACCAGAGTGACAAAATTACAAACCACAAACTCTACAATCAGTTTTCATATTCTACTGTACAATGGATTTTGACTTGTCTAGATTTTTACTATTTTTTTCTTTTCAATGCTCTTTAAGCCAGGGAAGGTTGTTAACAGAGACTGAGCTTAGTGGCAGTTGGTCATGTTAACTCTCTCAACATAGGTTCAGTCAATTTCACTGACCACATAACCTCTTTGTTACTCATTTAAAGTCTTTATAGATTTAATAATTCTAACTTTATATATAGTACGTATATCTTCACATAATTTGAGATTTTCAGTGAATATTATAAGTATTTCACAAAAAAAATCATATTCTTATGAAGTATTTTTAAAAAGTAAAATAAAGATTTGTCATTAATATATTAAGTAATCTGTGTGAAATGTAATTTTTGTGTTAAGATTAAAAACATTTTTATCATCTTAAAAATCTCAAATTTCCTTTGTCTAATCACTAAAACCATTCTAAATAGATTTCAAATGGGTTTTTTTCTGTAAAACTTTATATTTTATGTTATTTTCTCTGCCTTAAATCAAAATTGGTCAATAAATTTGACCAGCCTTGTAACCACCAAAACAAAATAATTGAAATAAGTTTAACTACTGTTTTTTTCTTTCTAGAATGATTTCAAATTGTAACATGGAACTAAAATTGTTTATCCAAAGTTGTTTTAAGCACATAACAGTATACATCTATTTATAATTAAATTTTATTATTTTATTGCCTTTTAAACTGTGTTTAACTACTATTTATGCCATTATAAGTTGTAAATTACTTAGGACATATGTAGCTCATGTAATGCTGTTAAATTACATTATCCATGTGCATGCCTTTTGGTTCGTGAAACTTTTTGGTTATATTATTTATTTTACTTTATATACTCTTAACTAACCTAAAAAGATCCCTACTTTTATATTTTAGTTACTTTTATAGTAAATAATAAAGAATAAATATGCAAAACAAGAAATAAAGTACTTACCCAATCTTTTATTTATTGCTGTCAATTATCAAGGACATTTAAGCCTACTTTTGTTATACTAATAAATTTTATTTAATTAAATAATGCACCAAAGTACACTACTAATAACATACAAAAAATAGACAATTTTTCCCTACCTCTCACAATTTTTCTGGCTTTTTTTACAATGTAAAAAAGAGCCATTACAAATTCATCCAAACTAGTCATTAAGTTTCTCAATAGATTGTTGCTTGTATTCTCAATGAAATGTGAAATTGACTATTATCTGTCCAGAACATGACATTATGCTGTACATCATTTGATAGATGAAAATGCTGACCTTCTACTGGTTATATGTAATATATTATATGTAAGAGAACTATGATCATATCCTGAAATAGAGGATGTAAGGTGGGTGTGACAGAAAGGGCTTGATATCTCTGCAACAAATAAAATTGAAGGCTATAAAAATATGGTTTGCCAGACAAATAATGATCCAATAGTCAGAAATTTACATTTCATTTCTTATCATTTGAAGGGGTGGTGGAAAAATAGAGAAGATAAGATGCTCAGAGAAAATATATCACATGTCACACTATGCAAAATTCAGGATTTTTTAAAACATATTTCCTTGTAGAAGTAGGAACTTAACACATATATACTGTTAAAATACAGAATGTTAGCTAAGATTTTATACTATTCTAATCGTCATAACGTGGTTTAGTAAAATTTTGAATGTAAGACGCTAAAACTTTCTCTCATACATAGCAAAGTATACCCAGATTAACACTTTCCCTCCCATGCCACTCATACATGAGTGATGTGATTTTACGATAATGTACCACATCACTAACATGTGAGTGACACTCAACATGATAAATTCACATCACACAAATGTAAATCACAGTACTTTAAATTTGTAAGGTGCTATTTGAGTCTGGTTTGTAAAGTTTATTATTAAGCTTTTGTTATGGTTTTAAAATAGACAGAAGAACACTTACTTGTATACACATGTATTATAACATAATAAAAAGAAATTACATGTGTGTGTATATATACTTATTATAAAACAAACGTTTAAATTGTAAATCCTTGTCAAAAATAATTTTATTTATTCACTTCTCACTAAGTTATTTATTACAAAACAAATTATACCTTTTGTTAGAAAAAAAATCATGCAAGGGATATGGTTCTGAAAGTAAATGGACTTTCACAGAGGCCATATATATATATAATGTATAATTATAATACACTTTTGGAAATTAACAAAACCCACACTCATACCCTAAATTTGGCAAAAAATTACTATTTGGTATAAAAAAGGAAGTTAAGCCAAACAAACTTTCACAAATCTGGCCTCAGGAGCAAATGTGTGAAAAGAGTTAAGAAGAAACAGGTGAAGACCACTGCTAGTATGTACTTGTAAAATCATAGGTTGTCATTAAGAATATGTGACTATACTTACTAATGCAGGACTAAAATGCAGTGAGGACATTAAATCAATAAACTTACTTTTTTTCAAATAATAATTTTTTTCTCAAAGATTGAGTTTTCCTCTTGATAAAAGTTGAATACTTAGATCTGGAAAACTGTTGTTGACATCTAAATAATTGATAAGTACCCAATCCAAAAAATGTTATTAAAATTTTCTAAAAACTGCATTACAAACATACAATATTACAAAGTTCACTTCATAATGGTGACTAGTAATTAAGCAACTTACCAAACATGATAAAACTAGCACCTAATAAGGCAGCAGTCAAGGAATGTGTCATTTCCCAAACAATGAGAAAAGAAAATGGAACAATTAGAGCACCTAAAGTAACACAAAACTGAAACAGAAATAAAAGAAAATGGTATAATTACTCAATCACACAGTCACAGAAGTTTGTAACAAATCAGACCCAAACAAAAATATAAGGATATTGAGAAAAACAAACACTGTTACATCTACAAAAACATTTCAATAATCAGAGCACATTCAACTAACATCAGACAGTACAAAGTGACAGAAGAAATGCCTATCTATTTCCCCTGCTTGATCGATATAAATAATTTTCACAAAATTATCTTTCAAAATTGCTTAAAATCATAAAAATCATATGAACACATTTCAGGAAAATAATTTCTGATCAGTTATTAGTGCAAATTAATAAGTGATTGATATAAAAAAAGAATCTTTTTGGGAATAAAAAATTCCAGTTTTACATGTTAAACCAGATCCCAACAAAACAATAAGCACATTGATAAGAACAAACATTGTTACATTTATGAAACATTTCAATAATCAGAGCACATTTACATAGCAGCAGCAGATGGTACAAAGTGACAGAAAAAATGCACATATATGGTCAATTTTACAGACTTGACCATTAAGGCATAAATAATTACTTAAAATTATAAAAATCATATGAACATATTTCAGGAAAATCATTTCTGATCAATTATTACTGCAAATTGACACATGATCAATATAAAAAAAATCTATTATAAAAGTTGTGAGATGGCTTAACTAGGTAGTGAAAAACTTTATTATATTATTACTTTACAACATTTTGACATGATTTTGTCACCTTTGGGTATAAGTATTTTACAGAGATATATGTGTATATGTATATGCAGTACAAAACAAAGATATCATAAGACAAGATATTTCTTCATAGTCTAAAATACATACTTGATATTCAGTCAAGTCACCTCAAAACTTTTATTTTCATAGTTCTGTATAGAATTGATTTTAAAGTCCATTTCTGCTTGCAACTAATATAATAAAAAAGTCATGATTTTAATATTAAATTTTTTACAGAATGTCCAGTTGGAGAAATTTTGTAACATTAGTTTTCTTTCTTCAAGCAGCACTTAAATTCCTTGACAGATTGTTTAGGCAAAGTATTCATGGTGAAACTTTGTAGAATGAACAGCAACTGCCTGTTGTGGAGACACAAGTGTAGAGAAAGACTTGAAGACGAAAGGCAGAAGACTTTCAAAACATCACCCTCTTGTATCTCTACAACAGGCAGTTGCCATCCATTCTACAAAGTTTCAGCACTTAAATGATATCACAGTGATACTCTGTTAATTCTATGTCTATTTAAAGTGTATACATGTGTGTTGAAGACATAACAACTGGGGTGAAAAACAAAAAATTTGTTCTCTATGTCACTGTGATGTACTCTGATGAATACTCACTTTGAAACTAGTAAAGGCCACCAATTTTCACATTTTAAAACAAATGCGTGATCACTACGTAATAACTATATATCCAAGTAATCATCCTTCAGTTTAACGACTAAGTTGATTGCTAATTACTGTTCATCTTCAAAGATACAAAAAAGTAACAGCTCATAATCAATTATCAACCACTTTACAGAAGTTGCTTGACAATCTGATTTATCAACTTTATTAATGTTATATACGTCTGACTAATCAGACTTGGTCAATAAACAACCACCTTTCAAACAAGTTGCTTGATAATATGAATTAGTAAAGTTTTTTAGGTATGGAGGTCTAACTCATCAGACCTGATTAATTAACAGGTTACCTCAAGATGGCTGGTATGGGTATTAAAACTTTTAATAATAAAGCAGAGAAGGATGTTTCGACCTTCTTAGGTCATATTCAGGTTAACAAATAGAGTTTGCAACATTTTCTAACTCTAAGTTATGTTTAAGACAACAAAATGTGCAGAAATCCATTAATATGCAGCAGGTGTGTTCATACCTTTGTCAGGAAAAAAAAAAAAAAGAGAGAGAGGGAAAACATGGAACAACTTTTCCATTCTTCATTACTTATAGAAAACTAAATAACTTTAAAAGATGTGACTATATTATTTTTTTTATGTAACTAAACCTTTTTAATATCCTGGCTATAGTAAAAGAAGTTATCTCACACACTTGGCATCAATATGCTCTCCCAGTAGTTTACTTTATCTTTCCTTTAACAAGCACTCTTTACATTTTAACTATAGAAAAAATTTAAACCATAAAGTTTAATGAAAAATTTCCACACTGACTGTAATGTGTTGGAAAAACCTTATCTGTGTAAAATTGAAAAAATGAACTTTATAATAACGTAAAACAAAATTTAGAAAGATATTTTCTTGGTTCATGAGAAAAGCAGTTACTAAATATTCAGGACATATAGAAATCTTTAAAATGTCACCAAACAATGAAATATGTTCCATTTTATAACTTAAGACTACAGCATATTGTGAATAATAATGAGACAAATAATGTCTTCATCGTTTGCCAGAGTATAATAAATAAATATATATATATATATCGTGCTTGTGTATGTGTGTGCAGTTCTGATTTATTTCCTCATTCACATAAACTGATAAGAAATGAGACATTTTACATTTCAGAGTGAAATGATGTAACAGAATACTTCATCGTGAATTAACCTGAGACATAAACTGCTTTCCAAACCATCTGCAAGCCATTACTGGTGAATGCCCAAAACTGACTCATTCTTCTAATATATTTGTTTTCTAAATATTCAAATAATTCTACATTCAAACATCACTACCTATGCACTGCAGAGGATAATAAACTAATTTCAGTATTTCTACTGTTCCAATTTGTGCTAAAGTAAAAACTTTTAAAAGGCAGTTCCCTAAGTTTGCTAAAATAAAAAAGCTGTTTTTTCCCCAATCAAGTACTCTTCTAACTGTGAAAATCACTTTGACCCTTAAGAAGAATCAAATTTAGTTACAGAAGTAAACTGCTATTTGTAAAACATTCAGTATACTTGGCTTATAAATTCTTGATAAAAGTTTAATAAGGACATTGATGAGATGCAACAGTTTTAAGTGGTAAGAGAATCAGCTTATGTTTTAGAATTTAATTTGAAAAAATGAATATTTAATTTTTTTCTATAATCTTTTGCACTTTTCTCTTAATGCATTTTCTTACATAAATTATCATACTTAAGATAAGAGAAATTTCTAACTTCTAATGTCAGAGATATAACAAGGAAATACTTAGGGCAAAAATACAGTACCCATAAAAATCAAAGCATAATTTTAAAGAACAATTATGCTGATTATGTTCAAATAACAAAATACAATTGGGAAGTATTTATTCTGCATCTGGGTTTTCTATTAAACTGGCATTCATTCATTGTAATATCACAGCTTTTTTCATACCCTGTTGAATAATGTTACCACTTTATTTTTAAAGGCCATATTAATCTAACAAAAATATCAGCGTGTACATAAATCAGCCTTACCAATCTCATACCAATGTAGTTATGGTCACCATATTTATCTCCTGGTTTATTAAATGGAAAAGTTCCATTATAACCAGTTAATTTTCCAGACAATCCTATAAGGATCTGAAAAACAAAACAAAATTGTTACATGAAATGGAAATATAAAAACGTCACAGTATCATATATAAGGTTAGAAAAAAGGTTTACAGAGATAAATCTCTTTTTTATTATTTGTTTGTAATTTTATTAATCAAGTGTTTCATATATTTGATCTTTAACACATTGGCTCCCACATAACCCACCAATGAGTTGTGCTCTATTTTCTTTTTAGAGGGCCATTTATTGGCTAGGACACAATGGCTACATATACACTCCCCATAGAAAAATAACTGTAAAATAACTAGAGGGACCCTGGAAAATATCAGCAGAATAGGCTTAGGAGCCAACATTTAAATAATTTCACTACATATACTAATATCCACTACTAACATAATATATGATCTTGAGATGTTTTTCTAATCTACAAATAATGTGAAACAGTTATTACGTGAAAATATCAAAATATTTTGTTTTATTTTTAACAACTCCTAAGTCATCCACAGTACTTTATTTTTTTAGGATTTCAGTTCCTTTTGAGTGCACACATTAGGTCTAATAACTTCTACTTACAGTGTAAATTAGTATATTATCTAAAAATTGCATTTTTTAAGTTTTTATTTTGGATTACTTCTTGATTTTTACACTTAGCTTTACTGTTCTCCATCTTCTACATTCAAATGATTATCTACCACATGAAACAAATGCTTTATATCACACTCTATTCAAATAATTTACAGTAATTTAAAGACAAGAGCATATCAATTTTAACACAGCTAATTAAATCAATTATTGAAGGATTTCTCCTTATTTAGATTATTTTTATTTAAATCTTTTCATTACTTGTACTAAAATTTTAAAACATTAGAAAATGTGGAATTCAGTACTTCTTTTGTCTTCTGTAAAGAATATATAGGTTACCTAAAAGCATATGCAAAAGTGCATTATGTACCATAACAATAAAAATCAAATGTAAATGGTAAAACTATTCACATATTTTTCATTATTAAAGTATACAGTTACTTATTGGTCAAAATTGCCTATAAAATTTTTTTTTTTTTTTAAATCTCATATCCATACAGCTTTAATCTCTAACATCCACATAAGAAAACTTTAACATAAACCTTAAAATACTTATAAGCAATGATAAAGTGGCTACCCAAGTAAAGGAATTAGGTTATTATTTACCAAAAATAAAGTTTATTCCATGTGTTACCAGTACACATTCTGAAGATAAAAAACATATAAATTTAACTTACCAAATAATAAATTAGTTTGTGCAAAACTGTTTATTTTGCACATTTCCATAATTGTAAAGTTAAATGAAAGGTGAATGGCTGAGACTTATGTACCACATAAAGTTGAAGTTTTGTAATTTCAATATAAACTTCAAAAAAATTCCTTTGAGTGAAAACTATTGGTTAAATATGCAAACTTAATACAATTAATAATGAATTATTTAAACAGTTAGAAAAGTATAATCCATGTACTTTTTAGAAAAATTGTTAAAATTACCTTAGAATGATTGATTTTGAGACTATGAATCAAATGGTTCAAATTTATGCAATCAAAATACCTCAATGTTTGTTTTAAATGTAGTTTACATGAATATATTTATTATTAAGAAAATGTTATTCAATAGAAGATATTTAAATTTTTGTGCAAATCTTATTTGTAGTATAAGTTTTAACAAAGGTAACAGACAAAGCTTTGTATTACTAAAAGCACTGGAACAGCAAAAAGTCTTTAGTCATGGGTTCATTCCCACTGAATTTAAACATAAATCTTGAGATCAATTGCTTATACAGGACATATAAAAATCAGCAAATTCACAGAGAAATAGTATGGATTTTAATGCCATGAGGAAAGATATGTGGACTTTCAAAAACAAATGATTATTAATGCTACAACATTGTGTTAAAAGTCATAATGAAGTCCACTATGGGTAACAGTACTGAAGAAATGGAAAAGAAACTTAACATGCTTTTGTGAAAATATGTTTCTGATAAATATTCACCTCTTCTCACAGTTATACTTGATTTGACTGCCCTCTATTGCCCAATTATTTGCTCATTACTAATCTTGAAATCCCCACTCAACACCATGTGGTTCAACTGCATTAGAACATGCTCATGGGAATTCAACAATCCTCCATCAATAGGAGTGCAGCACTCTCTCCTATAACTGCTAACTCTTTCTGTGCAGTTAAGCCCAAACTCCTCTTATTAGGCATAAAAAATTGTCACTAAAAGTGAAGAGAATAATTGAGAAATGTGAGAGAAGATAAATATACATCAGAAATAAATTTTCAATGCAGGAAAATATTAATTACCAATATGGTCACTTACCTTCTCCCACAATGACAGCTAGAATCCTACACTGATCATGTGGAGGAACTAGTGTAAAGGAACTTCGAGCAGCACCCTTCAAAAGCATCTAAAGAGTACTCATGGAATGTGTTGTTCATTAACAAGAAAAAGATACCTGTTGGAGACCGCACCACATCTGAACCAGGTATACTCTCTGCCCATGTGAAACAAATATTTGTTTGGAGTGTCACATAAAGTGTGAAAATTCCAGTCCAAACCAGTGGCACCAAGACTGAATCGACCATTTCATGGTAGGAGGAGAGTCCTCTACCATTTATGTAAGGCATGTATTAATCAAAGGATCCAAATATTTGTTTGGAGTGTCACATAAAGTGTGAAAATTCCAGTCCAAACCAGTGGCACCAAGACTGAATCGACCATTTCATGGTAGGAGGAGAGTCCTCTACCATTTATGTAAGGCATGTATTAATCAAAGGATCCAAATTTATCTAATCAAAAGGCCTTAAATTCTGTTTTAAATGTAGCTTACATGAATACATTTTCCCATTTTTATTTAATAAAAACAAAAGGTAAAAGACAGGGTTGCCCTATGTAAAAAGAAGGTAGAAATGCAATGTGGACCATCATTTCTAGTCCTAAAACCATGAGGTGTAAGGAACATATTGTCCAGTCTGCAGTAGAAAGAGAGTTCCAGACCACTTACATGTGTTGACTTGTGTTGGCTGGTTCTTTTCTGACTAGCACCAGCTAACCCGACATTCAGGCAACTGTAGAAGGAAATGTTCCCAGCCAGAGTGGTGAACTGCAAAGAAATGAAAAAATCCAGTCCAAACTGATTAAAGTCTGACCTAGATAAGCAGAACTGCAGTAGGAAGATAGTCACGTTGTTTATGCTGGCAGAACACCACTGCCCTACTCTCAACTGAATGGGATTAAGCACACTCAGTAAGATGTCTCTGTGGTCCACCAACTCAGCAACTAGAAACTGGTAAGTGGCAAGGACTCCCATATACCACTGCAAGAAGGTGGGAGAAATGCACTGGAGACTCTAGAGGAATGCATCATGAGAAAAAGTGCAATGAGTGACCAATAAACCCTATTTTCTAAAAGCATACTATTTTTGATCTATGCAATTTAAGGAGTGGCAAAATGGGTAGCAATCTCCTGATTTACTCATGTTAGTCCATGAGTAAAAAGTCCAGTATGAACATATTTATAAATCAGTATACTGAGAGAATTAAGCTATGAGTGGTCTTGTGGAACACCCCATCTCAACAGTGAGTAGCAACTCTTTCAATATGGACTCAGTAAATTTGACCGACCATCTGACCTCTTTGTAATAGTTTAAAGTCTTCTTAAACTTAATTCTTCTAATTTTCAATATAGTGCATACATTTTCTCAAAATCTGGCAGTCTTTCAGTCAATAACTCTTTCACATAAAAAAAAATCATATTTTCGATAAAATAATGATTTGTCCATGAATACAGAGTATTTCTTTTGAATAATCCATGGGAAAAGTAGTTTTCATGTTAAAATTAAAAATACTTTTCCTCATCTCAAAAACCTCAAATTTCTTTTGCATAATTCCTAGAACCTCCTAAATGCACTTCAAACACTTTTCCCAGTAAAATGTTATAGTTTATCTTTTATTTTCTCTAACCTATCTCAAAACAAAATAGTAAATTTAACTGCCCTCATAACTGAAATAAAAATTAAATCTAAATTACCCTTTTTTCTTTCTGGAATGACTTGAAATTGTAACTAAAACTACATTCATTTATCCTAAATAGCTCCAAGTTTGTAAGAGAATACTATAACTGTTTGCTATACTTATATTATTTGCTGCTCTATGTTTTAAGAAAAATAAGTTTATGAACTTAATCATAAATAATAATCTATATACATATATAATGTGGAATAATGGAAACCTGACTATTTTACTAAGGTCAGTTTTATGTTATTGGATACAATAACATGAGTGCAAAATGGCCATGTCAATTCAAGTTGTGTAATGTTAGCCAGGCATAACTAGAAGGTCAATAAAATAAAGATAATAAATATATCTACATATACAATGCTATGAGATTTAATCTATTCAGATGAAACATTTGTGTTTTTGTGTTATGAGCTGTAGTCATTCTAGAATGAAAAAAGTATAATTTGTATTTATTTCCTAATTTTTTTATGGTGATTATGAGGTTGGTAAAATTGACAGACCCCATACAGTTAGGGTAGAGAAAATAGCAGACAAAATATAAGGTTTCACTGAAACCAAATATCTGGAATGCATTTAGGAGGTTTTAGCAAGTACATAAATAATATTTGAAATTTTTGTTTGAATGACAGTTTTTAATCATAACGTGAAAATCACTTTGCACTTTCAATAGTAACAAAACAGACTCGATATTTTCACAAACATATCTTTGATAAAAATATTTTGTTAAAAAAATCTGATTTTTTGTGTACAGAAAACTTGGAATCTTTACTAAAAGTCTACCAAATTTTTTCAAGGCACAAATACTGTATCAAAAGTTATAATATAAATACTTAACATGTATATACTATACTAAGTTCATTGTGAAAGGGTTAATTAGAAATACTTTTGACAATAATAACCTCTGAACCCTTTAAATCCCAGGCTCCCCACCCTTTCAGCACCATCAGCACCCTAGGCTTCCCTGACAATTTTTAACCCTTTTGGAAAAACATTTATTTTTAATTTGAAAACTAAGAAAATCTTACAAGGATTTCCAAAAATTTTATAGCACATAATTTTGGGTTTATAGTACAAAACAATGAATTTATTTATCATAACTTATTCATAACATTTCTCATAGCTTACAATTATTGATGCTAAAGTTCAGTGACTTATTTCCAGAATTGAACTTTGGAATGATAAGCCTCAAAACAGTTCTCATTGCCAGATCCAATGCACAGGAACACCTCACATATTTTACACCAGAAAATTGTTTCAGTATGCTTTGGCAGGTCCTTGTCTTTGACTTCCAGATTCTATCTCTTTGCCTACTAGTATTTCTCTGTGCAGACAATGCATCTGTTGTTCCAGGTTGCTTCTTGTGGTTGCTCAGGTAGGTGTACTGAGACAGTTGGTTCATTCAGCAATTCTGTCTCATCTGAGACAGACTTCTGACATAACATAAGGACCTGTGAATGATAGTGTGTCCCAACTAATTCATGACAGTTTGTCAACAAGTTTCCTTGTATGGTTTGTGGCAGTTTTGTATGACATAAACATTGTATGCAGACCAGACAAAGAATTTCACCATACGTCATCTTGGCCATCTGTAATGGTATATGCATCTTTGCAGCTTTGTCGTCTAGTCATTCTTGTCGGTGCCAGCCATAAAGGTATTATAAGGCTCTTGCTAAAGCTGGGCATGGCACTGGTATTCATTTCTGTTCCTTTCTGTCACAGTGCAATACTGTTGCATCTGCATTACAGATATACTTTGTGACAAAAAAGTAAATTGGATTCTTATCACGCCACACAACAGCAGCTGTCTTACTATTGTACAATAATGAATGAGAACTACGATCCGTTTTCTTTTTGGCAAGTTCCTTAGGAAATTTCCTCCTGCTGGTCAAAGCTGTACTGCACAATCATGTACCCTGTTTCTCCAGCAAGTACTCTGCAACATTTACAGAAGTGTAAAATCAATCAGTAAATATGCAGTGCCCTTCAAATGGTTTGTAAAACCAAGACCCCAGCATCCTGTTACACCCAGTACTGTCTCCAATGGTTGTTCCACATCAACTTTCCCTGCATAAACCTTTGCATTCACAAAGTATCCACTTTTGCTTTTGCATAAAAGAAATGTTTTAAGGCCCCACTTGATTCGTTTGTCTTTGATATACTGCTTTATGCTCAGTGCATTTTTTGTGGGTATCATTCCTTCATTCAGTGACAGTTCACAGTACAGCACATAGTACCATTGAAAGTCCTACAATAATGTAAAAAAATTGGTCTGCTCTTGTATATTTTCTCCAACTTTTAAACATTTTGATCTCTTTCATTTATACAATGCAACATTGACCAGGTAGCTAAAAATTGATCACAAGTGAAAAACTTCCTGAATCCAGGTGTAGATGTAATCCAGCTATCCTTCTTCTTCCAGTACATCTTGTACCTATCTTTGTAAATCAGCATGTAGATCAGCATCTCCAAGGCAAGTCAATACCAAAAAAAAGCTCTTCAGGAACAGTGACTGGAACAAACAGTTTAGCAAAGAAGTTGATAGGTTTTCTTCTTTTACATATTCAGCTTGATGATTTGTTTCCTGTGAGATTAGGTTCCATCCAGATTCATTCTAAAACAATAAAAAAAAAATAGCAGCATACTCATGTTTGAAATTGAATTCAGGATGTTTTTGGACCTACATTTTCCAGTTGTTTGAATTTGGCAATTGCAGCTGAAAATGAAGTAATGTTAGTTGACCAAGTCAACTGATAATCATCAGGAACATGACACTAAACAGGTAATGCACAATCAGAAGCCTATATATCACAATATTTGTTTTCAAAGGAATGTAAACACACATATTTACATACTTATATATTATCTATTTGCGTGTGTGTATGTGTAATTGTTCACCTGATCGTTTCAGAGACTCGGCTACTCAGAGGTGTGCAACTTGTATCTCATAATGCCTGGAACAAGGAGTTTTATTATTATGCTTTCCCCCACATCATTCATTCCATTGATAAATCATTTTTCTGTTGCATTTTGTACAGAGTTACTCAAAGGCTACCTGAACTACTTTTCCACAATTCAAAACTTATCAACTAGAAGGGTAATAGCTAGTCAATACCACTCCCCAATATTTCTTGGGGCACTCTTTACTACTGAATAATGGAATTGACAGTCACATTATAATGCCTCCATGACTGAAATACATCTTAAAGCTTAGAAGCCTCCTGTCATTAGCAGATATAATTACTTTATATAAAGAACTAATGAAACTGCTTAACAAGCATTGATATTTCTATTAATATAAATAGTTATGAACTAAAATAATTTAAATTTGTACAACATATAACATTAATTTACCTTTTAACAATGTAATTATAAAAATTCCTCACCTTTCCCAAAGGTGGATGTACATCAAAAAAAAAAGTGTGATTGATATACCAGCTTCCCATTTTTCCAAAATGTGTTTCATCCCAACTGAAAAAAAGAGCAACAAAATATTGCATGACATAAAATTACCAAACACTGACACACAATATAAATATATCATTGTAGTTTTCTTTTTAAAGTTTTTTTTTTTTAAATTCTGTGGCAGGTCTATATGCTCAGTTACAAGTTTTAGACTAAAATATATATGTAAAAACTGCTTGTTTGGGTTGAGAAAATATTTTACATAGAGGAGTGAACATCGTTTCAACCTTCTTCAGTCATTGTCAGGTTCACAAAGAAAGAAAGAGGTAACTGACCAGAAACTGACCACATGTTTGAAAGGGGTTGTGTAACTGAGTGGTGGAATGCAGAAGGTGGTGTTAGGTGTTTGAATATATAATTTTATATTATTTATTATATTATTTTTAATATAGATATAAAGGTGTTCCTTTGTATTGGTTTATTTTGGGTTTAGGTTGTTGTATAAGTAAGGCTTCTTTAATTTTGCATTTATGTTTGTTTCTTTATTTAGTATTTGAGTGTTTACTATGATTATGTTGTGTTTATTTGACTTGCAGTGTTCGAAAACGTGTGAAGGTGACTTTTTATGTTCTTTGAATCTGGTTTCCATTTTTCTACTTGTTTCTCCAACATAGAAGTCGTGGCAATTATCACATTGTATTTTATAACAATGACTGAAGAAGGTCGAAACGTTGTTCACTCCTCTACGTAAAATATTTTCTCAATCCAAACGAGCCGTTTTTACATATATATTTTTCCTACAAGTGGGTTTTCTCAACATCACTGAAGTTTTAGACTATTTTAATCTTATCTTTAGGTACTGATACATATTTATAGACTTAACTTTCAAACTATCAATTTGTCATCTTGGTCAACTTACTAGATAACTTAACAAAACTGTTCTTAAAAAAAGTATTTTTAGTATATTGGTTGTGTAACAAGTTACAGCAGTTATAAATTGGTTTCATTTGCCTGTTAATGCAGCTTGCCTGATATTGTGGATGATGATATAAAATACGAAACTGTAGTGGAGTTCGGAAGGACAATACGATTCTAAGCCATGTTAGCTCCCTTTCAAGTTGTTTCAAGCTTCAGTAGCCAGTTGAAATTATATATATATATTTATTTCATAATCAAACTGTTAGTGTTTCTCTATTCTATTTTGCTCTTTAATAGTTACAATGCTTATTGGGTATATTTAATTAATCAACTATTTTATGTTATAAAACAGTTGATTAATTAATACTAATGAACACTTGAGCCTTCATTTGCTAATATATTACAAACCTTCAAATGTCAAAACCTATCCTTCATTATACCTCCAGTTAGGTATATGTCTTAACATGCAATAATTTTGAAAATATTATTATTATGTTAATTTTCTCTTGTCTCCCTACAATGTTATACATTTGTAGGAAATTAATAAATAAAACTGTCAATTACTCATATTAGTATTTGATGGGTCAGTACCACTAAATCTATTAAAACATATCTAGTCACAAAAACACTTTTAACCAATGATCAAATTATATATATATAATGGTCTGTAATTTGGCATCTAGATACCCAAATATAATAGCCAAAAATCATTAAATTGACATTAAATAACATTACATAAACTTAAAATAAAGCTATAGTATTTATATATTCTTACCATACATGATCAGGTTCTTCTATTTTGTACAACCTTGTTGCAGCAGTAAGCAATAAAACACCACCAAAAGTTAACCACCAAATCATATTATCTTTGTCTTGTGTTGTCATCTTCTTCTTTTCATTCTGGAGTTTTGATAATTTTATTTTGATTTTTTCACCTGTTTTCTTCCCCTTAGATGTAGAACTTTGTTGCTCTTTCATGGTCATATTTTCATTAATAGAGAAGGTTTATAGTCTGTGACAAACAAAAATTACAGTACATTTTATGTTCAGATGTTCCAACTTGGGGTAAAGTATAATTTACAGTTTTTAAAATTTCATTGAAAGAAATGATAATGCATATATCTACAAAAGTGATAAAGCACAAAACTGACTTTATGATTTTAAAATCAAAACTAAAATTATTCAATTCCAAAACTTTAGAATAGTACTGAAGACAAATAATTCTATACAAAACAGAAATAATGGAACTGAAATTCCGTAAAGAATTTAAGACCTATAATAACAAAAAAACATTGGATAAATGTGTATGTAATTGGCTATAAATTGTTTCATAATCTTGTGAAATAAAAAATAAATCAATTCTAAAGATTTTGTTTAACATCTTGTAAGATATTTTTAACTTTCAGGTTACAGAAATATAAAGAAATAAATTTTTTTTAAGAATACTGCAGTCCTTCATGTTTTACAGACTCCATCACAATGATGTTAGAAAGTGTCATGACAAATTTTGTGAAGGCTCGTTATAGTCCAATCAAGTCCATCGTGAAGCCTCCTGTTTAAAGCTCACAATTATTTATATATATACAGATAAGTTCACAGAATACCTTGTGTAACTCTGATACTTTAATTGTAATTTGCTAAGGCACTTAGTATTATCTAAGTAGTAATAAGTGATTTTCAAACTATAAAGTTGTGTATAGCCATCAAGTATTTGTAACTGAGAAACTAAGTCAATGTTTTAGTGTTTAAATTACAAAATTAGATATTAATTATTAGCATATTCTGACTAGTAAGAAGAGTTTAAGCAGATTTGATTGGCACCTAAATTGCATTTGACAAACAAATTTCAAGAGCTGTCATATTAATCAAAGGATGTCATATTTCAGTAGCATGCTGCAAACATATCTAAGTTTAGCTAGAAAAATTAAATTTTTTATTGACAAAAAAGTACAAATCCCTCAGTACAAATTAATCAAGGTACAGAATCAATTCACCAGCAGCTCTCATACATTTTTCAAAGATGAAGAACTATCATTGGCTAAGAATAAAAAATACTTCAAAAGAGCCAACAAAAGATAATATTTAATGAATATTAAATCCAGCCCTGATCATTTAAGTATTTATTAAGACTTTTCTTAAAATCACTTAAATTTACACTATCACCAAATCTGAAAGCAACTCATTACAATGACAAAGAACCCTATTATAAAAGTAAAACTTTGTAAGGTAAAGATGACCCTTTCCCTGTTAAAATGCAAATCTCTCTTTGTTTTGCTTTTCTCATAAATACAAACAAATGCATGAATACTATTAATTCCTTAACTCTCATCAAAATTATAATTTAAATAACAATAATCCACATGCATTACTTTGCATTTATTGTAATCAAAAGCCATCTGCCAGTTACTCACCCAATTCAAGTGATCTAAATCCTTTCATAAACCAGCAACACCCAAAACCTTAATATCACAGCTTATCTGAATAAGTTATTGAACATTACTTCATCTAAGTCATTATTACATATTTATTTAAAGCAAATTTCTCAACATTAAGCCTTTTAAGTATTCCATTTCTCATATCAATATAATCTGACTGAATTTCATTTAAAATAACTGCTTTGTTTCCTCCAGCCACTTTTTAGTTCATTGAGCCAATTTACTGCCCATACCATCATTCAGATGCATTTCATGTGACACTTTAACATATGCTTCCTGAAAATCTAGATATAATAAAGCCACACCTTTACTGTATCAACAGTAACCTCTTCAAGATATGTCAAAAATTAGAAGAAGATTCTCTCCAACTGAAACCATGCTGACTATCCAACAAAAGTTCTGGCTTCATTAAAAAAAACCTAGCAAAGTATCTTTTATTACATATTTAAAACTTTTCCCCTTACTGATGCAAGACTAATATACCTATAATTACTTTGACAGATTTTATCAACTCCCTTAAAAAGGGGAGTAATATTAGCCAACTTCCAATCTTTTGAGCATTTACCAAAGCTCAAGAAATTACAAAAAGTATTGGTAATTATCTCAGATATCCAATCCTTAACCTCCTTTGAAACCTCTTGGAAAATGTTTTTCTTGCTAATGTGACTTGTAATTCTTTAAATTTCTAAATTGTTTCTTAAGTTCAGAGTTCTTAGTTTTTAAGGTCATAGTGTTCATCAGTCATGTTTCCTTGCAGAATATATACAAGATGAGGAAAACTGCCTAAATCTACTTGTAACTCAGTGTTTAATTTTAATTACAGTAGCTAATAAATAAAAGTAAAACGAAGTTCAAATTAAGTTTTATTCACTTTAATTCAAAGGAATCACACTGTGCCTACATATCCTTTTATTCATATATATTATAATACCAAAAATGCTAGTACAACACACACTGAGACAGGAGGTCATGTTTTCCTAATAGGGCCAATTTTAATGGGGAATGACACCTCTGGTTTTAATCACATTTTATATTCTGTAACAAATATTTGCCCCCATAATTCCACACAATATGCTGCCAATATTTTTGCAAGATAGTTCAACATCTAAAAATATTTTGGAATATGCTCTTTAAATCCCACAGATGGCATTCCAAAACATCCTTAAATAGCACAACTGAACTTAAATCAAGAGATCTTAGATGATCAGTGCATATTTTGTACATTATTTGTCTAAAAACATTGCATCACAGATAGTTGCATTTTCATGTTGATAAAGGTATGGCTGTTTTACCTCTAATTCCATCATAAGTGTAACTCTGAACAAACTTACCAGTGGGGGTTAAAGGTTGCCATTACAAACAGAACAATAAATTTAAACCAACTGGTAGTAGATTCATCACATTGTGATAGTTTTTCCATTGTTTCCTACCCACATTTTGATTCACAGAGCATTATAAAAGTAAATATTTGCATTCATGGCTCTAATGAGATATATGAGGATTATCTACTAGATTTCAGACATTCTGTGAGAACACTATGATGGAGTTCACTGAATACAATCATACAAAAGGCTTGCAGGATGAGATTTTTATTGAATACTAAGTGGCTGGTTTCATGCCACATGTGAGGTTTCATTTTACAATATGTTTTAAAACTTGCATTATAAAGATAAAATAAATATTCTACAGAATATAGAATATGAGACAGTAAACTGAAGAAAAAAACACCTCTCAAAATGAAAAAAAAAAAAAACAATCAATGCCAATATTTAAGATTAAAATTAGTATCCCAACCACTAAATATAGCATTTTAGATACATATAGCAAGACAACTGACAAAGAAATGAGACTGCAGGTGTAATGAACAAAACTATTGAAATAACTCTACACAGAATGACACAGCATAAAAAACAGTGCAAAATAAATAAAATAACACTGGTTTACAAAGAAATTGAGGCAAGCACAAAAATAGCTGTTTTAACCTAATTTGGGGGTGCTGAATTCAGATTTGAAATCCGTTTTTACCCATCACCTCTAGTTTTTTAGATATGCATACTGTACATTTTGTACACATACTGTACATAAAGGCGTATATGCATTCAGGGTTAATTTCTAATATTGTGTGACTTATGTCTTCTTTTTTAGTTATTATGCAATAAATGTAAGTGATAGCATTACATTATATATATATATATAGCTATATATCAAGATGGATTTTGGCAGTTAAGCGTAGCCAACACGTCTCAATCAACAGCCAGTAGTGCACTGGCAGTCAGCGCAGGAGGTTGGTGTCCCTCGACAATTGTGTTACACAATCTTTTGGGTATATATTTGTATTACAATTTCCAACGACGCACATAATTATTATTGCCTTACATATGATTTAATTTTACTTTGTTTTTTCTCAGATTCTCCAATGGCTTCAAGCTCGTCAAAACACCGAGGATGCCTCAACAAGGCCAATTCTTTCTGCTACGTGTGTGGGGACTTCACGACAGTTGCACAGCGTCGAACCATCACTTCCCTCCTCATAACTGCCTACTTTCATTATTTTGACTGTAAAATTGGTGATCAGGACAAATCTTGGGCTCCACACATCTGTTGTAAACCCTGCTACAATGGACTAACTGCTTGGTTTAATGGCAAGAAAGCGGCTTTCAACTTTGCAGTCCCGATGGTTTGGAGAGAGCCACGAAGCCATGCAGATGATTGTTATTTTTGTCTAACAAATACAACTGGTTTCAATGCATCTTCTAGAAAAAAGATCAAATATCCCAACCTTCCATCTGCTATGAGACCCGTTCCCCATTCAGATGATCTTCCTGTCCCAACACCTCCAGTAAATAAGAATCATCTTTCCTCATCAGATGAAGAAATGCCTCCAAGGGAAGATTCTGCCAAGTCAATCTCTTCCGAAGATATTGACTCTTCTTATTCAGGAACAAGTGGCAACGAGCCACACTGGATCATGCAAGAAGACCTGAATGACCTTGCTCGTGATTTGTATCTGTCAAAACAGCAGTCAGAGCTCTTGGCTTCTCGGCTTAAACAGTGGAACCTAGTCCAGGAAGATGTAAGGATCACCAGTTTCAGGAATCGGAACAAAGACCTTGCTTCATTTTTCGACATGGAAAACAAGTTGTGCTACTGCACAAATGCACCTGGCTTGTTCACTTTCCTTGGTTTGCCACATAATCCTTCAGACTGGCATCTTTTCATAGACTCTTCCAAGCGAAGTCTCAAGGCTGTGCTTCTGCACAATGGGAATAAATATCGCAGCATTCCCACTTCACACTCTGTCCATCTAAAAGAGTCCTATGACAATATGGAGCTTCTTTTAGAAGCTGTTAAGTACAACCAGTACCAGTGGAGTCTGTGTGGGGACCTCAAGGTCATTGGTCTTCTTATGGGTATGCAAGCGGGCTTCACAAAGTACTGTTGCTTTCTCTGTCTCTGGGATAGTCGAGCTGTATCCCAGCATTACAAGCAGAAAGACTGGGGGTCTAGAAGCACTTTCGTTCCTGGCGAACACAGCGTCAAGGAGAATCCTCTGGTTGACATGAAGAAGGTGCTTCTTCCTCTTCTTCACATCAAGCTTGGTTTGATGAAGAATTTCGTGAAGGCCATGGACAAAAATGGTGCTGCCTTCCAACACTTGTCTACTGTGTTCCCAGGTCTCAGTGCTGCTAAGCTCAAAGAGAGCATCTTTGTCGGACCTCAAATCCGAGAAGTGCTGAAGGATACTGATTTTAAGGAGCTTCTTACCTTAAAGGAACTGAGAGCATGGGAAGCATTTAAGTCAGTCTGTAGTGGCTTCCTTGGTAACACACACATACCAAATTACCAAGCCTGTATTGAGAAGTTGCTAAAGACTTATGAGGATATGGGATGCCGAATGTCACTCAAAATTCATTTTCTCCATTCCCACCTCAACTTCTTCCCTCCAAACCTTGGAGCAGTGAGTGATGAGCACGGAGAAAGATTCCACCAAGACATTACGAAGATGGAGAGCAACTACCAAGGCAAGTGGAACCCCAGCATGATGGGAGACTTCTGCTGAATGCTCTTGCGTGACATCCCGGGAGGCAAAATACACCAGATCATCTAAGAAAACACATTTCTAACTGTCTGCAGTACTATGAATTGTGTACATTGTGTCATCCAAGTATATTTATTCCGTCAATGTTCTTTATCTATCCTGTTTTATCTGTAATAAGCTGCTGCAACTGTTGAAATAAGCACGTATATACCCTATATATACTAAAATGAGACTATTTAAAAGCCAGAAAACTAGAGGTGATAGAGCAAAACTGTTTATAAATTTGAATTCAGCACACCCAAATTAGTAAAAAACACCTATTCACATTCTTGCCTCAGACAAAAAATATTTTTTTGTAAACCAGTGTAATCAAAAGGTCAATAAAAGACAGACACAGTCACAAAATCAATATATATATATATGTAAAACAAAAAAGACTAAACTAAGTTATTATGCACAAATTAGTCAATGAAATAGATTATAAAACATTTACAAGACATTAAAGCAAAGAGAAAAAATGAACCAATATAGCAAATACAGTACAATGAAAAAGCACTATATTTCTGGATGTCTAAAACTAAAATCTAGATATCTTACCAATTCTATTGATGCATACAGAAAATGCAAATCAGATAAATGCATGAACAATATCATTTTAAGATTTATCAACCATCCAAAGTACTTGTTTGTTCAAATTTACTAATGGTTGACACACTTAAATATCAAATTTCAACAGAGGATGAATGAAGCAAGTCATAAAAACATGGAACAAATAAACAAAAGCCAATTATTCAACCCAATAAGTTCATTTCTCCTTTTCTCAAATATAAAAAACAAATCATAAACCCAATGAAATAAAAAACACATAAGGACAACAAGGGATGACTTGATCTTTCAAGGCAACCTAGTGTTCAAACTAATCATTAAAAAACTAATGATACAAACTACTTTTCTCAACACACATTACATAAAAACAATTTATCCCACAAACTAACAACTCTATAAATTTATATTTAAGGAAAGGTTCTGCAATCCAGTTAGCTAGTAGTCTCTCTGAAAAAATTATGTTTTAGCCAACAGTCACATAGTCAGATCAATTCAACTCATTACAAGTAATTTTTGACTTTTTGAGACCAAGCATTTAAATAGTCTCAAAAAAGTAAAGTGAGAAATTTGGTAAAATATCAAAAAGTTTACCTCAGCTGATTTGCCATATTTTATTGAAGATAATGCCCTACAAACTATACAACACTAGATTCAATGTGAAAAACTGTTATCAAAATAAGTCCATATGGTCTTTAAGAATAAAAATAGCAGATGTATCAACTACGTTCGTAGTGTAAATACGGAATTACGCTTATCCAGAGTAACTTCAAATAATTCTGAAAATGCCAAACGAAATAATTAATAGGTGTGGTATTCAAATTAAAAACAAGTTGAAGTCAAGTAGCATACTAGTACCAGTACTATAGTGTTACTACTAGTGACAGTATTTCAAAATTCTCTTGCTTATGGGATTTAGCTAAAATACAAGAACCTGTATTATATGTATTATTCTTGTTACCGCAAAGCTGAAAATTTAAGCAACTTTCAAGCAAATGCAGGTAACCGTTATGTTAAAAGCTAAAAACCTGTTTGACGTATCTTGATCATGGCACGCTGCCACTGTAGTTTACACCACCAACCGAGACTAACTAAAGTTATTATTCGTTATTAATATTAAAATTTTAACATTTTAATTTACTACAATTAAACTAAAACATTATTGTATTAATGATAATCCTTACCTACAAACTACCTTAATCAAAATAGTTTTTGATAACTTTAACGAAAGAGCTACCAATAACGCAAACAATTACTTATAAATTACGTCTGTACCCCTCACAACTTCTTCACCAAGACTACTGGTTGTATCACAAGTAGTAAAACTTCACCCAAAGCCTACGTCACTCATACCTGTTCCATATGTGAAAAAGGTAATCTACCTGTACTAGTGCAACTTACAAGGTACCTTTCTACCTGAATGTGACTTCAACGTCATCATCTCGAGGTCAACAAACTATTCGAAACAAAGCGATGAGAATTACAAATGAAACCTTCGTTCGACTGACCATTAAATATAGAACCATTTAAGAGTAATACATAGCTGGAATAAAAATTTTCCTCAAAGTTGTGAAATATATAATGTTGTGGGTTACATTTTTATTATGTTAATATTTTTGTTCAATAGTAATTATTGGCGGAATCTAGAAATTTCATGAAGGATTGGGCCTTTGCAGTTTCCCCAGTATATCAGCGATAAGTTTCACAACTTATAACGTTAAATTTTAAGTTTCGATACCCACTGTGGGCAGAGCACAGATAGCCCATTGTGTTACTTTGTGTTTAATGATAAATAACCTTTTGCAGGAGCCCTAATCTTCGTGTTACAGGTAGAAAACTATTACAACGTCAAAATTCCAGGATAAATTAATAAGTTCAAAGTCAGGCCCGGCATGGCCAGGTGGTTAAGGCATTCGACTCGTAATCCGAGGGTCGCGGATTCGAATACCCGTTACACCAAACATGCTTGCCCTTTCAGCCGTGGGGGGCGTTATGACGTAACTATCAATTCCACTATTCGTTGGTAAAAGAGTAGCCCAAGAGTCTGCGATTGGTGGCGATGACTAACTAGCTTCCCTCTAGTCTTACAATGCTAAATTAGGGACGGCTAGCGCAGATAGCCCTCGTATAGCTTGCGTGAAATTCGAAACAAACAAAATTCAAAAGTCATGTAAGCGAACTAGATAGATACTGCATACATGATAAGGATAGTCCTAAACACCTTTACCCAGTGAATATATATTTTCTAAATATAAAAGGCCACCTATAAACTAGACTACACATTAATTTGGGGGTTAATTACTAAACATTAAAATGTTTTTTATGTAAATTCTTTATAGTTAATGCCTAACTAATGAAAGTGCAAATAATTATGGAACTATAAAGAGAAATGATTTACTTGCACCATGTGTTTGTGTAGATAGTGCATGGACATGGCCCTGAAAGGGGTCTGAGTCAGTGCGGGTTACTCTGGCTCTCGTGTACGATATATAAATGCACTTGACCAGTGGTTCTCAACCTGCGGCCCGCAGATCACTTTCCAATGATGACATCCTAATATAACTCAAATAATCAAAAATAAAAAATATGCACTGTATATAACATGTACATGTAGGCTACTCACTGTGGTATGTGTGTGTGTGTGTGCAGATAATAATCTAAACCTTCAAGTAAGATGAATAGCAATTACTTTTAATATCTCTATGATGCTTCGCGTATGCGATTTGCCTCGGCCTTTGTTTACGCTTTCCTAGCCATTGCCTTGACCCATATGCAATGAAACTTAACTTTTTGAAAGGGGCTTGTGTAACTGTGTGTCGAAATGTAGAGGGCGGTATTAGATGTTTGGGATATATAATTTTATTTATTATATTAATATAGGTATAAAGGCGTTCCTTTATATTGGTTTATTTTGGGTTTAAGTTGTTGTATAAGTAAGGCTTCTTTAATTTTACGTTTGTTTATGTTTGTTTCTTTATTTAGTATTTGAGTGTTTTCTATGGTTATGTTGTGTTTATTTGACTTGCAGTGTTCGAAAACGTGTGAAGGTGACTTTTTTATGTTCTTTGAATCTGGTTTCCATTACGTTGTTCGCTCTTCTATGTAAAGTGTTTTCTCAGCCCAAACGAGCCGTTTTTGCATATATATATGAAACTTAACTTTGACTCGATACCGCGTCGACAATAGTGACGATATCTCTCCAACGTTTCTACCGCGTCGCCAACAGCAACGAGCTTTCCTCCGATCACGTTCGTTCTGGTTTCACCGCCCATTGCGCCCGCTCCTGCGTGTATTCGCCATGACTCATCTTCTCTCCATTGTTTCCTCTAAGACGCTGATTAGCTGTTCGAGTTCCTGACGCACTATTGTTGTGACCTACTTCTCACTTCTCCCCGTTTGTCGGCTACGGCTGTCGCGAATCTCGTGTTCCGAAGGGCTTGAATTAGGTGAGGTGGTAGTCATAGGAACAATATACAGTGAACGCTAAGGCGTGTCGCTTGAAAATTTGTTATTTGTAAAAGACCCCATTAAGATGAACACGCCGCTGCCGAAGAAAGCCCGCACTGTTTCAGACGAGAATCGCCGTTTCAACACCGAGTGGGAATTAGATTTTTTCTTCATAGAAAAAAAGAAGGAAGATGTTGTTGTCTTCTGTGCAATAAAATCATAACTGTGATGAAGCGATCTAACTTAGAACGCCACTATCGTTCGCTTCACTCCTCAAGCCTGGATAAATACAAGGAACATGCACGTGAGGCCAAACTCGAATCCCTGAAAAGGAACTATCGAACTCAAACAAACATATTCACAAGAGTTGTAAACGAATCACGGGGATGTAACTCTGACGTCCTACAAGCTTAGTCATCTGTTGGCAAGTCGCATGAGACCGTACACCGATGGTGAGATACTGAAACAAGGCATTCTTCTATTCACTGAAAACTGCTGCCCGACTTCAACTCAAAAGGCAACGAAACTGCAGCTGAGCAACGACACAGTGACCAGACGGGTTGAGTGCATTTCAAACGACCTACGAGAACAATTGATGAGTGAATCAAAGAATTTCGTTTGCTATTCGATTGCCCTTGACGGTACGAAAGACATTGCCGACATCGAGCAGCTCGCTTTTTTCATTCGCGGAGTTAAGCCTGATTTTACCATCACCGAAGAACTTCTTTCTATTCGCTCTCTTCATGGTTCGACTAAGGGTGCTGAGATCTTCCAACAGATGATGACTGTCCTCAAGGATGCGGAGCTTGATCCAGCGAAGTTAGTCGGCGTAGCAACCGATGGTGCTCCTTCTATGCTTGGCCTCGGTGAGGGGCTGCAAGGTCACATTACAAGATGGCGTCAGGCCGAGGAACTGAAACCTGTTGTATGGCACCACTGTATCGTTCACCAAGAAAACTTACTTGCAAAATCGCTGAAATTTAAGCATGTTACGGACATAGTTTTCTCGACCGTGAACTGGATCCGTGCGAATGCGCTTAATCATCGCCAGTTTAAGCAGTTTCTTGTTGATATCAACGCAGACTACGGCGACGTCATCATTTTCACGGCAGTGCGCTGGCTGAGCCGATCGTCTGTCATAAAAGATTCCATGCTTTACTCCCAGAAATACGGACTTTCCTCCAGGAAAAGGTGAGGATGTTCCTCAGCTCAACGACAATCAGTGGCTTCAAGATCTCGCTTTTTTGTTGACATAACAGGTCACTTGGCGCATCTTAACCTGCAACTTCAAGGAAAGGATAAAATGTGTCACGAGTTGTTTGCCACTTTTACTGCATTTACATCGAAGTTAGAGCTGTGGATATCTCAGCTTCAGCGCGGCAGTACTCTTCATTTTCCGACTTTGGCTGAATTTAGTGCTTCGTCGTTTTCATATACAGAAGTACTTGTGGATCTCAAGGTTGAATTCGATCATCGCTTCAAGGATTTCAAGACATCAATAGAGGAACTGCATTTTACTTCGCACCTTTTCAATGCAACCCGAGTGATGCACCCGCACAATACCAGCTAGAGCTGATTGACCTGCAGGCAGATATTTCGCTCAAGACTGCCTTCCATGGAAATTCTCTCATCGATTTTTGGCGACGCATGCCTCAAAAAACTTTTCCTCAGCTCCTTGAAAATGCTTACCGTCAGGCGTGCATATTCGGATCAACATATACTTGCGAGATGGTTTTCTCGAAATTAATTCGCATAAAATCGAAATTCCGCAGTCGTCTTACTGACAGTCACATGACCCAGCTCCTTCAAGTCGCTTCAACAACAATGACTCCTCGTTTTGATTCCTTGGTGGACTCGCAGAAACAATTCCAACAGTCACATTGACTAATTCACAAGACTTGCAGGTTCATGGTTGGGTGTTTAAATTTTATTTTTGGTTTGAATAGCTTCGAGTGTGCTGGATATGACTTGGAATATTTTTGTATATATTTTCAATAAATTCATTGTCTGTCTGGTCATACTGACATTTTACTTATTTACACCTCTTAAAATAATTATTACTTATAATTTGTATCGGTATACAACTTAATAACATACTAACGTGGACCAAAGTGAAACGATGTTCAGCGTTTTTTCTTTGGCTTCCTCCGCACAAGAAATAATTCATAACATACGTTGCAATGCAACTAAAAGTGTAATAGGAGGTAACCACTCTAATAATCGAACCATTCAATCAGATGTAAAAGGACGGCATCAATTTATCAGAGAATTTACTATAATTTAGTGACTTGCGGCCCGCGAGTCCAGATCGGGTCATCATGTAACCCGCTGACAAAAAAAGGTTGAGAACCACTGCACTTGACAGTTACAAAACCAAATTTAAAGGAAGGAGGAAGAGGTCGACGAAACCTATCTTTCCTTGGTATACAAACATCAATACCCAAATACCTATAAGAAAGAGAGAGCAAAGTTTGTTAATTAGTAAGTTACACAGTAAGATTTAGTGATTTCTTACGTTTGCGATAAACCACACGGTGAATGAGT
The DNA here is from genome assembly GCF_004210375.1 of Tachypleus tridentatus. NCBI lineage: Eukaryota > Metazoa > Arthropoda > Merostomata > Xiphosura > Limulidae > Tachypleus > Tachypleus tridentatus. The sequence goes on from NC_134830.1 coordinate 17,710,130, forward strand.
CACAAGAACAAAATAAATTCGTTTATTAAAGACTGGGTCGAATAGAAAATTTATAAGCAATCTAAATTTGAAAACTCAGCTGACTTTTATGTTATTTTAGAATTTGAAAACTGGTCACTTTGATGAAATTTGAAATAAATCTTTATTTAAAATGTGATATATCAGTATACCGCGTATTTCTACAACCTGTGTGTATGTTTTTCGTATAGCAAAGCCACAAAGGTCTATCTGCTCAGCCCACCGAGAGGAATCGAACCTCTGATTTTAGCGTTGTAAATCCGGAGACATACCGCTGTACTAGCGGGGGGCATTATACACCTATCATCGTCGAAACACTTAGTGATAAGTCAGAATTCTGCAACTAATATCACCGTACCATCAAGTAGAGGCATCGAGACACACGATCAGATCAGTGATGCTAATGTTCTAAATATTTTTCAAATTGTCATATGTGTTTCTATGACTATTATTTTTTATTATGCGTTTACTTGTATTTCTTTTGTACTTACTTTACTGTTTTTATTTTACTTTGTATTTTATTTAAGTATTCATAATATTCAACTTATGTTTTTAACATGTTCAACCTTTTTAGTATAGTGTACGACTGACAGAAAATTTTTATATTTTTAATGTATATTTAATTTTGTATTTAGTTTAGTTTACTTAAAAATTCTTGCCTCCAACTTTATTTAATGTGAGTTTTTAAATATCTATTTTTTTTAATTTTAAGTCAAGCGTGTTTCTGATTGTATTCTTTGTTAGCGGTGTTCATTTATCTATATTTTTATTTTTTAGTGTTTTATTTTGAATTTATTATCACTTTATTGTATTTTATGTTTAACATTGTTATTTCTTTATATTTGAATTCTGGATGCCCAGTTGTAATTTCAGTTTATTTTACGCGCTCATTTATTAAATTCATTTCACTTATATTATGATTATTATTTCATTTTTGCATTTTGTTTCATTTAGGATTTTAACTTTTTTTTTTCTAATTTGTTTGGATTTATATATTTTTCTTTGTTATCTTTGTTCAGATGTCCTGACATTTCGTGTAACATCAGTAGAAAATATTTTAGCATTTTAAAATTTGAACTGCATTCTTTAAATGTGTTTTATTTTAATTAGGGTCAACTATTTCCTTGAGTTCATAACTAGCTTAGAATATATTTTTGTTTACAATAATGTTGAAAGGTTGTAAACATGTAACTAATCCGACGGCTAGAAATTCGTATCATTCTGACCTTGTGTCTGACCTCTCTTATAAAATGGCGAACTCATATTTTAGAGATTAAACGTATATTTGAAATAGTCAATAGCACGTAAAGTATCCGATTCTAGTTTACAGCATATTTATCGTTTTATGTTAGTAAATGACTCCACTCAACTACAGCAACAATTAGTTGGAGTAACCGTTATTGTTACTAAATATTATGTTTGTGTGTTTCTTTCATTTGGCTTCTGTATTCAAATTATTTGTTTTCAGTTACGTAGTGCCCAAAGACCACAAGTGGTCACGCGTATAAACATTTAATTAAATATGAACAAAATACGTGTTTGTTTTGCAAACTGTATTGTTAATGAAAGTAACAGATTTGAAAACATGAAAAGTAAAAAGCACCCGCCGTTTACTAACAATTAAAAGTACTTTGTTTCTAAAAAACAAAACAATAAGACATTTCTGTTTCTTGTGTAACATTTCCAGAATCTGCATTTTGCATGTACTTTTGGTCATATCTGACGGTTAACGTGAACTATAAAATCCAAATTCTCTAGTTTACTCCATTATTTAAAAGAGGGTTGTAATATTTTCCAGTGGTAGTTCAGGTAATGCCTGGAAGACGTATCCTATTTGTAAAGTTATCTGGTGTTGTATGAGTTCTTTAGGTAGTTTGTGAAGATAGTGAAACACTTTATCACGCATAACTTACATTTCTTTGCACCTAATGGAAACACTCAATCCAAAATTCCCCCAATTAGTTATTTTTCTAGCTGTAATAATCCATTAACTGTAGTTAATTGATACAGAAGTTTCAATCATGACTATATATGTGTGTGTGTGTGATTTTTTTATGTGCGGTGGATAGCTTTACATCCTTGCTATAATCTCTCTCTCTTTATATATAATAGTCAAAGGTCTTGTCGCACTTTGTATCTTCGTACAAATAAATAAATAGAAATGCTTTTTTTCAAGAGTGTACTACAGGAAAACCATTCTTTTTTTGTTGCAGTCCCTAAAATTATATACTGATATTAACATCCAAACGTCAATATTGTATGAGCTGAATGATTTATGTGAAAAAAAACAACTTTTTTAGAACAAACAATTTTTCTTTTTGTGGGAGAATTTCACAAAAAACGAGAGTTCTGCTGTCGACTTATTGAAATAAATAATTCGACGATATGAGTCTTTGGAAAAAAACGGTTTATACTTATATGTATATTTCTTTTATGTTGGTATTAAATACCATGATTTTGTTCTACCATGTCGAATAAATTGAATATCTCACACTTGAAAACTTCTTATAGAAATAACAACTGTCAAAAAGCACCTACTTCTGCAGTAATATTTCTTTTCCTTGGGTTCAGTTTGTTTGTTTGTTTTTGAATTTTGCGCAAAGCTACACGAGGCTATCTGCGCTAGCCGTCACTAACTTAACAGTGTAAGACCAGAGGGAAGGCAGCTCGTTATCACCACCCACCGCCAACTCTTGGGCTACTTTTTTACCAACGAATAATGAGATTGACCGTCACATTATAATGCCCCCACGGCTGAAAGAGAGAGGGTGTTTGGTGTGACGGGATTCGAACATGTTTCAAGCATATTTAAAGCAGAGAAATAATTATATTGTTAATGGTTTTTAAAATATATTTTTCTCACTGCTACATACCCTATTATGCAAGGTGTAAGGTGAATTTAATTTGCAGTAAACACTTTCTATGTTGTATGATTCTCCTTAATTAAAGCAGTGTATTTATCAATAAGAAAGGTAGGATAACACATCTTTAATTAATTAACAGATACTTGATGAATATTGAAATATACCCACTAGGTGTCGTGGTGTTCTAAACTATGTCGTCTTTGATACGTGACTCAACCAGCGTAGTTTATCGATGCGAGTGGTGTGGGTCGACAGAACACCTGCGAAGGTGCGGTAGATGTCACGGAGCATACTATTGTTGTAGAGATCATCAAAGAGAACATTGGTCGTTACATAGATCTGTTTGCCGAATTACACCGGATCCGTCATCTCAAGGTAGTTTCGATGAAATAGGTGCTTGCGGTGGCCAACCAAGGTCAGAGCTCGAAGTATTTAACGTCATAAATACGCAAATACCCGAGCCGAATTACGTTCATTCTCAAGACACTGACTTCGGCCTGGGAACGGGAATAAATTCACCAGATAGCTTTGGATTGACATCGCTTTTAGAAACTGTAGGTTTACATTCAAATTCCATTTCTCCACTTCACCAACAGCAATTTAGCAATTGGTGTGAAATTGATAGTGATAAGCCTAATACAATCACTAGTAATAATATTAATAGTACCACTTCATCTTTGTTGCGTTCTACTGTCCATCCTCAGGTTCAAGCCAACTGTTTTTCTCGCCCGTGTATCTTATCAACTGCAACTAATAAACCAAACCAAAAGCCTTTGAATTTGAATCTTGATTTTGGGCTTAATTTTGGACATGCTGATCCTAGAATTGGTGAAAAGATGTCGGAGTCAACTGCTAATTTAGTTCCAATGAGTTTATCAAACAGCTCTAATGTAAGAGGAATGTCAAGAGGTCATGCAGATGACCTTCTGTTAGCATCTTGCCATTTTCCAAATATAACAGCTCAAACTGATAAACTGAATGACTACAGTACAGGCATTAAACAAAATACAATACCTGTACAGCCCAACTTGCCAAGTGCTACTAGTATTGGTTATGAAGCTTGTAGGTCTGCTATTACTGTTACTTCGCCAAATTTCTTAAATGGGAACTCATGTTTTCCTGTGTCTTATAATAGCAATATCAGGGCCACATCATACTCCACACCATTACAGTCGCATTTTCCTTCTACATCTAAAGCAGTAACTGGTTTTGATTATTCTGAGAAATCTTACAATAAAGAAATAATGAAACAGTTAGAAAGCAGACCTGCAGATGTTCCAGTAATGCCACTCGTGAGTTCTTCCAGCTCATCAGCTCAAATATCTTCACAGTCAAATAGCAGATTTCATAGAGAATCTGCAGCTGCAGGTCACAGTCAACAGTGGATTGAACAAATGTCAAGAAGTATTGTACATGATCTGAATGTTTATGGCATCTGTGTGATAGACAATTTCCTTGGAAATGAAAAAGGTGATGCTATTTTAAAAGAAGTAAAAGGAATGTATGTTACAGGACTATTTCAAAAAGGTCAGTTAGTCAGTACAAAAGCACCAATGATATCACAATCTATTCGTGGTGATCATGTTACTTGGGTAGATGGAAGTGAACCATATTGTGAAACTATTAACTATTTAATGGAGATATTAGATCGTGTGATTTCATGCTGCAATGGGATGCCAAACAATGGCCTTTTTAGCAAGTATAAACTCTGTAAAAGAACTCAGGTTAGTTGGTGTCCCACATTTTATAAAATTTAATCTGTAAATAATATTTTATTCTTGTAATGTTTAGAAGTAATTTAAAGTATTATTTTGTGTATTTATAGAGCATTGGCAAATATAAAGTTTTTTTTCTAAAGATTTGTCTCTCATTATTAAGAGTTTTTGTAATAGTGTAAGTATATATTCTTTATTCATATTACATGTGAGTAATTTGTGTCAACTTGAATTTAAATAATGTAAGATCTACAGTGTATGGACTCTGACAAAATTTGTTCCCCTTTGTCTAGCCATTTTCACCATTAAATAAAAAAAAACAAATAAACTGACTAATCATCACTTTCAGAGAACCAAATTGTTTTTTGCATGACAATCTTTCCATATCATGTATTGTTCTATTGGCCCTTCTTTCAATCCCTTCTAACAACTCAGTGCCATTCTTAATGTAAGCATCCCAAGAATATGAAACTGTTTCAAATGTGGTAGAACTGGTAACCTATATGTTAAATGTATAATCTGTTTAGACTGGTATTCAGTACTTCTGTAAATATAACCTAAAATGTTAGATATATTTTTGACTTTTTTGTTGTTTGTTTGTTTGTTAACATGTTATTAAAGATGCAGATTATATGTGGAGGGGTCTCTACATACTATTGCTGATTTTATGAGTTGCATAACAAATACTAGATACATAAAACTAAATGATCTACCAAAAACCATAAGGCACTAAACACACTTTTAATATAAAAAAAAGTAAAATAACCTCTAAACTGATTTTCCTATCTTTTATTAAGCGAAAGAAACAAGGACTGTTGCTCTTCAGTAATTTCTTATTTTAGACTATGCCTGCATCTTTTTTAAGTACTATATTAAAAGCTAATCAACTTCATAAAATTTTTCAGTGACTTCAAATTAATACATCTTTTTCATTGTACTTTCTCATATTTGTGAAGCCATTTTAAACATTACACTCATTTAATATAAGCCTTCTTATCTCAATTGAAATATTGGAAAAAAACAACTGTACTGTCAAACCCAATATTCAAGTCTTGTGCTTAGTCTAAACCTTGGGATTTGCAAATTTGTGCAGTACAAAAAGGATTTTCTTACTTCTAAAGCTAAAATCAAAAAATGTGTTTTGTACAAAGATATGACTCTGTAATAGCAATTGCGAATGTGTGTTGGAATTTTTACTGTCTAAGCAAGGATGCAGGTGTATGTATTGAACATAAATACATGTATGCTTACAAGTGAGGACAAGAAATAAATTCATACAGTTTCAACAGTGTGATTTTTAAAGCTAGAAATTGTATTTAAACATAGTTAAATGTTGAAGTAATACATTAGTAAGTAAAGAAGCTTAACAGTGTATTTAATTAGCTGTATTTTTAGTTATATGTATGTTAGAACTGAGTATTTAAAGTTATTGCCATGAAAATCATAAACTAATTTGAATTAGGATTTTTAGTTGTTTCAACTATTCAAGTAATTGAAATATTGTCATCATGTTAAAAACAAAACTGAATAATGGGTATATGTAACTGTATATGCTCTTTCCAATGTGATTCTTATGCAAATTAGTTGGACGGTTGAAAAAGACTTTCCCTTAGATGTAGTGTGTGTGCTACAGAGGACAACAGATTAATTTGGGTATTATTTTGATGGCCTTAAAAGATCTTGTAGTCTTTAATGTTAACCTTGTGGTTGTTGGATGTGTTAGTATGGCCAAATTTCTAACCACCAATAACTATGAAACTATACATTTAACCCTTAATATTCTAGGTATATCTTTATGTAACATGACAAGATTTATTAAACATTAAAAGTTTACTGTACACAAACAAATCTTAAGCAAATATACTTTAATGACAACCTGCTTATTTGCTTTAAAAAAAAAAGTAAAAACTTTGACATTCTTTTATGAGGTTCAAGATGCTATAACCTCGTAAATGAATGTCGGAGCTTTTAAACTTTTTTTTTGTAAAATATCTTATTTTCTCTCCTGTCAGAAACTTAATTTTGTTTATTAGTAAATATATGGATGGGTTGAGCTAAGGATTCTACAGTAGATGTCTGTGATGTATTGGCAATTAATTCTAAAATAAATGGCATGCACTACATTTGTTTTTACAATAAAGTATGTATATATATTCAAAACAAGTTAAATGTACTTGCACATTCTTTACACTCTGGGGACCACAACTGTATCCTAAACACTATACATTTCTCCTTTTTTTTTTTTTTTGTCAAAAGTACACTTAGGCCAATTCATTTGCTTTAAAATTCAGTTGACAAGCTGAACCTTTTTTACCACAATAGTATCCACATCATGTGAGTTACATAGTTGTATCTTGACCTTTCAATAATCATCTGCTTCTGCTTTTTTGTATGTCTAATAATTGTCTGCTCTTTGTACTTCCAATAATTATCTGCCTTTTTTTAAAGCCCACATAGGGGGAGGTTCATTTAGTTTAGAGTACCCTTTGATGAGACAAATTATTCTCATCTCTTTCAAACTGTTAGTTTTAGTCTAACTTATCAATTGTTAGGTCATTCACTCCCATGATGGTTAAATTTACATTTTTCTAACTTTTCTCTGACTGAACTTCCCTTTCATTTGACTTTACTTTTACTCTGTGTCTACTCGTCTGGTTGCAGCTTCTAGAAATCTCCATGGCATTAACACTGGTAGATTGCAAACACAACTTTCAATAGCATGGACATCAAGGAATTACAAACACAAAGTAAATAAATTAATAATATTATACTAAGCAGTCTTTTATATCTCCCTTGACAACTGTAGTAGAATAATCATTGTATGGTGAGTGAAAGTTACAAAGTATGAGAAATTATCTGGAATAACTGCATATTTTAACAGACAATTACAATTATTTATTCTATCAGCTTTAGATACCTTAACCTTTTAACAACTGTTTTCTATTGAATTAAATGTGCCTAAGTAACATGAAAAAGCAATAAATCAGCCATCAGTATTTTCGGGTTTAATAAGTTGCATCAGGAGATGGTAGCCTGGATGTGTTCCTCTACAGGAAATAATATTTTTGTATTTAGTTTTTCATTTGTTTTTTATCTAATCTAATACATTTCTACTTTTATATTTTAATTTTTTTATATAATAATAAGGATAATGTTTTATATATGAATAATGTATCAGTTTGAAGAATTTGCACTCTCGTGTAGCTTAGAAAACCTGTTTTCCTCTTTCTCATTATGTTTATTACACAAAAGTAATTCATGAGGTTTTCAAATATGCATTTTAGAACAAAACAAAAAATACATAAAGGGCACTTGTGGGATGTCTCCTAACTATCATAAATTACCTGGCTTTCTAAGTAATCTATGAATAAAAAATTCAATTACTGCATGGAAAAGTGTATTGTATCTAAACATATTAAATTCTTTCTGTAATGTATCACCTTTGACCACATAAAAAAGAATATGGTATTCATCTGATGAATGTAGAAATGTCTATTCTATTGGTTATAAACATGTTCAACAGTAGTATCAGAGGACATGTAGATTTCTTAAGTGATGAAGATGTGGAAGGAGTGTTCATGCAGGGTAATCAAATGTATTGATAACTCGGTAAAGAAAGAAGGTAAGAGTTGAAATTTTGTATTCTAGCTTATCAGTACTTGTATATTTCTAATTGGTTCAACAATTTTAAGCTTTTATAAGGAAAGAGAAAATATATAAATGAGAAGTTGGAACACACATTGTGTGATTCATAGGTGCAGATTGGGAATATATTTTAATTTTTATTTTCAAATTGAATTAAATCTCATAAAAAAAAAAATCTGAACTGTGAAAAGTTCTTACATCAAGTTTATTAACATTCTGTGATGATAAATTACTTTTATTGACATTTTAATTTTACTCTTTTTGTTAAAATTTCCTGATATGCACAGTTTAACTGCTAAATTTACAGGGTGAATTTTATTTATTTATTTTTATACTTGTATATACTTTAAATGTTTTATATTCAGAGAAACTAGAGTAGTGATAAAATATCTGGTGGTATCAACACTATTTTGTGATGCAATGCAATTTTGCTGTTGACTTTGAAGAAGTGTTAAATGTTTACAGCTGTTTTCATGAAATTTTAAGAAATAAAATCATTAATCATAAAGTCAGTAAAGTAGTACACATTTAATCAGATTTTCTTTGAGTAATGAATCAAAAATAATTTTTAGTGAAGAAAAATTCAGATACATAGGATGTTTTAATGTCCTTTCCCCAAAACTTTGTTTTCATATTTGTATGGTTTTGTTATAACCATTGTTAATTACAGAAATAAAATGGTATTAGTAGTAACATTTTAAACTGCTCAGACTTTGGCTTCATTTTATCATATCAGCAGTGATGTGAAAATTTGAAACAAGATGATTGGAATAAAGAAATGGACTGATCATTAAGGTAACTAAGCATATCCCCAACACAGAACATAACATATTGACAGCAAAGGGCCATATGTTTTTACAAAGAAACTCTTTTACAAACATCCTTACAAAGATAAAAGCTTAAATCCACTCTTTATGTTTCAGGAAATCATCAGTTGCTTTTAAACTTCTGCAAAATGTTGGCCTTCACTATTTTTAATGGAAACTCATTCTGTGAGTTAATCCTGGGAAAAGGCTATGTAATTGCATTTCAAATTTCATTGAACTATTATTTTATAAATGTATGTCAGTAAGTTTAGTATCAAACTGTAGATTATAATTCAAATTTTAGTATTATACATAATTCAGTTTCTTATTTTAAAAATAAATGTTAAAAACCTAAATATTAGTTTTTATGTGTTGCATGGTATGTTGAAGCACTGGTTCAGATTAGATGTTTATGGTGTCAAAATACCAAGTCTATAATTTCTTACAAATTAGTAACTCAAATTACCAATATTGACAATCTAGAATATAAAATAAAAAACTTGTCTTTTCTGTTTACTGAGCCATCATTATATTTAGGGAATCCAACACAGTGGCCCTTCTTGCTCCTTTCCATTTTTGGAAATGGTCCCATATATACACTTACTTATATATATAACATGTGATTAACCAATTGAAAGCTCAGAATGTTTCTTTAGTGATTTTCTCAGATATTTTCTAATACATCAGTGACATCTCTTTCAAGACAAATCTTCATGCTGATAAGTTGAGTCTTAAGCCTGTTTGAAATTTCTTACTTTTTAGACACAAATAAAGCTTAGTTACTAAACTTCATGAACTAAAGTGGAATTTAATTCATAGTGGTGCTGCAGATAAAGTAATCATTTATTGACTTGTTGATTGTGATTGTTAATGGCTTAAACTATTATTTTGTGTTAATTCTAAAACATAGTAAAGAACAAGGAAAACTAGATAGTGGGAATCTATCCCATTGTGCTTCTGATATAAATTTGTATTAAGCAAAGTTCTTTAGCATATAGGTTATTTGTACTAAGCAGGTGTTTAACTGTGATTATTTATTATCAGTAATATCCTTTGAGAGATAGCTCATTTTATGTTTAATAATAAATTAAAATTTGCAAACAGAACACTACTGGCCAGTTTTGTCTAAAATAATTTTGAGATAATTACATCCCTAACATTTTAATTTTCCCTTTGATCAATGTGGAAAACACTAGAGCTTTTGAAGTTTAGTTGTTTTTTACCCTTTTTATTTATGCTTTGACACATTTACTTTTATCACAAAATGATATTTTTGTTAGAAAATTGTTTCCTGCCATGAAAATGTACCAATGTTATAGGAGTATAGGAATGTTATGGGAAAATGTACCAATGTTATAACACTCCAATAATAGGAGTGTTGATTATTTTGCTTCATCTGGATTTGTATTTGTTCCCTTACCTTACACCTCTTTAGGGGGCTGTGGTTTATATCTTGACTCCTTGGAGATTTCCAGTCTTTTATCAATCAAGGAGTCTTTTCCATATCACCTTTCTGGAGCCTTTGGTGGTTCATCTCATCTTGTTCTATCTCCTCCTTCTGTAGGGTGGATGGGGGTGTTGTACATTCCCACCTTTCTACTGTAGTCCCTTATATCACTGAACCAGGAGAAGGTACAGATTTCTAATGTCTGTGCATTTTTTATCTGAGCCCATTGTCCTCACATTGTGGTTTTCACTTGCCATTTTTCTGGCTCTTTCCATCTGGTGGTGGTTTGATTATCTTCTGCCAAGATTCTCATCACAAAGTAATTCCTCATTCAACAGATATTGCCAGTCTCCTTCTTTATCTTCATGCACGGTTGTGTCTCATGTTTCAGCCGAGGATTGAACTATACATGTTGCATCCTTTTTTTTTTCTGTGAGACATTGTGTAATGTATGTTTCCTACTGATATTAGTTTACCTGAAACTTTGGTCTCTTCACCTTGACTTCTGTCCTTTCCATCCTTCTTTCCTTTTCCTTTCATATTCTTCCTCTGGTAGATGTACAAGGCTTGTCTATTTTGTTTATGTCCAACTTTCAGGTGGCCCTGCATCTACTTTTGTTTCTTACTCTGCCATTTTCTTCCTTTGTTTTGCCTGCTGGAATCTCAGTGTTGTCCTTTATGCCCTTTCCCATTATACATTTCAGCTTTTGTCTTAATGTTGCATCTACATTCTCTTATGACTTAATTCCTTCCCTTCCTTGCTTGCGGTTATTGTCATTCAGATTTTTATACCATTTACTTTAGCTATGTCCTTACCATTCCTCCTATTCAATCCTCTGTTCTTCCTTTCTAGAACTTATGTTGCCAGTGATTGTGTTTTGATTTTCACATCCATTTCCTTTACTTCCATTTCCCACCTGTACTTTTGTTCTTATCCAGGTAGGCTTCCTTGTCTGGTTTATTCTAGATCTGGCTGTCTTCTTCTGGATATTATCTTCCTCTTGTGGTGATTCTACACATGCCAATTCTCCTTTGCCTGGGGTAAATGCTACCACTTTCTCAGTGGTGAATGAATAAATAAATATATATATTAGAAATCATTAAAACTATATTTTTGGTGGACTGTCACTCATTAAAGCAGAAGGGGATTTATGCCTATCCCTGCCAATCCTCATTAGGGTTTGGCCTGCTTTTTAAAATGAGGAAATGCAATTACCATCACACTGTCTCCTGTGCGATGTTTTTCTGGACTCCACACTACCTTTTTACTCCCCTTTTTCTTCTAGTGGAGTGTGGGAATCAACACAGCTTTCACTTCCCAGTCTCTGGGGTGGTGGACCAGGGAGGTACCATCCTAATTGCAATTACATTATGCTCGTTTTTTCATTTGGGAAGAAGACGGTGAAGTTAGTTTCCTACTCAGGCTTTCCTTGGATGTTTTCTGCATGAGTGGATTGCACTTAATAAAATTGGTGATCAAATAATAGTTGGGGCCAACCTACTTTGGATCCTCCTTATAATTCCAGGTTCAGAATGATAACACTCTGTTCCTATAGGTATGTGTAGTAGATGCCTCTTTTCTTGTTAATTCTAGCTGCAGAGAATTCTTTCTTCCTTCTACAGTTGCGTTTGAGAGATTTCATCTGCCTCATAATACTGGCAATAGGATGTCAATGCTCTGCTGTTGGGTGAATGCTGTTTGTCTTCCTCGTGATTGTGGATAAAAGATGTCTCTGCCTTGCATTTATGTTGAAGTGAATTATGATTTTGTTCATAATACTGGTTAGTCTTTTCTGTTCTTATGGTTCAGTCAAGGCAATGCCAAGACCTTTTAATGAAGAGTTTGGTTTTTCATACTTCTTGCTCCCAAGGATGTTTGTCTGATTATAGTCAATTTTTCACCTTCTCTTCATAATTCTGGTTGCTTGTTATACAACACTGTGTTTACTTGCAGTTGAGTTTGTTAGGTACTGATAACATGATTTGTGTGCCTTAACCACCTGTTTTTACTTTTTTTCTCTATGTTGTCACAACTTGCAGCTTCTTAACACTCTACAATCATGTGGTGTGATCACTACCTTTTCTTGGCAATTTTGTGTTCCTTTCCTCATTTTTGAGCAGTGAATATGCCTGTTTCAGAAGTAGCACAATACCCAACAGGGGTATTTTATTTTTATCCAAGAGCACACCCATTTATTTTGGGCAATCTCTTTCTGATTGGTTTGTTTTTTTGTGTATTTACAATGGGCTACCACCTTTACAGTGTGGGATTCTAGTTTTGTGTGTATGTGTGTGTGAGAGAGGAGTTAAGTCTGTTTTGGAAGTTAACATTTACTTATAGTGAAAATGCATTTCCACTAATACTTGTGTTTTTATTCTAATATCTGTCAGTTCTCAAAAGTGAGGATTAAGTAGAAATAGCAGAGTGAGCTAGCTGCACCGTTATTTGTAGTTCAATACTATTGGTGAGTATAGTCACATGATATGTACATGTTCAGAAATGGCACAAAACTGATATAATATAAAGTGTGGTATGCTGATTATTAAGAACTGTTTTAGCAATGCTTAGATGGCAAACAACAATTGATATAGCATTTGTGTGTAGGTAATAAATTTCAGTGAGAAAATGTTAATGTATATGACCCACATTTTGTTTTCAGTTTTATCATTTCTTGCTTTGGTAATTCCTTTAGTTTTTAAGTTGTCATTGTTGTCAAATATTGGAAACCAAACACACATGAAACTAAATATTCATTTATTTTGATGTATACAAATTCTTAATGGAAATATTGTAAGCATTGTATCATATAACAAGTCATTTAAGTCGCATGATGACTACTCTTTGCATAAGGCTAATATGAATTTCCACTATATTATCAGTCCACTTAATATGAACTACAAAACAGTAACTAGAATGATTTTTGATGACCATCATTAACTCTTTTGCAATGGGCCGCTTTTAAAGGCCATGTCATAGTGTTTATTGACTTGCATTCAAAATTATATTGAACTACTATTTTATGAATTTGTCAGTTTGGAATCAAATTGTAGATTATAGTTCAAACTTTAATATTATATATGAGTTAATATTTTAATTTGAAAGTGAATATTAAAAGAAAAATATAAATTTTAGTGAGTTACATATGTTGAATGTTAAATTTAGATGTTTGTGGTGTCAAAATGCTAATTTTCTACTTTTGTACAAATTACAAACTCAAATTGCTAATATTGACAAACTAGAATGTGAAATGAGAACCTCGTATCTTTTTATTTTGCTGAGATATGGCTTGTGTACTAAATTAAAAACTGTGCCCTCATTTAACTTTTCCATTTTTTAAAACAGTCCCTTATATACACTCACTTCAGTGAATGACCAATGAACAGCTGAGAATGTTTCCAGATTGGTTTTCTCAGCCATTTTAATCTGTGAAAAGGCTATCATGTTCTTTCAATCTAAGATTTCAAGGAGGTAGGTTGTGTCTTTTAGTTCTCCTCAAAATTTCACATTTTGTAAAATCTAAATACATCTCAGTTACTTAGCTTAATAAATTATGGTGGAACTCTGTAGTATCAGTATATTTATTTATAATTTTGTTATTCAATTGTATATAAACTAAACATAAAAATATTTGTTTTGATATCCTCCATATTTGAAATTTTAAAAGACTTAGCAACCAACATTCAGCAACAACTGAGTACAAAAGTCATAGTGAGAAGATATAATTGTTTGCTTTACTTTTTGGCTTATTTTTCTATATTCTAAGAAAAATAAGTTTAATATTTATCTTCAAAAATAATCTATATGTATATATATAATGTATAATAATTGAAATGTGGCTGCATATTATAAAATACTAGTAAACTAAACCACAGCCAAAAAAGGGAAGATTAAAGGTCAGTTTTATGTTAGTAGGTATATAACATGGGTGCTTGTGCACCTTGTCAGTGCAAGTTATGCAATGTTAGTTAGGCATGATTGGAAGATCAATATTATTTTAAAAAAATGTATTTATAAATATATAGTATTATGAAACTTAAGCTACTTAGACTAAACATTTGTATTTTCATGTTATAATGTAATCTTTAATACAAATGTTTCATTAAATAATCGTTGTTTTTTTTGTATACAAAATACTTGTAATCTTTACTAAAATTCTACCAAATTTTTTGAAAATACCAAAGCTGAATAAAACAAATTATAGTGCAAATACTTTTCATGTGCAGATGTGTAGACAAACCCGTATATTATACCAAGCCTGTTGCAAAAAGGGTTAAAGAACAGACTTCACGAGTCTGTCTGAGGCAAGATTTTCTTCACCCTTTTGATTAACCACACAACTTGTGATATTTATTGAAATTACTACAACTGGAAAAGACACCATTGACAGAGAAGAATCAAAGTTTTGTATTTTTATGAATGAGTATTGGGCTCATGTTTAGAGATTCATAGACATACTAATAGTCAGATGGCTTAACAGCATTACTATTACCACTTGGATAAAAGTGTAATTTTGTGTGAAACTCCTATAAGTCCCAATAATTATTCTTAGGCTAGGAGACACCATAAATTTCTCTTTGTATATACAACGAACACCAGAATCCAAGGTGACTAACATGTATTCTCAAATGTAACTATCTCAAGTTCAGAAAGTTACAGGAAGGTCCAATTGGATATTTTCATAGTCCATGAATCTCTAGCAGATGTACAAGCAAATAATTTAAATTTAATGAAGACATTTTAAAGATTTATTCATATGAGTCCTTCACGTGAAACTTCCTCATTGTTTAAATCGATATTCTGATTATGTGTGATATCATGTTAGTTCTTGCATTTGCACTTGCAAAGGGCTGTGCAGTTCACATCAACTTTACCATATTTACAATTAGAATAGTTTTCCTTGTAGAAACATTTGATTAACTATTTACAGACTCTAGAGACTTAAGAAATTGTTACACAACTTAGCACTCTAGATTTGTCCACTTTGGTTCTGGCAAATTCTACTGGAGAAGGTACTTCATGTTGTGTCTGGTTGCTGGGACAGCATTCTCAAATATAATATGTGTTATTTGCCATCTGATAAAATAAAACTGATGTGATTGTTATTTGTAACAACGTGAATAATGTTAAAATTGTGCCACCAAGTGTGAAATTGTTTTCCATGGCTTAAATCTTGTAGCATAAGTCACCTATTCTTGCCTCATTAACAGATTGGAAAGGACTGATTTTTTTTCATACACATCATCATCTGTCTCTCAAACTTCTTGAAATGATTGGAGTCTTTAAATAGCAACTTTAACTGTGATAGATCAGGTACACGATGTCTCTGTTACCTATTTATAGGACCACCAATCTGATTTTTTTTGTTCTATTACCTTCGAAGGAGGATATTTATTTGCAAGTTTAATGTCTTATACCCTCTTCTCTTTTACCTCTTCCTACCCCTAGGTGTTCTATCATTCATTCTATTTCTCAGTGGATGTACAGCGGTGACTATCCTGTGGGTTTCATCCCGAGATATAAAATAGCCTCTTTTGACAGCTGGTATGGGTATTATCACTTAATAATAAAGCAGAGAACATATTTACCTCAAGTGGGTTTCTAGTCATCACAATTTTAACTATTTTGTTACTCTATGGTGGGAACTTGCTGTTGATCCTTGGGTTACCCAGGTTTGTTTGAAGGACTTTTTTTTTTTCAATTCCTTTCACTTCCTCTGTTCTCTAGTCCCCATATCTTTTCAATTACCTTAGGATCCTACTATTAGCTGACACATGTCTGAGGCAGTACAGTCTGTTCTGTCATAGAGAGCTGTTGAGCCTGTCAGCCATTGTTCCCCAGGTTTTTCTCAAGGTTGTTTGCAATACCAAAGAAAACTGGTGGATGATATCCAGTGATCTGTCTATCCTGTCTTGACTGATTTTTCTATCTTTTCCATTTTACTATGGAGTCCTTTCTTATGTTAAGGTGGTCTTTTTCTCCAGGACAGTGGATGATCAAGGTAGATGCCCTATTCATATTCCTATTTCTCACCAGTCAAGATGTTATTTTTGGACCTTGCCATTTAAGCTTGCTTTGGTTCCATCTATTCTTTATCAAATGGTCAAGGCATTTACTGACTTGTTCATGCTTGAGGGTTGTGCTTACACAGCTACATGGACGAGTGATTTCTTTTAGCTTATTTTGAACTGTAGTTGTTCTAAACATACCAAAGCAGCTTGAATAGGTTGGATTATCCAGTTGGAGAAGTCTTTCCTGTTCTCTACTCAATATCTTATCCACCATTTTTTGTGTTTTTTTTTTTTTACATCTATTTCATTCAGGCTCAACCTTTGATTCTGTTTACTGGAGGTTTTGTTCTCCATGATCTTGCTGCACATGAGGTTCTAAGGTTCTAATGCATTTGGGGTTGTAAGTTTCTGTGGAAGCACTTCTTTCCTTGAGTGGGCCAGATATGTGGTTTCTTTTGTGTACTCTGCATGATCAGTGAAATCTTGAGAAGAGTCCCTTGGATTCTTCCATAATCTTTCTTCTCTTCCTCATCAATGATCTTTCTTGGTGGCTGAACAAGATCCATATGTTGTTGGGTTTACTACATCTTCCATCTCGTTCAGATTTGTATCTTCACAGTTGTGTCCATTCATGGTGGTGGGGGATATGGGCCAATCAGCAGAAAGCTTCCAGACAATGGTCAATGGCTGAGAAGATTTACATCTAAGTGCTTTAGAGCTTCTGGCAGTATAATGTGATTTGGATCACTTTTTTCCTCTTGTAAGGAACTGACTTATTGTGATCTGTTCTGACAATTCTGTGGTAGTGGCTTATACTAGTTTCAAAGGAGGTACTCATTCTTGTTCTTTTTGAGATTGTACTTTGGATCTGCTTTTAGGGTGAGGGGGCACATATTTTGGATATGCTTCCTTGCATATCATGTCTTAGGTACTTTCAATCTTTGGGTGGATCATGCTTCCAGACCACGCACAATTTAAACCATGGAGTGGTCTCTCGAGCATCAGGTTTTCCAGTGGCTATGCTCCAAGTGAGGTAATTCTCAGTTGGTAGCATTTGCCACTTTCTTCTGAATCAAGTTATCTCATTATGAGTTTCTTATTCCTTATCCACATGCCACAGTTGTCAATGTGCTCAACCAGGATTGGACCAAATGGTATCTTTCGTGTTTATCCCTTTTATCTGTCTGCTTTCCAGAGTGATTTTGATCACCTATGCCATTCTGTGTCAGGTCCTTTTGATTGCTTTTTACTGGCTGACACAACAATGATTTCCTCATCTATTTTAGCCTCCACTCTGTATTAACCTTACTTTTTCTCACTTCGTCTATTCAACCTTGGTTGTAGGTAATTCATCCCATGTTTTGTACCCTCCATCTTCATGCCTGAAATTTATCATGTCCCTTGGGAAATAGATCCAGATTGTCTTTGTGGGTTGCTTTTTTTTTCTTTCTTTTAGCATGTTACATTCCCCTTTCCTTAATGGCAATTTGTCATTATAAATGGAATGTCTTCTGCCATTGGTCTTTTCTCTTTTTTGGACCACTATTCTTGTTATTAAAGATTTCCTCACTTGGTTATTTGATCATAGGACTTTTGTCTCATCCATCGCTGGTTATCAAGTACACTTATTCTACATCTTCTGCTTTTCTTGGTACCATTTAGTGTTTACCTTCCAAACTCTCTCCATTTTATTGCATTCCATCTAGATACATAGACCTCATTGGTGGCCCTTTTGAATTGGGATATTAATGTGGTTTTTCACTGCTTTACTTCATTTTAATATTTTTTCTCCTGTTTGTTTCACTTGTCTCTTACAATTTATTCTTACTCCTTTCAGACCTGTGGGTGTTGTTGGTCTGATATATTTGTTATTGAGGGGCTTCATGCACCCTGTACCATTCCCATTGTTTTCCTTTATATGGATAGACCTTTCTTCCCCAAATTTTCAGTGTCTCAAGAGGAAAAATATTTCATTCTTGTCTGTTTTACTTCCTTCAATCTCCTACTCCTATCTTTATTCTCTGTCATGTCCAGATAGACTTCTGTGTCCTGTATGTGCTCTTTTTTGTTACATTACTTGAACAGCTTTTTACCATAGTTCCTCTTCCTTCCTTTTTATCTGCTAGCAACATTCCTTTATTTATGACCTGCCTTTTCCTTCCTGAATGCTTTTCCTGGTGTCTCACCTCCATCATCCATTGCAGTAAATTCTTCAGTCAAGCATGTAGATTACACCTTGTTTTCATCTTCCACTGTTTTCATGGGTGACTTGTTATTTCTCATTATCCACATGTTGCCATTTTTCAAACTTAGGTGGTAATGTGACTAGATCTTATTTTTAATATACATTTTAATATTTTTCAATGGCATGTCACCCCCTTTTTTTTTCCTATTATGGATCTTGCTCTGTGGAGAGCATTATTTGTCCAGGTATACTTAATATATCTCAAATCTCCATTGTATGGTCATGGTGAAATCGTAAAATTCAATTTACCCATGGCCTGTAATACGCATTGTTGAACTGAGCTGTTACACAAAATTGCTAGTAGGTTTTTTTCCTTGCAATATATTTACTTCTTCAGTATACTCATTCCAGACTATGAGGTGAAGATGATATGATCCTCATCCTACTCGTGCATAAATGTCTGTACCCTGTGAATAGGTTTTGGATGTAGTTGATTTAAGAGATACAGTTTGCTGCAACCTTGCCATTCTACATCCTAGGATGCATTCTTGTTTATGCACATATAGGATTGAGTTTTACGTTTTTGTCAGGTCAGGATCACTTTCCTACTGCATTCTTTCCCACTCAGATGTACTCCTTTCATTTTCTGCCCTGATTTCTTGCACATTACACAAATGGTTGAAGAGTATCCTGCATCAGAAGCAGTGTGATTCCTTCCTTTAGGTCTTTGTATCTGACTCTCTGATCAATAGATGTACCATTTGGATGCTGTTGTTTTTCTATTGCACCAGTTCCCCCTCTTAATCAGTGTGAATTCTAGCCAATCTTGTGAGAAGAGGGAAGTACTGTATTGGAAGTTATAATTTTCCTATATTGAAAATGTATTTATGATAGCTATTTCCCTGCACTCGCACTTACTATCCACTCTTCCTCCCTATTCACTTCCAGTGCTTCTGTCATCTACCAAACTTTTGAAGTGATAGTTCGGAAGAGGTGCATAGAGGTAGTTACATGTATCGTGAGTGTTCTATGCTCCTATTGATAGAGAAGTGACACATGATGATTTGCTTGATAGAAACATTAGAATTATTTGATTTAAATAGGGGGATGCAGGAGGCTTGTGGCATGTGTAATAAAACGTTTGCGTATAGAGGGCAGCAGTGAGCAATAGCTAATCTTGTGAGAAGATGGAATTACCTGTTGGAAATACATTTTCAGTTATAACTTTGAAGATATTCGTCTTTTACAGTTTGTTACTTACGTAATTGATTTTTTTTTTTGGATCCAGTTAATACTGTAAATAAGTGGTCCTGTAATAGTTTGTTTTGACTCTGGTTTCTGTTTGCCTGAAGAAAACTAAAACTTCTTGGAACTTATATGAGATTGTATAAGTTCTTAGGTGGAATGTGAGATTAAAGTATTACATAATTGTAATTTTCTTTTTTTAAATTTACCATAAAGTCTACTAGCTTTTATAAAACAGAAAACATTTCAAATTTGTGGTCTTCAAAACATAAAGTTCTTATGGGGGATAAACTTGTATATTCAGTTATTTAAACTAGAATCCTTTTGTGTGCCTGTTGTTTGTGTACAGATTTATGTATGTTTATTTTGCTTGCAGACTAGCAACTCTGAAAATTGTTACGGTTATGAGCATATAAACCCGTTTTTTTCTTATTTAACTTTCCCTTTTATATCTCTGAAGTAAAAATATTTCATTTTCTATGATTTATGTTTTCTGGTAGTTGATGAGTCAAAGCATTATAATATTTTTAGTTGTTTTGCATAATGTTTGTTAAACAAGTAAACATGATGTTGCTAACCTAATACTTATAAGTAAATAGTTGTTTCATAAACACGAACCACTTACTCAAAGGTTATTTCTATAATAACAATAATGAAAAACAACAGTATATTTTATAAATCCATTTTTTTTTTTTTTTTATTCTTTCAGGCAATGGTTGCCTGCTATCCAGGAAAAGGTACACATTATGTTAAACATGTAGACAACCCAAATCAGGATGGTCGTTGTATCACAAGTATATACTACCTCAATAAAGGATGGAGCGTTAAGGTAAGAATAAGGAAGTTATGATTTGAAATAGATACAGTTTCTTGGTTTGGACTGGAATATAGAATAGGTATATTATGAAAGAGAGAAAAACAGCCTTTAATCAACTGCATTAACACTTTAATAACAGTATTAGTCTGTTGAACCAAAGCTGTTATTCTGAAGCTGCATGTACTATAACTGAGCATACTGTGTGTATTTTCATTAATTTGGCAGCATTCACAAAAAATCCAATATTTCAATAGTATTGTTAACAGATTTGTCTGTGAATTTCTAAAGCATTTGATCAGTCAGTCTGAGTGATATTTGATTTTCACAATTATTATAAAAATATTTCTTTTTGTCTTGCAGCTTTCCACTTTTATTTGTATAACCTCCAGAAACTACAAAATGAATATCAAAAGTTTTTTAATAGAAATTTATATTTTATTTTGTTTCTCTACCCTAATAGTAACTGCAGCAAAATCATTAATGTGCAGTCAAATGAAAAGATAAAAAAATATCTAATACAACAAATAAGGATACTGTTTCCTTGTATTTACCAAAAAAAAGTTAATAAAAGTTTAACTGCTAACATTTTTACTTTCAGTTTTATGGTTTTATTGCTGTCCTTTTTAGTTGCATCCACTGAAAGAGTAATTGCTGTGTAAAAAGCAATAAATCATAATGGAGCCCATTAGCTATTTCCTGTAGTGCTAAGGTGAATGTCACACAATTATGAGGTTTTCTATTACATAGGATCAGTCTAGTATAATTCTGATACATTTTTACCACTTTATATACAAAGATATCTCAAACTTCTTTTTGCCCTTTAAGTGTTACTTAAAATTTTCACACTCAGCAAACTGGTCTGTATACCTAACCAATTTTATACCACTATTTTCATTGTACGCAGTATGTGACTGTGTACTCTCCGTCAATAGTATTGAAACACTTATATTGGTGTATCTATCTCCTTCTGCTATTATTATGTAATCTTCACTTTTTTTATTGATACAGCATAGCTTAGGTATGTTTTTTAAATATAGCTTTTGTTTATGATTGTGCTTTCATATCATTTCAGATATTTTTTTCTTCAACAGTTTTATTTTACTGTTTAGCATTCAGTTGTTTCAACAACTTT
This sequence comes from Tachypleus tridentatus, assembly GCF_004210375.1. NCBI lineage: Eukaryota > Metazoa > Arthropoda > Merostomata > Xiphosura > Limulidae > Tachypleus > Tachypleus tridentatus. The sequence continues at coordinate 17,732,013 of NC_134830.1, forward strand.
TGTTTGTTTGCATTTGTTTCTTGTTAATAAATTATAATAGATTTTAGCATGAATTTGCAGTTTAATGTATCAATTGTGGAAATTCTTGTTACAGTCGAATTTGCTGTAGATATGACTTCCAAGGAATCAGGTTCCAATTTATCTGCAGAGGAGGTACAGGCCTTAACCATACTGACTCAGGTCAAAGGCCATTGTTGACTTGTATTGAAAATTTTATTGAACTAGTATTTTATGAATTTGTCTATAAATCTGGTATCAAATTTTAGTAATATACATTAGTTACTTTTTAACTTCAAAGTAAATATTAAAAAAGACACCCCTAAATATTGATATTATTTGATCTTGTAGTATTTTGAATACAGCATTAGTTCACCTTAGATGTTTTTAATGTTCAAATACAATACAAAGTATATACTATAGTTTTGTATGAAATAGGAACTCAAATTACTGATATTGATGAGCTAGAATATAAAATAAGAACCTCCATCTTTTATATTTACTAATATTTTGCTACATTCTTGAATTAAACACAATTTTTTTGGAAATGCTTCTCTAAGTAAACCTACTTTTATATATGACTTTTGACAAGTGAATTATAATATCAGAATGACACCTAGTGGCCTTTAGTCATTTTGTCATATTAGAGCATCTGTCTCATTCTTTTGATACAATATTTAAAGTTGGTTAGGTGCGTCTGTAGTAAGATAAAATTTTTTTATATTTTAGACTCAAATACAGCTTAGTTACTAAGCTTGGAACTCTAGTATTGATATAGTAATTTGTTTTTTTGTTATTTTAAGTGTGTGTGTGTGTGTGTGTGTGTGAGAGAGAGAGTACAAAGTTTGTAACTATGAGAGATAATTTCTTGCTTTACTTCTTGTTTTACTGTTCTGTGTTTTACAAAAAGTAAATTTAAGAACTTATTTGTAAATAGTAATAATGTGTATACACAATCAACATATTTTACCTTAAATGTGACTGTAGTTTAGAAAACACTAGTCTATTAAAACACAGCTAAGAGAGGTTACTTTGTAAAGGCTGGTTTTATAATTTAGGATACAGTGATACGAGTGCATGTGTACTGTCATTTCCAATTCTGTAATCTTAGCCAGGCATAACTGGAAGATCAATATATTGAAACTAATAATTGTATATAAATGTGTAATGTTATGAGATTTTAACTATTTAGACTAAACATTTGTATTTTCATGTTATTATTTGTAGTAATTTTATAATAAACATAACTTAATCTATATTTATTTCTTAATTTTTATGGTGGTTATGAGGTCGGTTCGAATTGATGGATTATGTTTAGAGTTAGGATAGAGAAAATAACAGATAACATAAATTGTACTAAAAACAAATGTTTGAAATGTATTTGAGAGGTTTTAGAGATTAAACAAATGATATTTGAGATTTTTGGGATGAATATTTTTTAATCATAACACAAAAATTACTTTGTGCTAAGATTAGTGTAGCAGTAATGAAACAGACTTGATATATTCAAAAACAAACCTCTAGTAAAATATTTCATTAAAAACTTTTATTTTTATTTAAAAAAGACTTGCAATGGTTACTAAAATCTATTAAAGTTTGAAGATAAACTGCATTAAATGTTTCATAGTACAAGAATTTATTGTGTGCATATGTGTATATGAACTTGTGTACTTTATACCAAGCTTGTTGCAAAAGAGTTTAAGATGTGCTGAACAGCCAACAGTCCAGATTCTGGTTTTGCTGTAGGTTTGAAATATGGGTGATTTCATTAGTTTTATTTTTCCTGCTACAATTGCCATGTTACATTGTAGTTCACTTTGGTAGGGGTGTGTTCCTCTCCTCCTTTCTTCATATTGCTTCCAATTTCCCAGTGGTTCTGTTGTAAGTTTTCAACTTGTACACTGCTTACATGGTGGATATACCCATGGTAGGCATGTCTTAGATGCCCTATATGTAACTTTGTTCTCTACACATAGGAAATTTAAGTATTTCATGTTATCAATGCTCATAATTTGGTAAGTTAGATATTTACACATCCTTTGTTGTCTAAGTTACTTTACATGAATTGTAAATCAGATATTGGTTATTACATTGTGTTTTTAGGTACTTTTAGTTTTCCATATTCATGAATACTGTATAGCTTGTAGACTTCATTAAGTTTGGTTTGTCAGTGTGATATTAATGAGTACTTTAACTAGGTATGTTTAGATAGTTTGCAAGTTATGTATCATTTTTACCAGTCACATCTAATTCATTATTCTATCTGACTAATGTGTTTTTTTTCTCACCATTGTTAATTAAGTGTCACGTAATACTTGTTATTGTCAGTGGTGGCCCTACTTATGTGTCCTTTGTCAAATGAGTTGATTTCGATGAATCGTAAGTTATGTTGATTGACTTTTTTTCAGGAATTTTCATTGGCTTGCTTGTTTATTATTATTATGTACTTTATGGACTAGGTAAAGTTAGATTGTTTGTTAGTTCCATATTTTGTAAGTAATTTGTCAACTAGATATGTTTAGGTTGTTTGTATGTAATATATAATTACCACTAGTAACATCTAAATCATTGTTCTATTTAGATCTAATGTCTTATGATCTTACTTTTCATCAGTGTAACAGTCAATTTTTTTTTTTTTGCTTTGCTACATTGATAATATGTTCAGTTCCTTTTTTACCATAAGACTGAGTTTTGTTTCAGCTCCTTTTCATCTATTTTTGATACTATTTGGGACTTGTCACTACAGTGCTCATATTGTCAACAGCTATTTATTACTTGAAGTTGTTTATTTATGTTCAGGGTCCCTCCGTTTGAAATGAGCTTGGCTCTTTCACTGTTTTGTCAGCTGATACAAGCTCTTGTCTGACATCTGCATTCTGTGGGTCTTCACACTCATCTTTGTGTGGATAATTGGCTACATTCCAGAGACTGTGTATTTTTGCTCCTACAAAAAGCAGCACAGATGAGAGTTCTGAAGAAAGAGAGAAGACCTTTCTTACCCTTTCTCAGTTTTCTGTTTATTTAGGGGCTTTCTTCATTCCTACTTCAATTGGGCACAGCTTTTTCCACTTTATCTTTGGGACATGGAGCAAGCAGTTCAAAAGGGTTCTCACCTCACATTCTCTTGGAGCTTCAGTGATTCTAGTTCTTTTGGAGATGTGGCTTTCCTTGGAAGCTGCCATTCCCATGTGTTTAACTCTTATAAGTTCCCTTTAGTGGATACTGCTAGTTCAGTGAAACTTTTACTGAGATCAGTTTGACTCCCCTTTTACCCTTCCTTCCCATATCAGAGCTTATCTTGCTTGATGATTAGACAGAGACTGACCACATCAGGGATGCTGCTTCATCCACCTTACCTGGATTTATATCTGTTTGTGGACACATCTTTAAAGGGCTGTGGTGCATACTTCGACTCTGGTAGATTTCCAGTCTCTGGTTGATCAAGGAGTTTTTCTCCATATCACCATTTTTGAGCTTATGGCTGTTTGATGAGCTTTGTTTTGCTTCCTTCCTCTCCTTTATGGGAGGGTGGTTATGATACACTCTATCAACTCCATAGTGAATACTTATATCAGCAAAAAAGGATGTATCAATTCCAGATTTCCTGTGTTTTCAGATTCTAGGCCTATGGTCACCATGTGGTGGTTTGAGGTTGTCATGTTCCTGGCACTTTAAATGTGGTTGCTGATTAATTTATTTCATCCCAACATTATTTTCTCCGTGTATCATCCACTTGTACTCCCATTCCAATTCTGATTGGCTTCTTTGTCCATTTTACTCCTTATGGTATTAAGTGGCATGTATTCCCTACTTTCAGAGTTCATGTGCCCAACGTTTTATTCCCTGTAACTCTTTTTACCGTGGTCTTTCTCTTGTTATGCTCACTTGTTGGGTTTGTCAACTCATTAAAGTAGTGGATTTAGAACTCTCCATAGAAAGTTACTCTCTCCACAGTGTTTCTTCTTATCAAATTTGTCATCTCACCATGTCTTTGGTTATTCATCTTTGCTTCTATTGGTAAAGATCATTTGAGCTGGAATATGGATTACTTTTAATATCTTCATCACTCATTATCTGCACAGTATGGTTGTATCTTCCTCTGGATATTTCTCCCTCATATGTCAATTCTGCAAACATCCATTCACCTTCTATCGGGACAAGTCTTATCACTTCCTTTCATTTGTTTTTTATTTTTAACAACAATAATTTTTCATGCTATAATTGGATCTCACTCTGTGGTGGGTTTTGTCTGGTCAGATGTGTTTTGCCTCAATGCTCATTTGTGGCACAGCAGTGTGTCTGTGGATTTACAATGCTAGAAACTGAGTTTCAAAACTTGTGGTGGGCAGAGCACAGATTGCTCATTGTGTAGCTTTGTGTTTAACTTCAAACAAACCTTTGTCTCAAATCCAAAGTATTTACTGATTGCACAATGATGCCCATTGCAGAGATGAAATGTTCCACCAGACATTACTGCTATTATAGTTGAGTTTGGACTACTTCATCGTCCATGTAATATCTGCAATGGGACATGTGTACACTATTGCTATAGTGAGTTAATGCACCTTGTTCTTCTCATAATCCTGAATACCCTGTTGTATAATCTTGATGGATGATCTAAATTGGTGTTTGGACAAGACTCATATGTCAGCAGGTATCTCATTTCCTGTTCCTCTTCCAAATCTACATATTTTCACAGTTGCAGCATCCCTTTAGAGCTGGGGTGTATGGGTTGATCACCAGCAGGCTTTGATTTGTTGGTCTGTAGCCAGAAGGTCTTTGCATATCAATGTCCTCAAGCTCCTTAAGATATGTCTGGTGGTGAATCACTTTCTTTTTTATCTTGCCAGATATTGTTTAATATTGATTTATTTTGACAATTGTGTGGTGATAGTATGTCAGTCATCAAGGGGGCACCTGATCAAGATTGTTGTTTTCAAATATTGGATCTACTACACTGGGCTCACACAGATCACATTGATCTTATTCTGCTCATGATTCAGGTACTTTAAATCATGCAGCTGATCCTCTTTCCTGCTTCAACCAACTATATGCAACAGAGTGATCTTTAGATGTACTTGTTTTCCAATAGCTTTGTACTCGGTGTGGTTTCCCACATGTAGGTGCATTTTGTCACATACCTCAGTCACAAGTTATCCTTCTTTTGGTCCTTGGAACCTCATCCTCAGGCTCTGGCTGTCAATGTCTTCAGCCATGATTTGTTCCATATATTCTTTTATTTTTTATCTGATTACTTAATTGGTTGATCTCTGTCATCCATATTACTTTGTGTCAAGTTCTTCTGATCGTTCCTTATTGACCAGTTCAACTGTGGTTTCCACAATCACAACAGTTGCAGCTTTTCCCTCCCTTCTTTGTCAACCTTGATTACCAGTTTTTTATCCAGCTATTCACATTCATCATCCTCATACCTGGCTTTTATCCAGTCATTGTTAAGGAGATCAGGTGTCTTAAATTGAGCAGTTTTCCTTTTCATTCCTTCCACATGTCTTTGATGTAGATGTATCAGCATAAATGGAAAATGTTCCACAGTTGGTCTGTAACTCTAGTATTCCCCACTGACTGACCTACTGCTGCTTGAGTTTTTCCCATTGCTTTTCAACCTGGGGGCCCTTGGTTTCCAAGCTCTTGGGTTATCAGGCTGCCTTATTGAGAAAAACAATACCGTAAAGTTTTTGCTTCTTCTATCCTTACCATGATAGTGCATTCCTTCTGGATTCATTGTTCTCCAATATGGCTTACTCTTCTATACTAGATAATGATGTGTTCCACCATTCCCTCACTTTACCTCCATTTGAACCACTTTCCTTGTGTTTGATATTTCTTTTTCTTTGAAACATTTTTCCTTCTCCTCTTAGCCTGTGGATGTTGAAGGTCTGATTTGTTTGCCATTGGCATTTTATTGTATGCATAATCATCCCACTTGTCTTCTCTTTTATCAAGATCATCCCTTCCTCCCAAAGATCTTGGTGGCTAGGGAGGGCAAATGTTCCTTTTCATCTATTTCTTTTCTTCACCCTCATCCTAATCCATGTAAACTTCTGTGTACAGTCTGTGTTCTTCATTGTTATATTGCCTACATGGTTTCCTTCTGTAGTGCCTGTTCCTGATTCTCTATCCCATGGCAGTCTTTCTGTGTGAGGAGCTTTCCCATTCTACCTTCACTAATTAGATTCAATTTTAGATTTGATTGGCTTATTCCTCTTTGTTTTCTTCCTCCTGGAATTTGTTTCAGATGCCTTCTTATCAGACTTGGCAATTAAAGTTTTTTTTCTTGCATCTTGTCTTCATTGGCCATTGGAAGAAATCCTACAGTCATACATGAGGGCTCATTATTTACACAATATATATACTTTGTTGTTGTTGAGCTTTTATCTACTACCTATAGCTGTTTTTTAGGCTTCAGAAAGTTTGACATACTAAGTTTATATTTATAAACTTGTCTTCCTTTCAGGGGCCCTAGCCTCATTTACTCTTTAGGTAAGTAGTACCTAACCAGGTATTCTTCAACTTGAAATTTGCACTATACAGCTATGTTGAATCAAACTGTCTTTTACGACTTCAAAATGCTCACTGCTATGATGGGGGTGTTACACAAGATTGTTTGTTTGTTGGTGAATAACCATATGATGTAGTTTTTTTCATGAATTTGCCCATTCTAGACCATAACACCTATGGATTGCATGGGTAAAGCAGAAGTGGATAGCTGCCCATTCATGCCCTACCATGCTTTATATTGAATAAACAGTTTTGAGTCCCATTGCACTGTCTTAGATGGTGTTTCTCTGGACTCTTCACTGCATTTTCATCCCCATTTTATCAAGGGAGTTCTTACTACTTTCCAGTTCCAGGCTGCTTGGGTGTTCAACCATGGAGGCACCTTCCTGCAGGGGTTCTACATCAAGATGGCTATAAATATTCAGTGCAGAGTAGAGTAGTGGTGTTTTTTATGTGTTGATGACATGTTATTCTCCAGTATGCAATATACACTTGCAAAGAAGAGATACATCATATTTTAGATCACCCCTTCAACCAGGAGCCCTCATTCTATCCCTCTGCAGATGTTGAGATTTCAAAGCTGGGTTTTGGATTTAGAGTAGAATCAGTCACAAAAGTTCTCACACATGTTTATGGTTCTCTGTATATTCCTCCATTCATCATACTTCTCCTGTGTCATGGGTCCTGCTGGAGGTAAGGGAGATTTCTGGTTCTCTTTTTTTTTTTTGTGTGTTTTGTGTTTTGTCTTATTTGAAGAATGTTATTGCTTTTCAAATGGTTCTGGTCAGTTTCTCTTGGAGGAGTTGGTTTATATTACATAGCTTTCTTTTTGATACAGGTTGTTGGATCCTTGGATTTTTAGGTGAAAGCTACCATGCTCAAAATTCAGAGTGGCTCTAAATTTTCCCACTGTCTCTTGAACTTCAGGTTGAAGACAGTATGATCCTCATCATAACCCTTTGTGGATGCCAGTTTCCATTGGCATCAGTTTTGGATGTGTAGTTCATTTGCCAAGTACTGGTCACTCTACACCTAGGAACATATCCACTGTTTTACACACTTTTATACTTTGTAGAATTAAGTTATATTTGCAGTGTTAGGATCACTATCCTGTGTTATTTCTTTATCACTTGAATGTGCTTTCTTTTTCTGCCCTTATTTACTACACATTTCATGGATGGGGAAGAGTATACCTGGTTCAGAAGTGTTGCTGTTCCCTTAATCAGGTCTTTGGATCTGTTTCTTTCATTTCTAGGGATATCCTTCAGATGCTTACACAGGGTACTTCTGTTATTATCCTGCAGTGGTTCAACCACCCAATCAGTGTGGGATTCCAGCTAATCTTGTATGAAGGAAGTACCATGTAAGGGATTATAATTTTCCCTCACTGAAAATTTATTTCTAATAGGTAGTTCCATCCATTCACACTTCCAACTCTTCTTCCTCACTTTCCTCTGGTGCTTATATTTTCTGCTAAATCTAAAAGTGGTGGTTTTGTTGAGGCATGTAGAGGCTGTTGCATATGATGTGTATGTCACACTTGCATACATTGGTGAAGTGATGCATAATGATTTATGTGAGAGATATTTTGGAATAATTTGATTCCATTAGAGATAAGCAGAAGGCTTGTGGCATGCATAAAGAATAATAAAAGTCTGCATATATAAGGTAGAACTGGATGAGAATAGCAAATCTTTTGATCAGAAGGAAGTACCTATTGGAAATATGTTTCAAGGATATGAAAATTATAGCTTCAGTGCATATTGAAGAAACTGAGGAAACTACAATATAAGCCTCTTTACTACTAATTATCCATAAGTGTTTTACACAAGTTTTTCTAGTCTACAAACTGCTGTTGTATGTTATACAGATATTACTATAATATAACATGGAAGTGTTTAAAATTAATCTTAATATTCTGATACATTATAATTTAAAATAAGCCCTAAAATAAAGATATTATTGTTTGGAATTTATTATATATATTTTTGTATAATAAATATATATGTAATGCCCTATAGACAATTAGTAAACATGGAAAATTTTTGTGTGTACTAACTTTCCTAGCATGTGATTTTTTTAATCTCATAATGACTGCTTATGTTTCAGGAAAATGGTGGTTTGTTACGCATGTTTCCTGCTGGACATGCAAACCAAGTGGTTGACATAGAGCCTATTTTTGACAGAATATTGTTCTTCTGGTCAGACAGACGTAATCCACATGAAGTGCAACCAGCTCATGCTATCAGGTAATGTAGATATTTTATCTTTATGTTTTAGACAGATTGCATAATAATAGCTAATGTAACTGTATAAATTATGTATATGAATGTTGAAAAGTTATTTTTACAGGTATGAAAAAAACTATTGTAATTTTTAAAACTGTATAATTGGATTTTTCTTTTTTTTTTTAACAAAACAGACATCCTTGTATTGGATGCAAACTTATTCTTTTAAAGTTTCTCAAAATTATTGGATATTTAGTAAGCTATCACAATATCAGTTGAAAGCAAATTTGACTTACTCTTGAAATGCTAGAATTTCTGCACAAAGTAATAGCTAATTGACAAAAAAAAAAGTATAATTGATCATTGGTGGTATGTTTATTTATTAGAAAATGCCAGCCAGTAACCTTGTAAAATTAAGTATAAAATTAACTTTTACATTTATCTATCTTAATTTTAAATACAGAAACTTGCATTCCTTTTCTAGTTCCTCATTGGTTCTGTTATGATTGTAACTATTCAGAAGAAATGCATTGGCAATACTTAAGGGAGTAGGTATTTCATAGGATTTCACAATGACCTTTTAGGCAAGGAAACATATAACAGGTTTTACATATGCACAGGAACTACCTACTAAGGAATCAGTGAAACATGAGTAGTAGTACCCTGAAACAAAAGTGTCATGGCCATATAATTTGGCTGAAAGGAGTGTTTTAGTATTGCATACTAAGACAGTAATTTTTTTCCCACAAACAAAACTATAGCTAACATTACAAACAAAGGACTTCCTATTAGATATGTGTTCCTTTGTGTTATATGCATAGTAAAGATAACACAGTGTAACACAAATTTTGTTCCTGGATAGTATGTGTTATTTATCAATTGCTTGTGTTGTAAATACAGAAAATGACCATTATTCTCTTCAAACTTTGCTTTTGTTACCTGGATAGTGAAATTTAGAAATTAACTTACTTTCTATGTAAAAAATGGACAAATTTGCACATTTTCATTTACATAAGGTCTTAATAAAACATAAATCAATATTTACATGTATTTATACCAAAATTATACAAAAATGTTTAAAAGTGAGTAGTTTTTCGAGATTTGCGACTGTAATGTAAATTACTTTCACGTATCAGATCCCAAATAGTCTCCCATAATGTTTTTGTTATATGCTCCTTGGTAGTGGCATTCAAAGTCCAGTATATCTTGGTGGAAAATGATCACCTTGCTCCTCTGAGTATGCTCCCATGTTCTCCTTTACTTTAATAAGATGAGCATCAAGGATATGGACTTTCATTTTGCTGTAGTTCTTCACCAGATCTTCAACCAGTCCATATAGTTTTTGGCCTTGTGATTGCCAAAGAACTCCCAAACTACTGCTACAAAGCTGCCCCAAGCTTTTTTTCTTCCTATTGAGCTTCTTGGGGAATTCTGTGCACTTCAGGATCTTTATTTGTGGACCAACAAAAACACCTGCTTTGACCTTTGCCTCAGACAGCTTAGGCAAGAAGTCTCCCATCATGTTTTTGTTATATGCTCCTTGGTCACAAAAGTAAAGTTTCAAGAGAAAAATAGGTCTTTTCAACTTACTTTAGGCATAAGCAATTGGGAAATAACACTTTCTGCCCAGGAACAAGAAAAAGTAATAATTTTGTTACATAGTGTTATTATTAACAAATAGACAGATAAGATTTTATTCATGAAGTGAAAAATGCAGTTGAAATTACACTATTGAATTACATTATCTACATTTTTATTTAGTAAAAACACTTACACAAAGAATGACTTTATTTTAATTACAAGGTACTTATGATCTTTAACAAAAGCTTGTCAATTATTGAGAGAATACATTAAGAGATCTCAGAGTTACAGTATGTATTGTTGCACAAGAGAATTTCCCTATGCAATGTCCTGTAAGTTACATCAGCCCATTGTAAAGATTTCAGCAAACAGTATTACCTTGACATTTCTTATAATAGTTCACTTTCCACTTTATGAATGATTTTGATCTCTGCAAGAGGTCATCTTGTATCATCACAAATTTTCTTATCAAATGTAAACATTGTACTGTGTCTTGGTTTAGCACTAATGTTTTCACTGTCTTGTATAGTATTTATTACACATGACAAGAATCTTTACAGTTTTTACACATGAAATGTGTAATAGGCTTTTTAAAAACTTTTAAAAAGACAGTTATTTTTAACAAAAAGTTGTTTTAGTAGAACAGTTTTGTGAAAAGTTGTATGGATAAACCTTTAGAACAATATTAGTTATATTTTCAGTTTGTTACAGGTTTTGTACTACATTATATACATAACTTTTCACATACAACAAGTTTAGGGTTAAACATTTACTTACTCCTAAATTGTTGTACCTGAAGATGTCTGTCATATTAAATCAAAGGCTGGTATATAAAATCTTTAAAAAATCCAGAATAAGCTGAGTATGGAAAGATCAATCTGACGTGTAAACAGTTGGTTTGTTGAATGTAAATGATTACTGAGGCTCAAAATCAGGGACAAGATTTGAAAAGTCAGTGGGCAGTATACTTCTGCCCCCTTTTGATTTTGCTCTCCGATAGTCAGAAGTTGCTGATGCCCAGAGCATTACTGATATTCTTAGCAAAAGCTTTTCCCATGCATCTAGTACTTTTGCCTCATCCCCCACCACTTTAGCCAGCAAGACTTGGGCAGAGTGATCACTTCTTTCCTTTCAGACTGGTTGTCTCTATGAGTATCATCGCGCCTTTACACTGGTGGAACTCAAGTCCTTTATTCATCAGTCTGGCAGTACATCAGTTGGACCTGATGATATTTACTATGAGATGCTGTGCCATTTCCCTCCTTCTCTTGGTGCAGATAGCCTAGTTACTTTGCATCATAAATTACCAAACCAATTAACAACTAACTCTCTCCTCCTCCTCTTGCTATTCTTCTTGTTGTTTGTAACCAGATCTGGCAGTAGAATTATTTTCCTGATGCTTGGTGCCATGCTATTGGCCTCCCTTTTTCTAAGCCTGGGAAGGATCACAAGAATCCTTCATACTATTGTTCAATTGCTTTAACAAGCTGTCTCTGTAAGATTTTAAAGAGGATGGTTAATGCTCATCTTGTTTGGTTCCTCAAATCAAACAACCTCCTCTCACCTACCTAATGTGAGTTCTGATGACAGCATTCCACTGTGGATCACCTGATTCAACTTAAAACATCAATCAGGGAAGCCTTTCTTAAATTACAACATCTTGTTTCTGTATTTTCTTACCTTGAGAAAGCTTATGATACTACATGGAAGTATGGCATCCTGTGAGACCCTCCACTCGTATGGGTTATGTGACCATTTGCCCATTTTTATTAAATATTTTTTAATAGCTTGACAATTCCAAGTCTATATGGGTTTGACACTTTCCTGTTCTTTCCCACAGGAACTTGAGGTCCCTCAGGGCTGTTTCTTGATTATCACACTTTTCATTATAAAGTTGCAAGTGGTTTCTGTGTTGATGAATTTCACATCTTGTATCAGTCGTTGAGCATGAGGTTCATTGAGTGGCAGCTACAGACTATCCATAGTCATTTATCTGAGTAGACCACAGCAAATAGTTTTATCTTTACTTGCTTTAAAACTGTTTGAATGCACTTCTGCTGCTGCCAATGGGGTATTCATCCCAATTCTGAGCTCCATCTTGGAGAAGTTGTTCATGAGGCAAAGCTCTTGGGGTTTATCTTTGACCGCAAGCTGGTCTTTATTCCACACATCAAGTAGTTACGTGTGAAGTGTACAAGGGCACCGAACATCCTCCATGTGCTCTCTTCCACATCTTGGGGAGTAGATCGATGCTGTATGCTAAAAGATCTGTTGTGTCCTCATTCGATTGAAACTGGACTATGGGTTTCTGGTCTATGGCTCTGCAAGGACTGCAGCCTTGAAGATGTTGGTTTCTGTTCACCACCAGTGGCTTTGGCTCTGCACTTCTCTGGTCCAGAGTTTGTACACTGAGTCTCATGAGACTCCTCTTCACCTCCACCATTTGCAAGTGTTTTACTCTTTGTAGTAAAACTTCAATCTTTACCATAACATCCCATCTGAGGTTCTGTTTTCCTTTCTTAGTGCGACATTTTTCTGCAGAATAGACAGTCTGTTTATGGTTCCTTTTGGCCTTCATATTCAGATGCAGTTGGCTGAATTGGGTCTGTCCTTGGGTGATATTGATGTCTCCATTGGTTAGCCCTTCCCACCATGGCTTATTACCATCTCATATGTGACCTTTCTTTGAGTCATCTGGAGAAGGTGGATACTTCTGATTTGAAAGTACCATCTTCAATTTGCCAGACATCTTTCAAACCATCCTTTCATTCCCATTTATATGGATGGTTTGAAATCAGGTGACTGTGTGGGCTCTGCCATGGTTTGTTATGGTTCGGTGGTTACAAGCAGAATCCCCTCTACAGCTTCTGTGTTTACTGCTGAACTGTACGCCATTTCTCTTGCTCTGGATTGCATAGAAGCTAAGCAGTACTTAAATTGCACTATTTATGCTGACTCACTTAATTCTCTATTGGCTTTTAAATTGCTTCACGTTAGTTCTTATCCTGTCCTTGTTGATTTTCAAAACCAAATGGCTTGCTTCTCTTTATCATCTATTTTTATCCAGTTCTTTTGGATACTGGACCATGTTGGCATTTGCAGGAACAAGCTCACTGACATCACAAGTCTTCTGTTGTGGTTTTATCATGGCTGTGTCTGTGTTAGATGTGGACTATGGTCCTGTGTTTAAGGTTCAGCTCCATGCCAGTTAGTAGTTGACTTGGAGGAAATAACGTGATTACAAGCTTTTACAGATAAAACCTTCTATTGGACTTTGGCTGTCTTACTTCCGTGAGGATCAGAAGGAGGGAGTTGTTTTTGCTAGGCTATGCATTGGTCATAGTTTTTTTAACTCATCTTTTTTTTTCTTGTTTGGGACTGGCACACCAATGTGTGGTCTGTGTGACACTCAAGTCATAATAGCTCACATTTAAATGTTGTGCTGTCATTGCATATTTTCACCATTGGTTCACCCTTCATTGCAATGGTGACAATGTCTATATCAGTTGTGTTTTTAAATTTTAAAGCCATTGGTCTTTTTAACTCTAAGTTTTTAATTCAAAAATTGGACTCTGTTTTGTTTTAACATAATTTCTTTTTATGCACTTTAATCATTTTACTTTTATTTTGTAATTTTTTAATGGTTGTATGGCACAAATAGCCTAGTTGCTTTGTGCCAATGAACAGTAAACAGACAACCAGCTACCACCAATTCTTTTCACTTTGTCTCTTATACTCCTTTGCCAGCCTCACTAAGTTCTGTGTCATCCTTCTCTACCCACACTTCTTCACATGCAGGCTTTCTAGGTGAGTTGCCTCCTTGATTTCTGTTCCAGCTAGACCATCATTAATAATGGTTTATCAATGTAAATAGGCTATTTTCTACTTTTGGTCTATACACTGGAGTTACAATCCTTCTTGACCAACCATTCTTCACTTGTCATCCTTTGTCACTTGACTTTATCGAAGGAGTCTATCAGTTTCTTGTTTCAGGTTATAGGGTGGCTTTGTCTTCCACCTTTTGGTTTACCAAATGTGCTTCTGTGTTTTTTTGCTCTCCTACCCAACCTATATATCATTAATTCTACCTTCCTAATCTTCCTCTCTCTGCTTTTCTCTTAGATACAAACCTAAATGTTGTCCTTTGCACTCTTATTCATCTTCCATTTGAACCTTTGTCGTCTTACACATTATATGATATTTCATTGACTTCCTTGTTTATATCCCCTCCACCCATTTCTAACTTTTATTACCCTTAAGTTCTTAATCACCTTCTTTGCATAGTCATGGTCCTCCAGTTTTTCTGACAGATTGGATTTACTTGGCATATTCTTCCCTTTCCCTGGATGATTGTCCCCATTTTCATGTCTTTTTTTTTCGTTATAAGATCTGTCACTTGTCCATGTTCCCGGTTGCTGATTTTAGTCTTTCTGTGGAGAACATAATCATTGTGAATATGTGGACTATCCCATATACCTTGACATCTCACTGACTACATTAGGTGGCTGTTTCATGCTTTGTGGGTTTTTCTTACTTCCAGTTTCCTTTCTGCAAACCTCTGTTTCTTTGTAATTAGTAATTACTATACTTCTTTTTATTTTTTTTTACAGGGACCTCATTCTCATCAGTTATGGATCCCACACTGTGGCAAGTTGTATTTGACCAGATATACTTAGTCTCAAATCAGCATTGGTCTGTTTTGTGACCCTGCTAGATGGTTACAAAGTTGTGGCTCTTCTTACTGCAGACATGATATAAAATTCCATATACTGCCAGGTGTTGATTGATTGACTCCATCAACATTGTTGCTCTTCATTTCAAAGTAAGATATTGTGGTCATCCATTGCGCTGTCTTCAGTGTTTCAGTTTTTTTCAATGCACTTCCTTTCTTCTTGTGTATTATGGAAGTCCTTGCCAGTCACTGGTTTCTTGCTGCTGGGGTGGTAGACCATGAAGGTCTGTCCTCCTTAGGTTATGTAATTCCACTCAACAGTTTTGAAAATCAGTATTGATGAAATAATGCATTCTCTGCCATGGACCTGATGAACAATTCGGATATTGCTAGGTGTTGATTATAGCAGTATACCATTTCCTTATATCTACTGCCAGGTGTTGGTTGATTGGCTCCATCAGTATTGTTGCTCTTCATTTCAAAGTAGGATATATATGCAATATATATATATATTGCATTTTACCTCTTCAGTTGAGGCATTCCATCTTTCTACCATCCTTTTAATGTTAACTCCTGGTGGATCAAATGTTGTTTTGAGACAGTCTAACCACTTAAGTTTTCACGTGCTTGGCTGCTACCGTTTTCCTACCATGGGCTGGAAAATAAATTTCCAGTGCTGCCAGATTTTGAACTGGAGATGCAACCTCAGATTAAGGTCTTTTCCAACCATCTATTAGAATTTGGTTTCTGGTAGATCTGTTGTTAGTTAGAAGCTTGACAGGACACAAATTTTTGTGTGTGTAAGGCTGAGTTCCCTATTCCTACAGCAAGCTGGATGCATTCCTAATGCAGCCAGGTCTTGGACTGAAATATCTGCATTTGCAACTTTTCTGCTGGATGTCAGTCTCTGGTTGATCAGGTATTGTTTGTGTTTAATAATATGGGTTCTTGGTATGTTAACCCATTTTTAGAGGTGAATGTTAGAGACCATCTTCCTATTTGAGAGCCTGATGTACAATTCTAAATACTGTCAGATGTTGGTTGAGGTCCTACTCCTAGTTACAACTTAGCCACTTGATACCTGTGGGCTCCTTATCTACTGGAAATTTTTTGGGGCTCCTTCATTTTTCTTTCCTTTATGATTTGGTGACACTTCTGATGGGTGAAGGGTTTACCTGGTCTTTTTTTTTTTGTGTGTGCACCTTGAGGTGGATTCTATTTGCTCTGTTGCCAGCACAGCCATGTCTCTCTCATATATGGACTATGTATGGTCCTGTGGTGCCTGGCTTCATATTAGCTAACAGTGTATTTGAGGTGAGTGACTTCATAATAAGGTTTTCCAGATCAAACCTGGTTTTTTGGCCAGATCAATGGGACCTGCTGTTGTTATTTGGCTGTATAGTTTCTCTAAAGATCAATGGGAGAAAGTTCTCTTGTTATTGACAAGACTAATGTGCATCAGCTTTTGTGGGTCATAGGCTTTTTTATGAAATGAGATAAGATACTGCATTGGAAGTTAGTTTAACTCACTTTATTTGTACATTTTCTAGTATCTTAAAATGTATTTCAACCAACCTTTCTTTGCATGCTTTCTCTAGGAAGGTCATATTCTCATCAGCTCTCTACTACTTTACTCTGCATTGGAAGTTAGTATCCTCCTATACTTTACTCTTCTTATACTTCCTACCCATCTTCCCCACTTCTGGTGTATTGGTTGATTTAATCATGACCAAGGTGGTTAACAGTTGCATTATTAGAGAGGGTGCTGGTTATGGTAGGGTGGCATAACATTTCTATTAGTGAAAGGTTACTGCATGATCATTTACATGTAGATTATGCAGAAAGAAGTAATAATTACAAGGCTAGTGGTGAGTGAAAAATATGTGCTGAAAGAGGGCAGTACTAATTGATACTTTGTGTGTGGAGGAAAATTTCTATTAGAAATGCATTTTCAGTTTAGAAGAATGTTAACTTTTATATCATGCTCATTTTCATTTATAGGTTTGCCATAACTGTTTGGTATTTTGACTTAGAAGAGAGAAATCAGGCCCTGTTGAGATT
This sequence comes from Tachypleus tridentatus, assembly GCF_004210375.1. Taxonomy (NCBI): domain Eukaryota; kingdom Metazoa; phylum Arthropoda; class Merostomata; order Xiphosura; family Limulidae; genus Tachypleus; species Tachypleus tridentatus. Next base: position 17,749,071 of record NC_134830.1, read on the forward strand.
TCAGGAAAAAAAGTAAGTTGGAGTTGTGTATATTAACGTTTTTGGTTTTTTTTCAAATGTGATCTCAGAAATTAAAAATGGTTACTAGCAACATCTACTTTTGCTAGTATATTTTTTGTGAGCTTCTGAGCTTGGGTTTAGCATTAATATTTTTGAGGTCAATAATGTTTGTTTTATTCAGAATATGGGTAAAACTGTGTAGTTATAAGTTTAAATTATAGTAAGTTGTTTTGTTTGTGTATTGTCTAAAATTAAAAACTGAAAACTTGCAGTAAGTGACCTGACTTAACTCTGTCTGCTCGGGCATCATTTACTGAGCATGATACAAGGTTTTGGTGGCTTACATTCAAAATTTCATTGAATTATGTTTTGTTTATGTTATAGCAGTTAGCATAACATAAAATTGTAGTTGTTGATCCATATTTTAATAGCATACAAGTTTAAAATTCTTAATTTTATAAGGCAATATTTAAAAAAAAAAACTGAATTTCCCCAAATGTGAGAAAGGTGACACATGTTCTGAAGAAGTTCGACCTTCTTCAATTTATTCTTCAGCCCTTGAATGAGTACAAATTTTAACTCTTTCTTCCTCAGGTGTCCTTTGCTATGCAAGACAAAGATTTAATGTCTTACATTCAAACTTTTAATGAAATATGGTTGATTTATGTTATACCAGTTGTATAGCATAACATCTTAGTTAACAATCCATATTTTATTAGTATATAAGTTTTAAGTTCCTAATTTATAAGAAAATGCTTAACAAATACTCGCATGTGACATATTTTCTCAAGACATATTGCCTTCTCTTATTTTTTTACCACCATCACCCCTTGAAAGAGTAAGAAATCAAACAAATTATGCACTACAGAAACATCATTGCTCAGACAAATCATGTTTTTTATAGCCTTCAATTTTGTTTGATTTATAGAACTACCAATATAAAATCAAATCCTTCCTGCCACACCCACCTGTCACAACCTCTCAGGATATGTTTGTAATTCTCTCTTATGTTTAATTATACATTATCTATAAATATAAACGACATAAAGTCAAGGTTTTAATATGTCAAATGATATATATTTCATAATACTGTGTTCTGAATAAATAATAATCAGTTTCACTTAGTATACAGACAAGGTTTCAGGGAGAAACTCAACAACTAGCTTGGATGAGTTTGTAATGGCTCTTTTTGCATATTTAGAAAGCCAAACAAAGTGTGAGAGTTATGGAAAATTATGTATTTTTGGCATGTTGTTAGTCTATGTTCTTTGATGCATTACTACCATTAGTATGAAAAAGAAATAGGCTTTAATGTCCTCAACAATTGACAGCAAGAAAAATAAAAGATTCGGGAAGTACTTTATTTCTTGTTTTTTGTGTTTATTGTTTATTTATGATTATAAAAATAACCAATATGTTAGAATAGGGTTCTTTTTAGGTTACTTAAGATTAGGTAAAATGATGTAATAAAAATGTTTTATGAGGCATAGATGTGAGCAACAAGTGGATAATGTAATTCAGTAGCATGATGTGAGCTGCATGTGTCTCAAATGATTTACAACTCGTAATGGCATAAGTAGTAGCTAGACATGGTTCAAATGGTGAAAAAACAAACTTAAATTAAATTATAAACACATGTTTACTGCTATGAGTTTGAAGCTTAGTTTATTTAGATTTTTTTCTGGTGGTTATGAGATTGGTCAAATTAAAGTATCCTATTTTGAGTTAGAGTAGAGAAAATAACATAAAATATAAAGTTTAGTTTAAAAGAGTTTGAAATGTATTTAGGAGGTTTTAGGTGATTACACAAAGGGAATATGAGATTTTGGGAATGAAGAATATTAATTTTTAATATTAATATGAAAATTACTTCTCACACACTCTTGAAAACAAGTATTCAATATACTAAAGGACAAATCTTTATTTTAGCCTGTTGAAAATACTTCTAAAAATATGGTTTTGTGTGCATGAAAGACTTGTAATGTTAACTGAAAGACTTGTAATGTTAACTGAAAGACTTGTAATGTTAACTGAAAGACTTGTAATGTTAACTGAAAGACTGCATTTTGTTGAAAGTTAGACATATTAAATTATAAAGACTTTAAATATGTGAAAGAGGCCACATGGTCTATGAAATTGACCAAGTCCATGTTTAGAGAGTTATTTTGTTGTAAATTACTCATTGTAAAATCTTAAATTTTCAGAGAAACCATGATTTTTATAGCTTTCTGTTCTATTCGGTTACAGAGCCATCAGATAGAAAACCAGACCTTTCTTGCTGCACTTACCTGTCATACCATCTCTTTCTAGATTTGTTAATAGTTATTCCTTAAATTTAATTTTATATTATCTATAATGAATAGAAAGACAAATTGCTTAATGTATTATGCAAATTTTTTTGTTAGTACAAGATATTTTCCCATGGAAAAGATAATGACTAGATTGTATGAATTTATAACAGCTCTTGTCACATGGTTAAGAAGCCAGAAAATTTGTGGTAAAGTTTCTGCTTTTTCAATGTTGTTATTCTATGTTCTTTGGTGCATTATTATCAATAGTGTAAAAAAAGTAGGGTTAAGTGTCATTGACAGTTGACAACAAAAAAGAAGACATGAGTAAGTATTTTATTTCATGATTTCTATGTTTATTTTTTATTTATTACTAGCAAAAATACCTGCCTTTTGGGCAGGTATAACTGCTGGTCCTTGCAGAAGGCTATTGGCTCTATGTCCTCTTCTGGAATTGTCTGACAGTTCTACAACAGTGTACTCATACTTAACATTTAATAATGGTCACTAACCATGAGAAAAATGACTATTTAAATTTTATTCTAAAACTGAACTATCATCCAAGCATTATATCACAGAGTAGATTTTATTGAAGTATTTCTCTAAGTACAATTATGAATGAGAGTGGCTTGCATGAGATTTTTGCTTTTTAAAGTTTTTTTATTGTTTTATATTTTAAAGATATTAATTTTTTTGTAATTTTTATTGGTTAAATCTTAAAACTTATTTTTGTGGAAATTTCAATTGCTTTATTTATTTCTCAGCTATAAAAATACTGTTGCAGATTCGTGATGATCAGTGCAGTAGTTTTCTCGATCCGAATTTTGGAAGAGTACATCACAAGGTTGATTATAATAAGATTATAAAAGTAACTAAAATGTAAAGTTGGAGATCTATTTAGATTAATTAAGGTTAGATTAGGGAAGAAATAATAATAAAATAAAATATATAAGGCATGCATGGGAACAGCTCATGGGTGACAAAATTGAATAGCATAGTGTGAGCTTCGCATTCCCAAGTGATTTACATCTGTAACGGCATAAACGGCAGTGAGACAAAAGACAATAAAATTTAGTTATAAATAAATGTATGCTCTTATGGGTTTAAATCTACTTAGGATGAATGAATGTAGTTTCATGTTAGAAGTAGATGTCATTCTAGAAAGAAAAAAAGGGGTGTAACTTAGATTTATCTCAGTTTTTTTTTCTGGTGATTATGAGGTCATTCAAATTGACTAACTTTGTTTTGAGATTGAGTGGAGAAAATAACAGGTAAAAAAACTGTTGTACTCAAAACAAACATTTGATTTTTGAGATAAAGAAAATATTTTTCACCCTGATGTAAAATTCACTTTGCACATGGATTATTCAAAACAAATAATAAATATTCACAGACAAATCTTTTATTTTAGTTTATTAAAAATACTTCACTGAAAATGATTTTTTATAAGTGAAAAACTTTTAATGTTTTCTGACAGATTGCTAAATTTTATGATGGTAGACTTATGTTAAAAGTTAATAATATAAAATGTTTAAAGACTTTAATCAAGTCCAAAGAGAAAATGAGGTTGGTCAGATTGACTGAACCCATATGAAGGCAATTAAAGCTTAAATTGATATTTAACTAATTTTAAAAGTATTGTTATTTATTAAAATTATTTTTTTCAGGTTACTTAAGGTATTCCTGAAATTTTGGTAACATATGATTAAAATACATTAGTTTTCATATTATTTTGTTCATATTAAAAAATAGTCATAATCTGTATCTTATTTATGTTAAGCACTACATATTTGTATTAAATAAGTTTAATGCAATATTTGAATGTATCAGGCATGTACATTTTTCAAAGTTTTCCAGTGCATAAACAGTTTTTTATTTTGTTTTAAAGCAATGCATTAAGAGGTGTTAATATGGAATCTGTTGTAGAAATTGAAGGTTAGATGAGAGGTATATTATTTTGAAAGAGTATCTGGTCATAATGGGTTTAAAAGACTTTATCTTAGTTTCCTGTTTATAAAGTTCATACCTTTTCTAAAAACTGTTTATTATTATTAATTTAGTTTTTATGTCTGTTCATCATTAAAAACAAATCTCATTACTCTATGTTTGGTTCTAAAATTGTGGGGTGCACCTCCATAGAAATGTTAAACTAAGGGAAAAATTATTACAAATATCATTTATTTATCTTGCCAAGTTGCATCCCTTAGCAGTTGTGAGACCTCATGCAACTTGCAAAAAAAACATTCAAAACAGCAGACAACTCAAACATGAACAACCGCTTCATGAACATTGAAGGTAATTATATCACAATCAATTGTAACACATACACACATTACTAAGGGCACTCAGTGCAATAGAACAGCAACAAAAGTGGAACATGATTATGCAACAAAACAAATTAGTAGACCCATTATACTAGTAAAAATATAAGAAAACATAAAATTTTGTGTAACAAAAGCACCAGAACAAGAAAAAATTCAAAACTTATTATTTGAGAAATATTCTCTGAGGTTATAAGAACATCTCTCATTTTTATACAACTTATCTCTAAAAGTAGGATACATACCAACCACTTGGAAACAGGCCTATATTATATTCCAGAAGGAAGGAAGATAAGTGAACAGCCCCCCAAAACTATAGATCCATAAGTCTATAAAGCAATCTAGGAAAACTAATTGAAAAAATTATAAATAATGGACTGAAGAATTACCCAGAAACTAAATCAGTACTCCTGGAAATATAAAATGGCTTCTTAAAAGCAAGATAAACAATGTATGATCTTGGAGGAGTAATGGAAGAAATAATACATGGTTTTAACAAAAAACAGTTTCATGATAAAGTATGGCACAATGAATTTAAATACAAGCTCTAAACTGGGACTCCCCATAAAAATTTTCTGTGTTTGTAACTTCCTGGAAGATAGAAGCATCAAAGTAAATTCTGAATTTACTTTGAATTGGTGCTTTACTCTGGAGCCAGGTGTTTCTCAAAAAGGGAGTACTTAATCCTACCCTGTTTATCATTTATGTAAGCAACATGCTTCTCAAAGACCCAGTTCTCACTTTTTTGCTTCCAGTTGACAGGTGATGTTGCAATATAGAAGAGTGTTCTAAACCGAACAATAATAACAGACAGTATGTGCCAACTACTAAATGAATTAGAATTGTACTGCAATAAGTGGAGAATTAAACTAATATACAGGAAACACAAGTCCTGTTATTTACAAAATTGTACACAACAAGGGAAAATATGACAATTATATCTTAACTGTCTTACAGGTAGCAACATAAGCAAAATTCTTAGGTATTACACTTGACCGAAAACTAAACTGAATACCACACATGAATAGCATAAAAACCAGAATTTGAGTACCAAGTTACATTTGGAGTCTGACTGGCAGCAACCAAGGAGTTTTACCAGGACATGTACTAAATATTTACAGAACATACATGAAATCAATTGTGGAATATGCTTGTATAACAGATAAATTTACCCAAAACACATAAATTATAGCATTTAGAGTCCCATGATCAAGACATTCAGTCTTTCTATTCAAACATACCAACACTATTCTAGATAACTTGCATCAGTATTATTAGAAAAATATTAATAAAAATGAATTATTAGTGAACTACAGAATCTCGTGATGAATCAAGCCCCCAGTACCTTTCCCCTCTAAACGTCATATGTAAGAAACATACTGGCCAAACAGTGCTAAGCTAACTGCATTCTAAATGCAAATGTAGTTCTACTGTAAAAGGTTTTTGTATTTAAAAATACGATTATGAACACGTGTGTATATATGATTGCAAAGTAGAACTGTATTGTGAACATGGACTAATAGTGCAATTATGTATAGTTACGACAGAAAGTGTTCGTACCCCTGCGTCGTGAGTATTCTTTTCCTCATAACTTAAAAAGTTTCATGATTAGGATAATGAAAGTATAGTATATTATAAATATTATACTAACACACATCTACGTAAATTTTTATGTAAATTGAACAACAAATAAACTGTTTATCAACAAATAACCAAACATAGGAGGGGCAGAAAGTGTTTGTGCATGTACTTTAATGGTCAGTTGTGTAGCCTTTCAGATGAATCTCTCCTCATAGCCCTCCATGATCGTTTGACAGTACTCGACTGGTATTTTTTTCCATTCTTCTTCACAAAAGGCCTCCAACTCTTGCAAGTTTTTCGGATGATGCTAATGAACCCTGGTCTTCAACTCATGCCAAACGTTTTCAATTGGATTGAGATCGGGTGACTGCGATGGCCAGTCCAGAACGCTTATATGGTTCCTTTGCAACCAGGATTGCACATATTTCAATGAGTGCTTAAGGTCATTGTCATGCTGGAAGATGCAACAATGCCCAAGCCACAATGTTTCGAGCATCATTCTTGATATAAGTGCCTAATATATCAATGCGTTCTTTTTTTTTTTTATGATTCCGTTGATGTAGTGAAGGCTGCCTGCACCAGAAGAGCTGAAGGAACCCATAGCATGATCGAGCCACCTCTGTGTTTAACTGTAAGGACAGTGTTCTTTGGAAGATTTCATTTCCCCCTTCTTACAGAAAATATTGTGAACATCATTGTGGTCGAAAAACTCAATTTTAGTCTCGTCTGACCAAATAATACTCTTCCAATAGGTAAAGGGTTTATCTACATGCTTTCCTGCATACCTCAATCGTGCTTCTAAATGAACAGGCTTTAAATATGGAGTTCTATGAGGACAGCATGCTTTGAACCCAGAAGAGTGTAACTGTAGAGGTGCTTACTTCAACCCCAGTTTCCCTATGTCATTACGTGTTAAACGAGGGTTCCTACTAACTTCTCTGAGAACCTTCCTCTTGGTCCTCTCTGGAATTTTGGTGGGGCGTTCGGAATGAGGGAGGTTAGCAGTTGATCCTGTAAGCTTAAACTTGGCATTTATGCTTTGAACAGTAGATTTTGGCACATTAAGTTGTGTAACAATACCAGAAAGAGACACACGAGACTTGTATTTTGCAATACTTCATTTTTTAAATCACTGGACAGTTATATCCTGTTCGCCATGATGACCAAGCAGATAATGACGGAGACGATGCTAAATTGCCAGAAGTACATTTTCTACTGGCTAAATTACAATAATTATGAACCCAGTGTCTAGTTTTGGAATGGTATAATGTAGTTTATTCACCAAACTAAACAAAGTTTTTACAGGAATATCCGTTTTTTCACACATTATAAATTGTATGAACACTTTCTGCTCCTCCTATTTTTGGTTATTTGTTTATAAACAGCTTGTTTGTCCTTTAATTTACATAAAAATTTATGTAGATGTGTGTTAGTATTATATTTATAATATATTTTACTTCTATTTGCCTAATCATCCTACTTTTTAAGTTATGAGCAAAAAATCACTCTGGACGAAGGGGTACAAACATTTTCTGTCATAATTGTATAAGTGAAACTAGTGAAAGTATACGAGTTAATATTACCTCATAAATTGGGCACACCACAAATAGAGCATGTTAATTAAAACTGCAGACAATGGACAAAATTTAACATACTTTGAGTAATGCTACATTGTAACAAGGGTTATTACCTAGGATTAAGTAACATAGCAAATATAATAACAATTCCTGACAAGAAAGAAGAGGCTTAAACATGGACCGAATCCCAATGAAAATTTTATACCTCTTATTAAGTTAAGTGCTAAATATTGGTTATGCAGCAGTTCATAGGACATACAGTGTAGCATCAAAGATGTTTTATTAGTAAACTCATGGTAGTTGGTACTGTACCTTTGTGATGACATTTGTAGCACCTCCCTAATTTTTGTTTGTCATCAACTGCCATATTACTTGTTTCAAAATCTTCAGTTCCAACATACAATATTCAAAATTACTTATTACTGTACACTGCATTATTCATAGACTTACTACAAGTATTTAAGAAATTTATCTGGTAAATATTTCATGTTAAATATTAGTGGTTATCCCTGATACTCAACATGTCTAGTGGATCTACTACAATCCTGTTTGGTTTTAAAGATCATAAGGAATTCACTGACACCATGAACTTTCGAAAACATTAGTTTTTATTTTGTTTCATTTGCTGACCTTTTTTTATTTTTGTATAGGAGAAGACATTAAAACAAAGACTATGGGATTAATGAGTAAAATATATATGGGTAAAGTTTTAATAAAGTTGCTTGGTACATATTATTCTTATTCTTCTGGCTATATTTTTCTCATATAATTTATTACAAGGTCTTGGTCTTAACTCCTAAAGTCTCAAACACTCAGGTTTTGGTCTTGAATAATGAGGTCTCAACTACAATGCTGCTTAATACTCTCTGGAGTGTTAAATTAATAATTTTTAATATGTATTTTTGAATTGTTGACTTGCTATGTTAATTTGGTACTTACCTAACTCTCCTAAGCTGGCTAAACCTTGTGAAGTAGTATTACCATTGAGCTGACAAAGTAGTGCTTTCTGATTATTATTATTAACAAGATAGAAACAGTACATTAAATTAGCCATGTTTATTACTGGGTTGATTTTAAGTTATGATCTATGTTGGTACTTGCCTTGATCATAAATTAAACTTGTAAACAATGCACAAGATTGTTGAAGGTCACCTATCTGAGTAAAATGTCACTTGATAATGGTACATATATATTTATTGTTAAAATCAAGTTTGTTTTGTAAAAACAATTTAAAAACTGCATCAAGTGGTGAACATTAATTTAATGTGCTTGGAGTAAGAAAAACCTTTATTAAAGAATTTTCATTATTCACATAGTTTTACTTAAGGTCTTAGGATCATCAAATGTGTAAGGTATAATTATAAAAACTAATAGAGAAAGTTTAACATATAAGAGTTATTTTGAATATGAAAATTGGTAAGTTGCTCAACAGTCACATCTGATATTAAGTTGAAGGAAAATTGAATGTCTAAGAACTGCATTTTATAGATGGTTTTTGGAATCACATGTTAACAGCTCTTTCGGATGTCAAATATATTCTCTCAAATCATAAAGATGTGCTCAATTAAGGGATTTGGAATTTACAAAACAAGAATATCCTCACACTTAATGAAAAAGATAAGAATATGGATCAACTTGGAGTACCAGAAAGAGACCTGGGATAATTTATACCCTAGTCATGGAAATCAAAGGTCAAAGGTCATGAGCATAGGTCACTGGCAAAAGTTGCTCCTGTCAGTAGTATGTGATATATTTGATAACACGTTCTTTGTGTACTAAGATTACTTTCATGACATATTCATTCAATTATTGCATACATTTAGCAGCTGAAGAAAGAATAATTTTCACCTGCTATTCTGTGTGAAGACACTTTCAGATGCAGCAGCTATGAACTTCTTTGTGAATGGGAGTTTATAATTAACAATGGTATATTTTTCACATGACAGCCAAGCATCTTGAAAATGCTACATTGCATAGTTTAAATTATAAAAGACTGTCAAACACAAAGTAGTTTGGCATTGCATTAACAACTAAAATGTAACATTTGTATAAAAGGTTAATATTCCAGAGATGTCTCTTGTTCCTTCAGGTTAATTATTATACTTTAATATAACTGTTCAACTAAAATGCTTTCTCCAGTCATTTCATAGTATAACATGTCATTATACATTCATGTAGTTTGTATTTGTTATGAGACGTAAGTCCACTAAAAAGGAAAAAACAGTGCATACTTGATTGTTTAAATTGGTTTTGTCTGTTATATTTTATTAGTGAAACTAGTTAAGATTTGAGTTTCGCATGTTTACACCCTGGTCTTGAGGAAATCCTTCACCATAATGCTAGTTTCATGTATTTTCAGCTGCTGTATAAACACATATTAAATGATTGGCTATATTTGATTTTGTTTATTACTTTGAGAAAAAATAATAATTTCATACTTATTTTGTGATTTAAGACTAAAGGGTTGCATGTCACAAACAATTTAAATTTTTATCAACATATAACAGATGAAACACACATACAAATCACATTGTTTGCTGCTATTCACTTGTTAAAGTTGTACAGTAAACAATTCAGATTTAAATTACCTTACTTGTTAATATATTTGTGAGATAACTGTGACAACCTTGTTTTCAAATACAAATACATAAATTAATGTATAAGAGAAAAACTAATAATTTCTTGACTTGTTTCAATTTGAAATAGTCTTTGCTGCACATTGAAAACAAATGCATTAAACAGCTCTAGTTCTCATAACCTATTACAAGATTTATATATTCTTAAAGTTATTACTTTTAATTGATGTGCAACTCTATTAGAAATCACAATATTTAAGGATTATTTAACAAATACTTTAAAAAATAATTGTAATAAAAGCAAATCTTAAGCTTGTACATATTTCTCATTGAAGATAAAATGAGAATAGACTTGCATTACTTTTCAATCATTGGTGGTATTAGAGTAACAGACAGCCTGGGTAATTTCTAGTAGCACTTTTTGATGAATGTTTACTTAAGTGTTCTGTATTGTTTGAAAAGTTTACAAAATAAATTCTATTTGTTTTTATTGTAGGACAGCACAGCATGCAAGAAGCCAAATACACTGAAATGACAAGACTTGGAAGGCTCTTTGCTAATTGAACATGTCTTTACATGAGTAATGTTTCTTCAGAGAGCATTATGTTTCTCAACACTACATATAATTATTAAGCTACGATATTTACTCTGATTTTGTTACTTTGTTTTTCAGTCACCTTTTAGTATCTTGCAAAGAAACTATTCTGTTTTTATTTAGTTAAACAATATAAAGTTGAAAAAATATTTAAACTTTTCTGGTTATATAAAGTACATTATCTTAAACTTGTAGGGGAAAACATGAAATCTCTTTGAAACAAGTTGATTTCTAAGTGTTATAAAAATTAAAACTTGTTTTTGTTTATGAAGTAGTAAACTGTAAGAAAGCAATTCTTGCATATTTTTAAGTATTATCATGGAAGAAACTTTGATTTAATAGAAGGAAGGAAGATGAGATTATTTCTGTAAAATTTGAAATGAAGTAATGTTTGTCTCTGCATCTTATTATAAGAATGTTGTATAAGAATATACATGAATATTTGTTTTACAGAAGTGTTGAGTTTTTTAAATCATAAATACTGAATAAAAGAGTTTTATATAAATGGTTAATGGTAAGCAAACTGTGCCTTTTTATGGTGGTCTTCACAGTTTTCTTACAAGTGTTACCTTTTCTTGGTTGTGTCATTTTTTTTTGTCAGTATGTTGTAACATAAAATTAAAACAATTTTCTGAAATACCTTATGACTGATGTACACCCAAATTTCTAATTTTTAATTTATAAAGTACTGCATAGTAATTTCTAAAATAGCTATTATGATTATTAATTAAAAAGAATAATAACAAAAGTACCTGTCAAACTTTTCCCTAGTTTCATTGACATAATACTAGCATTATTATTAGTGTAATTTAGTGAGTACTGCAGTATGACACTAATTTAGTAGAAAAATTATTACGTCTTCAAGGTGTTTGATTAAATGTGATTGTATGTGCAAATGTTTTGTGCATGTAAAACAAAAAATAATTTTATTTTATGGATATTTAGTCATTTCTATATACAGAATTGTGACACGATAGTTAACTAACAATACTTCCATAATCCTAAAGCAGTGCAATGTGACACTAGATTAATAGATGTAGTTAGAGTGCACAGAAATTGTCTGTAGTAGTAGCAGATATGAATAATCATATTATATATACTGTTATGTAATAAGATTTCTAAGAAAAATATATTTGTATATATAAATAGTTGTCATTTGTATTGCATAAAATGTCATTATTTGACAATGATTTAAAATTTAAAGCTGTAGACATTAACAGGTAAGTGTTTCAAAATTTGAGGATTCCATAATTATGAGTAACTTCAGAGGGTTAGCTTAAAGTACTGAAATTACTTGTTTGTGATCTAATGATGTTTGTAAAGAACTATACACCACTGGTTTAGAAATAATAATAAAAATTGGTCATTTTTATTATGGTCTTCAAAAAGGCCATATGGACTTATGATAAAATCATAATTTTAGATATTTTACCCAATAGTAAAATCAAACTTAGACCAATATTTATTTTTTTAAGTATGAAACACTAAAATGATATTATTAAAATTCTTTATTGTTTGTACAAAAATGTGTTTATTTATTTGGTAAATTTGCAAAATTCTTAAGAAGGATGAATAAGTAAAACATTTGAATCCTTCTTTGGCAAAAAAAAAAAAAAAAGTCAAAGAGCATTAAAGGATATATATATGTTCAGGATGATATAACATTGATTCTAAATCTCAGATAAGATTCTGATTAAAACTGGTTTGTGGTCAAGCTAAATAGGATGTACAAATCTAATCTTCAGGTGCTACTTGAATTAATCAGTCAAAATATTAAGTATTTTAAAAGAGCATATTTTCTATTTTATTTCATATGTAATATTTTTTTACATGACATTCAACAAGTGAAATATGGGAAAGAATATGACCTAATATACCCTTTAATTCTGATAACTTACTAAGTTTACTTGTTCTTGCAAACAAAATCCAAGTGTATTCTATATGAGAACTTACAAATTTTACAAAATAAAATTCTTAATGGCAAGTTTACAATGAACAAGGACAATATTTACAACAAACTAACGAGATGCGTTTCAAGGAACATTAAATTTTTCAGCCAAAGATTCTGAACTTTCATTTTTTTTAATGTTTTTTTTTATTGTTTTAAATGGTTGTGTTTTCTTAGACTAAAAAGTCAGCTTATGTGGGTTTATTTTTGTTTGTAAGAATAACTTGTGTTTAATATAGTTTCAAGGCATTGTAAACATTGAATATAACTCATTCATGTGATGAGGGTTGAAGTCTTGTTTTGTTTTAACACTGAAACATTTATGCCGTAAATCATTATCTTTTTCTAAATGTTCATAAATTTTAGTAAATGGATTATATGATTTAATTGTATTAAAGGTGTTTGCTTTGCTGATTGTGAAAAAGTTAAACTGTTTCTTACTAAAACACATTGTTTTGATATTTATATTTAAAAAAGAAAAAAAAATGCCTGAGTATTAAACAGCAATGCATATCTTTAGGTTGGGTTACAAGACTAACATAATTTGAGTCTTCTTGTTAGTCATTAGACTAAACCAATCTTCATTGTTGAATGTTTTGTATGATTTTACTTTCTCATCGTAGAATATGAACTAAAAATTCCTTCTAGTTATATCACCTTGGTAAAGAATATACAAATGTAAGTAAATCAACCAAAAACATTAGTTTTCTTTTCATGCATAGTGTACTAATTTAAACACTTAGACCAGACCCACACAACACTTGTATTAGTGATATGCTTGCTTTCGTGGTTTGCTTGAAAATAAATTGTCTATTAATTTAGTATTAATTCTGTATTGAAATAAATTTACTTAGAATTTAACTTAGGTACAATGAATGTAGGTTTGTGTACATTTTAGTTCCCATTTCAGTATTTACAAAATCTAATCCTCCTAGAATTCTAAATCAGTTGTAAGTGTGTATAAGTGATTTTCTACACTTGTTGTCTTGCTTTTACATCAAAATTGTCCTCCTTACAGAGACTTTTTATTAATGACATACTCAAAGTAGCTGTAACACCCTAATAATATCACTTTATAAACAAAAGAATCTCTTGGTTAATTATGGGTACTAATTACATCTATTACTTAAGCAGTTATAATGTTCTAATCACAAATATTGCTCAATGAGCCCGAATCCTTGAATGTTTGGTTTAATTTAGGTAGTTCTGTAGTACATTGAGTTTGTTTTTATTTTTGGTAGTTGTCTGATAGCTGCAGTTTACTTTTAGCTTGATAAATTATGAGTTAATATTAATCAATTCCTTGAAATTGTCAGCTGTAATATTGTAATCACAAATATCACTCAGTGAGCATTGATTCATAAACTTGAGTCTTGATTAACATCGTGTGCAACCTTGGACATTATTTAATAAATATGTGTACTTGTGGTGAAATTCAGTTGTTCAAAAGATGAAGTGCTGATGCTGTATGTTTTGTTTTCTTATATTGAAAAGTGCACTGTACTTATATTAATATTAAAACCATATTACTGGAAATGTGTAATGTATAGAAAATAATTTAATTTCACAACCATTATACTTTATATGGCAAAATCACACAACAAACATTTGTGGAAAGGTTGAGAGATACTGTTAATCATTCTCCCTTTAATTAAATGGAAAGTAATGAAAAAATTTGATAACCAAATGATCAATAACTAAAACATCAAGAAAGGAAATTTATTTTTAAAGTGTGAAGAAAGTTTACCCTTAGAGAGCTGAACAAGTTGCAGATAGTTAAATGTACTCAGGATTTAACACAAAAACAAGGATGTTGTAAACTGACAGACCTTAATAGATATATTTTATATCATGTTAAGGACCAAAAAAAAAAAAAATTAGGTAGCAGCTTTAACACGAAGAGTAAGTGTCTTTGTAATATGTTGATTGCTTTTTATACCATACAGTTTTTTTTTCAAGTTTTCAATTTTAATAAAACTGTATTCCAATACATTTCCAAAAGTTTACTGGTATACAATTATATAGAACTATACACTTTGTAATAAAATAATATAGAGAGATTCTGAATAAATATTGAGAAAGGGTTAGTTTCTATGTTTGTGTGATAATTAAGTCAGATATGTGGTATGCCATGTATTGTTTGGGTACAACCCACTTGATCAGTGTAAGTACTTTTGAAAGCTGATATTAAATGATAATGGCGTCCTTATGAACCTATGAATAACAGTTTGGCTTCAAATGAGTTGTGTGCCTTGTTGTGATTTTACTTGTTACTCAGCTTCTATATTGCAAAATAATTATGTACAGAAAATACTTATATAACTGTTGCTAGACGAGTCTATATTTTATAGTTAAATATAAGTATAGGACATTACATGAAAAAAAAAAGTTTAGAAAAAATAAGTTAGAGTTATAGAGTTTTGTTTTGTTTTCCATAATATTCTTTTACTTGTAAATGTTAGTTTGAAGATGGTATGTTATCCTATAGCTGTAAATAAAATGTAGATAGAATAATCATTTTTCTTATTCGTTAGTTTTTTTATGTACAGTAATATCAAGATGGCTTTCATGGAGAATTCGTTGTTAAGACTGACATATCACTAATATAACTCATTAACGTTACGTAAGTTTGAAGAGTAAGTGGCAATTATTACCTCCAGTGTAAAGCCTTTTATATTGAGTTTGGCCAACTGGGTAAATATTTTTATTTGATCTAAGCTGACACACACACGGAGCCATTTTAGGTCCGTTTATAATAAATAAACTTTCTCGACGTAAGACGACATGGTATCTAAACACAGCGCTTCCTATGAAAACACTTAAAATCCAATTCACAGAAAATAGTGGAATTTGTCGAAAAATTATTTTAAAATGCCTTGATGTGTCGCCTGGATGCAGCAATCGAACAAAAATGGTGTTCACGTATTTGTTTTTCCTAATGGTCTTGAAAGAAGAAAAAAATTGGGAAACGAAAGCTGGAAGGGCAGGTTGGAGATCGTAGACAAACAAACAAAAAACTGCGCGCCATCTCGAAACCTCATCCTTCTTTCAGTAAAAATTTATAAAAAACTTGGTTGTTCAACCTATATAATTTTGAAATGTTCATCACATGTCTTTTAATCAAACTATTTCTACATATGGCTTTTTTTTTTCAGTGTTGTATAGAGTGACATCATTTGGAAGTCAATACAAGCATTTGTGGAGGTTTTCTGAGTTATTTGATATAAGCAACTATTAAATTTCTTTTGATTTGTAGTTACGAAAAATTGTTGAAACATTTTTTTATATTGTTTGTTTATTTCGCATTGTTTTGAAATTGTACTGTTATAGCATATTATAAATCTGTTATTTTTATTGCATTGTTCTAGCTTTACAAATTAGTTTAAGCATGGAACTGGTTTGTATGAAAAATATTTTTGAATACTATTCTTTCAATATGTTATTACTCTTCAAAAGTAACACCAAGTTTTAAAGTGGCATGTATTATAATTATATAAATAAAGATTCATTATTATTCAAATGAGTTGTTGCTAAAATTGATTTTGAGCTCTCATTAGAAGTACCATTTAATTATTTAAAATTCTTCCGGTACAATATCTTACCCCTCCATCAGTAAACAGTCATGTTAATTACTTCTCAATTGGCAGAAGTACAGTACAGACATGCTTGTTTTTACTCATTTTTCTTAATTTCCGTTTGCGTTTTAAATTGTGAAAGGTTGCTTTTTCCCCAATATTTCTTACCTTTTCATTTGATTATGCTTCAAGATTGGACTTATCTCTATGCGATCGAAAATTCATATAGTTACACCTAATACAGCTGTTACTGCTGCTGCGGGTTTCCGAGTTAATACTACTGGATTGAGTACTTTAATAATCGGTTGAGGGCATGATAGTAACTATGTCCACGTTCCTACAGTCTTCATCGCCACACGTGGAATATCCTGTCATGTTTGCTTTTGAGGTATCCCTGATGAATATATTTCCCAGTCACGAGTACTGTTGAGGGATTTACTTAGGCCTCCTTCACTCTTTGAAATTAATTAGGTTTGTTCTGTCTCATCCTTATTTCCTGCCTCACCCCCCAGTGGCATAGCGCTATGTATGTGGACTCGCATCATTAAAACCGTGTTTCAATACCCGTGGTGGGAAGAGCACAGATGGCCCATTGTGTAGCTTTTTGCTTAGTTCCAAAGAAACAAATCTTATCTCTTGTTTCCTAATATTTTTTAACTTGCCTGTCTTGATGATGAATCTATAACCCAATATTTAGTGTTTTCTCCCTCACCTGATAATAGGATTCATGGTTTGGGGATATCAGTTTTGGTATGTCTCATCTTGTGCGTCTTAAAATCAATAAATTTCGTAAAGCTTCCTTCTCTCTTTTTGATTCACAACGTCTAGAATATCGCGTCACATTTTGGTGTCTGAACCTTAACGCATTGGTTAATTTCTCTGTACCCCAGTCTTCCAACGTTACAATTACTTATGCATTATCGACTCTACATTTTTTAGCTGAGACAATTCATTTGTTTTGTGAAGGCTTTTCAGATGTTCGTGGTATTATTTTACCACAATGACACACTTTTCATTTTTAACCCTGGCTCTTAAGATGTAACTGATAAGCTGTTGAGATTCTCTGGATCGAGATGCCATTTTTTTTTTCTCGAATAAGTATGCCTACTACTTCCAAACACGACTTATGCATGACACGTAAAGAGGTGTTTGGAGGACTTTCCTGATTCATTCAAGGCCCAAGTGGAGTCTACTTGTCTCCATAATTCAATATCCTCGTTAACTTCCCGTTTATCCCAACCTTCTCCTCCTGTTTCTCTGTTTCACTCCCTTCATACCTTCTATCCAACCCTTTGCTGGTTCTAGCTTTTTGTTCTTTATCCATTTGCAGTCATGTTTTTACTCAAAGACGTCTAATAGGATTATATTGTTCGTGACTCAAAGTCAGGCTTTTCCATTTTAGCTATATGTAGATATTTTCAAAAAAGTCACTAGCATTACAGTTTCTTTCAGAGTATTGGGTGTTTCTTTTTCATTACCCTTCCAGTTGACTCCTTATCTCGCAGGTGTCTACTGGAAGCAGTTTGGGACTTGTTTTGGAAAGAGAGCAAAAACTTGAGAAATCTTTTCGTCCTGTGTTTTATTCGTATCTATTTGTTGTGCCCACAAAGATAAGAGATTGGCGACTTGTTAAATATTTATTTTTACGTGAAGCATTTCTTGTTCCCAAATTTCACAATGAACTTTTACCTCACTCTATGGTGTGTCTTCACTCCTGATTTGTGAATGACGAGGTCAACTTGTCATATACCTATCTATACATTCTCATCTACCAGGTATCCTGGCATTTTCTCCATTTTTGTTTATCATGGGCATGTTTAATAATTTTGGGCCCTAATGTTTGGCCTGGCTTTAGCTTCTTATGCCTTGTGATGAGTAGTCAGATCGTACCACTTGACTGCTTCATGCCAAAGGCCTTTATTTTCACCATAACCATGGAAGACAGGCTACTGTTAGCTTCTCCTCGAGTCGACTCTACTGTTCATATTCAGTTTATTCTTTAAGAAACTGCCAAAGTGAATGGACTTGTTGAGGTAGAGAAATTTTTGACACACACATGATATTTGATTCACCTGAGTGTGTTTCACAATTACCTCATTACCTGGGTCTAGTGGTTCCCCTTAATTTACAGGATATTGATCTTTCCCTTTTCTACTTCATGAGAGACCCTATCTCTTGGGGCCGTGAGCTTCTATCAAAGCCATCATTCTTCTTTGTAGCATCCATGTGCATCACTTTCAGTGGGTTTTATTCGGCCAGTGGAGCCTCATTTGAGTTTCTTTAGTTGCTCCTATTATCCTTTCTCCCCACCTTCAGGCTTTACTTGGTAGTTGGATTGAACCAGTACTTCCACTGACGTTCCTTTTCCACTTTGATCAGATTATCGACTTTTTACAGTTGCTTCCTCGTTTGAGGTGGGATACATATTTTATTACTCAAGAGATTTTGAGTCATTGAAAATTGGTCAAATTGTCCTTATATATAAATATTTTGGAGTTTCTGGTAGTTTATCATTCTCTGCTTCCCTTGTTGGATGTTTGGAAGTGTTAAGTTATAGTCTATTCTGATAATTTCGTGGTAGTCTTATATCACTAAGCATGCCTCTTTGACAATTTCAACAGTCATTGTACTTGTACAAAGTAATTCAATAAGTGTGATAGCAAACAAATTCAAATAATTCACAAACAAATGCTGATTGATTCAACTTTCTAATTTACATAAGTAAATGAAAATAAAGTAATTACACATTTCACAACTATCTTGTATTTATAATTTAGCTTGGAACGTAGAGAAAAACTTATCATTAGTTTAGAGCTGTCTTGGCCTACCGTAACATCATGTGCATTCTCACTGACATAGAACTAACAACATTAAAGGCACTGTTTACAGCACTGCTCTTTCCTGAATTGTATAAAGTCTCTTGAACAATGCTAGTGCAAAAGATAAACTACCCTAAATTGTCCATCCATGAAGTTTTGTTTTTAAGAACCATAGTGTACTGGTGGAATCTCGTTTCTTGTCATCATTAGTCTTCGTATTGCTGGATAAAATTATTCCTAGGTATGTGATTGGGTGAACTGATCAACAGCTCCAACCTTGACGATCATGTGGAAGTGGTCTGTATAGGACAGGTTGAGATTTAACTAACAAGTTATTCTCTGAAGTTACCAAGTTATGCATTCCTTCACCAAGAAACATCCAAAGACAATCACAGCAGTTACCCTCTAGTTTGGATCTCATCTCCTCAGAACACCTACTTAAATTTAGAGTTTGTCCTTGCAACAAGAACTGTTCAGTCATACCCTGTTGCTTTGATAGAATCCTGTTTTATTTCCACTTATAACATAGCTACATTTAGTTTTATCATAAACCAATATAAGTCTCTTCTGAGCAAAGTCATGTATTTCATATTTATAATATTCACATCTTGGAGAGTAGGAGAGCTTTCCCAATCACCAACCCATCAAGACATGCTGAAGTATATATAAGAAAATTATTCCTGTTAATTACTTATATTAGTATCTTATTTCTAGGTATTGCAGTGACAACCACCCCTGTTTCCACAGGAAGTTCATTGTCCAGTATAATAACTGCCACGTAGTACATAGCGATTTTTTAGTTTTAGACTGTTAAACTACCAGACAACAGTTTGATCTTGCATTCATATCTCTGCATGAAGTCAATTTTCAGTATTTACTCTTTCTTAATGTAAATTATTCGCACATCGAAAGGCACAGAAAAACTTTGTACTTAAAAGGTTACTTCCAGTTTTCCTTTCACTAGAACTTTATGTCCACATGCTGTTTGTACCAATCCTCTTTTATTCTTTATCTCTGAAAGAAACATCTCACTTTTCTTTAATAAATTGGTATAGAAGAAGTATTTTGCATTAACGTCGCCACATAAATCCAGATAATTTCTGTTTTATTGATGTCTTGTTAGTTCTGTGTTCTTCCTTTCATCTTAATGGGTTATGTTCCCTTGATTTGCGGCCCGGCATGGCCAGGCGTGTTAAGGCGTGCGACTCGTAATCTGAGGGTCGCGGGTTCGCATCCCGGTCGCGCCACACATGCTCGCCCTTTCAGCCGTGGGGACGTTATAATGTGACGGTCAATCCCACTATTCGTTGGTAAAAGAGTAGCCCAAGAGTTAGCGGTGGGTGGTGATGACTAGCTGCCTTCCCTCTAGCCTTACACTGCTAAATTAGGGACGGCTAACACAGCTAGCCCTCGAGTAGCTTTGTGCGAAATTCAAAAACAAACAAACCCTTGATTTGACAACATCTTAAGTCCCTGTAGCATCGTTTTGGTATTCTTTGAAAGCTTTCATTCCATACAGGTCCTTATCTGAAGTTTTCAGCAATATATCCATTTAAGTTACACTTGAAACATTTATTTTGCTACTTATTTTCTCTATTCGATTTATATACTCATCTAATTAATTACTTCAGTTCTTTTAAGAGAAAGTTGATGTTTCAAAATTGCAAAATCTCGTATCCCTGTAACTTCTATATGATACATTTATTAATTCGTCTGCGACTCTAACGGATTCTAGTTTCATAACCAGCTGCAGAACTTCATATTAAATAGACATACGTCTATTTTAGTTTAGCCTACTGTGGTATCTATAATTGGTAACATATTAAGGAATCCATCATTTTGTGAGGAACATCCAGACAGGATAGTTAGGTGAGTATTTCTATATTTTCTACAGCATTGGCTTAGACCTCTTCTTCGCTGCTAACTATATTCCAAAACTTTGCTCTAAATACACTTTTCTCTTGCAGTAAGGCCGGGCATGGCCAAGTGTGTTAAGGCGTTCGACTCGTAATCCTAGGGTCGCGGGTTCGAATCCCGGTCGCACCAAAATGCTTGCCCTTTCAGCCGTGAGGGCGTTATAAGGTAACGGTCAATCCCACTATTCTTTGGTAAATGAGTAGCCCAAAAGTTTGCGGTGGGTGGTGATAACTAGCTACCTTCCCTCTAATCTCACACTGCTAAATTAGGGACGGCTAGCACAGATAGTCCTTGAGTAGCTTTGTGCGAAATTCAAAAACAAAACAAACTTTAGCAGTACTCTAAACTTGTAGTTTTTATCGATTGCTGTCCATACCTGGTATTTCAAAGTGGCCAGCATAATGGAAGGCTTGTTGTTCACTATTCCATTTGTAATTTTTGAAATTATTTCAAACTGTGCTTAATATGACTCTTACGGTACATTCCATCATAGTGCATTGGCTTTCTCTATTGACAAATGCTGAAGGCCTGGCATAGCCAGCTGGTTAAGACACTCGACTCGTTATTTCAGGGTCGCAAGTGCAAATTCCCGTCACACCAAACATGCTCGCCCTTTCCGCAGTGGGTCGTTATAATGTGACGGTCAATATTCCCACTATTCATTGGTAAAAGAGTAGCCCCAGAGTTGGCGGTGGGTGGTGATGACTAGCTGCCTTCTTTCTAGTATTACACTGCTATATTAGGGACGACTAGCGCAGATAGCCCTCGTGTAGTTTTGCGCGAAATTCAAAATAAACTAAATCAAACCTTAGCTGTGTCACGATTATACAAATGATCGTAATTGTTGGAGAGGGGACATAATACTTCCACTTATTTGTTGAACGTCAAATATAATGTTAATAAAACATAGACAGGGTTGTGAAATGACTCTATATGGTTAAGAATCTGAAGGAACAACTCAAAGTTTATTATTATAGTGTATATATTGCTGCAAGCTTTCACAAACAGATAGGTTTGAGCCAAAGAAGTTTTTTTTTTTTTTTCCACAGGCATGATAATATATTCATTACCAAACTTAAGAAGGCATGTATCGAGACTTGAGTTTTGGTGCGTTTTAAACTTAACACGTGAATACAGACATCTAGATAATATTTCATAATTTTTACGTCATAAGATATCTCAAAATGACAATTGTATCTGTATATTCTTAAATTTGGAAACAAAAACAAATATTACCTAAGTGGTACTTATACGGTACATATAAGGCAAACTTATTTTCTTCTAAAATCTTTTGCTGCATCCCCTTATAACGCCCAGATATGTTAGCAGCATTGTCGTTAAGACTGACCCCTACATTTTGAAAAATTATGTTTGCAAACTTCACGTAAGTACTGCAATACCTGGTTTGCCATTTTGTCACCAGTATGGCTTTCAGTTCCAGAAAGGTTAAAAAGCGTTCAGTCTGCCATCTTTTAAGTATCGAAGTACAACACTTAGCTGATCTATATGTATAGATCTGGCGTCGAGTCAACTGATAAGTTCAAATTACCAGAATAATTTACTTCATCAACATTGAATGCATGGGCCTTCTGAGCCACTAGTTCAATAATTTCTTCACAGGTGGCTTTGGATAAGTAAAAAGGATTTCCTTTTCCAGAATTTCTATATTTCGAAATGTGCCCTGCTAAAAATGGATCAAACTGACTAATGAACTCAAGCAGCCCTAAAACATTCCCATTCTGCAGTGAACCAAATTTTTCATCTGTTCCTGAAAAGCCAGGCCACGTTCAGCTAACGTACAAATAACAGCTATTACACGCTCCAAGATATGCTCCCAGTAATTGCACTCTTCTTTAATATGTTTTTCCAACCTTGTCTGTGAGTTAAGTATATTAACATAGAGTTTCGGTGAGTAGTGCTTCTTTCATGATGATCAATTACAATTGTATTTTACCAGTCACTGAACTCCTTCTCTTTCAACAAAACACGAGGAAAATTTAGGGGCAAAAAGTTTACAAACAAAGCAGTAAATACAATGGTGAATACAATAACCACTCTCTTGTATTGTTCGCCATTGGCTTTTACCCAAAAGAAAAGTTTTTGCGAGCAGTATCTCGTTGATTTTCCACTATTGAAAGTCCGACAAGATTTGCCAAATGGCCCACTGTGGTGTTGACAGTCAGTGGGTCCCCAAGCAATCCAGCAAGCCACATCATCAGAAGAGAAATCGAGTCACAAACCTTGAATTTTTGCTTTAGTTTCTTCATCTTTTGTGGACTGAAGCATTTTACCATAATCCAGTAGATTTTCATTTTCAGCAATTATTTCATCTTCAGACTGTCTTGTAGAGCAACTTGCATCAACATTAACATTAGAGATATCAATAGAATTTGCAGGCAAAGTGAGATCAGCTGTGAGACTTGTGCCAATTGAGCCAGCCTGTGACACCTCAACGTCATCATCATGTTCTGACCTTGAAGTAGAGAAAGTGGTACTTGTAGGTGTGGAGCTTGGTTCAACTTCAATCTTGTCAGAGTCAGATGCAGTTCAAGTGACTTCTGATGGCGGAGATGGGTTTTTGGGTATGGAAGATCGTAAGTTGAGTGAAAAAATTAGCTTTCCATTCTTGGCCACTAAATCCAAAGCCTTTTGTTGGTTCTTTTTTTGCCAGTTTTCTCTTTTGTGCATCACTTAATTGAACATGTTTCATTTTGCAGTCTGAAAAATACAGAAACAAAAATAAATAAAGAGCACACAAAAGAATATGGATCATATATGGTTAGTTTATACTTAGTACTAAACTTCCATATAGTGCTAATTAGTCTTCTGTTAAGTGAATTGTATCTCGAAATTAGTTTGCTCATCTTTAATCTTCCATAGTAATATACTAAGTTCCGGATCAGACAGAACACTCAATATTGTTTGTAAAACTTGCTTATATAAATAATTATTTGTAATAACTGGCATTATATAATGTATTATTGTTGACATGTTAAAGTATATTTGTATTAAGAGAGAAAACTGTGTATCAATCTTTTGACAAATATCATAAAATTGATATATATTACATTTAATTAACTTCTAAATGTAAATTACAATTTAAGTCAGTTTTAGATTACTTGAAATCGTAATACATTTTACAGGTAGAAATTTTAGGCTTTCTATTATGTATTTTTAATTACCAGTAAATTTGAGACGAAATGATCAGTATTAGTTAATTAGTTTACATGTATAAAGTTTTAACATACTGAATGCGTATGTCCAATGAAATAGCAAACGCGTTGATCAAATTTTCGCGGTATTCATTGGTCTCATTGTTAAACAACACACAGGCCTAAGATAACTAAAATAGAGGTAAGCCTACTAGAAGCTGCCTAATAAGCGACTATTACAAGTAAGCTATGCTTATTTTTAGGTCCAGATAGATTATACTTCAATTCTTTAAATATTTAAGCAAACGTTAACCATTTTATGTTGAATTTTGATTTCAACATTAATGCCTTTATTTAAAATGGTAACTATTATGGTACAAAAAGTGGACCCCGTAACAACTCTAGTTTTCATGTAGATAGTCACATATTGGAACCCCTCGCAAATACTGATCATTTAGTTATATCAGAATTTTTTTATATAATATAATCCGTAATAACATATGAAACATGAGTTAAAGTTTTTACTATTTTAGACCTATAGTATTATAAATCAAAATGTATAGCGATAAAGTAAGAAATTGTTGAGTAACTCATAAGGCTTAAGGAGTTTCAATTATTTTGTCTAAACTTTTTCATTAAAATGTTTACATTAGTTTTACAAACGACATAAACAAATGTTCTCATTTCACAATTACACAGGGACACAGTCAAGACACCCTCCCAGCCACACAGGGACACAAGACAACAGTCTCCAAAAGCAAAGAAACATTTGATATAACTCAATATATGTTTAGGCAGTTTGACCTTGAACTAAAGAAGAGACAATCAATGAAAAAAAAGAGAAGAAAACGAAAGCTAGCAAGGAAGTAACCAAGAAAAGTTATGTGCAGAGCATGTTAGATAAGTTAACATTTTTCTTGGACAACAAAATGAACTTGTTATTTTGTCTTTTTCTTCAGTCTGCAATTCCTCTATTTGAGCAAGCCAATTTGATATTCCAAAGAGAAGAACCTTGCATACACATTATGCATAGAACTCTGATTACACAAGTTAAAAATATACTTGTCAGATACATCAAGCCAGAATATCTTGAAGACAACATCACTGAACTTGACTACAACAATGAATCCTTACACAAATCTGATGAGGCAGTTTCTATTGGAAATGCTGCCAAGGAATACATTGTTAAATATGAAAAGGATGTGGAACTGATCAGCTTCTACACCAGTGTCAAGAAATACTATATTACAGCTACAAATTACATGATGAAACATTTCCCTCTAAATGATGAACTTCTGATTCACGCAGAGGTTGCTGATCCAAAACTGAAAGTCAGCAAAGATTTCTCTTCTCTATGCTTCTTCACAGACAGGTATCCTGTCCTTGTCAATACACATGAGCACGACACTATTGACAAGAAGGAAGGGCAATATTTGAACTATCAAATTGATACTTTTTCAGAAACTGACCTTCAGTTGAATGTTGACAAGTTTTGGGTTCAGCTGTCTACAGTTAAAGATGAAAATTGCAACCAGAAGTATGACATTCTGTGTAGGGTTATGCTTGGAATTCTTACAATCTTTCATGCTAATGCTGGCAGTGAAAGGATGTTTAGTTTAGTGACTAAAAACAAAAGCAAGTTCAGACCAAACTTGAGCACCTCAGTTTTGAGCAGTATTATAACACACAAGATGTGTATGCAGTCAAATGGACAAGGTTGTTATAACTCCCAACCATCCAGAGACATTGTCATGAAAGCAAAGGCTGCAACAGCTGCAAAACTATTACAATAAGTGTCATAAACATGATATAAACTAGTCCTTACACAAAGGCTTTTCTGCTTGCTGTTTGTGCATGTTCAATGTTGTTTTACCAGTATGTTTGTTACTCTGAACTAAATAAAAGACACAATTTCAAAAGAATTTTTTAAAATTTATTTAATAAATACACAAAACACAGTCATAAATGAACAATCTATAGCAGTAATAAATAATAGTTATAATAATAATATAATAATAAACAGCTTAGAGACATTGGTCAGTCCTAGTAGCTGCAAATGATAAAGTGCTCTGTCTACAATCATTACACTCAGTCATTTGAAATAGTTAGCATCTCTGTATTAAGTTCATTTTAACTGCTTTTTAGTTTCTGGGAAAAGGTACAACGTTTGACTTTTTCACTCAAAATCATTGTCTACAATTTTTTATTTTACAAAATTTAATAGAAAAACAATAATTATATTTATAAGAAAAGTAATGTAAACTACTCAGCTAACCACTACGGAAGGCACTTTTTAGTTTTTAACACTTAAAAGTTATTCCTGGACATTATCTCATACTTAGGATCACTCTAATAATAAAAAGGAAAAAAAAAAAATCGTAAGTTTTGAATGAAATATGTGTGTACATTTATCATTATACAAACTAATAAACATAAAGAAGATTCACACAAATGTAATAAATATTAACTAACCATGGATTCAGATTTGATTCTTGATTTATACTTTGTGGAATCCAGTTTAGCTTCGGAAATAAATTTAACAGCAGCCCCATCTTTGAATTTATTAGCTAAAAGTAGCATATTACATAGCAAAATTATATCAGAATTTTTTTAAATGAAAAATTAAAATATAATTTATAACCATACCAGTGCAAATACCTGATTAACATTTGTTTCTTTTCCCAAAGTTAGTACTGTTGGATAAAGGCCCTCAAAGAGACTCACTGTAATTGTTAGTGGATTCTAATGGTCAGAAATAAGGGTTTACATTGACTAAGTCAGTTTATTGATGTAGAAACCAGTTTTGTAGTCTTAATTTCCATTCTTGAACTAGCTTCATCTGACTGGGGTATTTACATATTTCATATAAAAAGAGGTTAAGAAAGTAATAGTTACAATCTTTCAAGCTATCTGTTGTTCTGTGTAACAGGAAGTTTAGACATTCCTTAACTAGATTTTAACCAAGATAATCTGGAGGGAAAATAGTATCGATCCAGTAAAATCAACCCTATGTCATGTTGAGTAAGTACACACACTATGCTTATGTTTTAATATTGTTCATTTTATTGTGCACAGTATATATTTCTTTTTCTCACATTTATTTTTTAGGAAACTCAGGATTATTTTGTAATGTGCCAAGTGTTATGGTTGTCCATTCCCATCGAACTCTTTCACTGTTTGAAGCAAATTCATGATCTAGCCCGTGATGCCATTTGACCTGTTATATGAAATAAATAATTTCAACTGAACATTTTTGTAGATTTATTAAGTAGAATATGCTGATTACTGTGCAACTAACAACACCTGAGTATCATAAATAATTGATTGTCATAATTGCTTAACATTCTAGAGTATTGCATCATCATTGCCATTTGCATGATATTTGCTAATGTTATACTTTGAAGGAAAAATTACACTATTCTTATATGTCAAGTAACAATCAGAGTCTGAGTGGTATGCTTGATTTCATAAAATCCATTTTTAGTATATTTACTTTAAGTTTCGCATGTGATACTTGAAGATGTTACTTAAATCATTTGAGTATCAAAACAGAGAAATGGTTAATATGCTTTTGATTATATTTCTCAATGGTATAAGTACATAGGATTCTACAGTAGGTGTTTGTGACTTGTATGTGATAAATTGAAAAATCAGTGAAAAGCAGTCCTACTTGTTTTCAAAATAGAATATATATATTTGGAACTAGGTAAATATATATACAATAACTTTTTTTTACACAATACAGATCATAAGTATATAATAAGTAGTGTATAGTTCTTTTCTTCTTGTCAAAAGTCCATTTAGACCTATTTAGTTGCTTTAGAATTTCAGTTGACAAGCCAAACTACAATTGTCTATTTCTGTTTTTCTAATATTCCATGTTTAATTGACTTACAATTGTGACAAGAGTTACTGCAATCATACAATACTCTTCCAGTAATTGTTTGGTCTTCTGATTTAATTAGTTTCGAACTATACTTTAACAAAATAAATTATTCTTCCTTTTCTCATTTCCTACAGTTAGTCGTACTCTAACATTGAATGTTAGGCCTGTCACTTATAATGCAGTTAACTTTATTCCACACTTTTTCTTGGTCATGACTTTACTCTCTTCTGCTATTGTCTCTGTTGTTTCCCACTCATCTCATATTATTTATATGTTTATTACTAAATTGTCTGCTTACTATATTCTTGACATCAGTGGTATAAACACAACTTCCAAAAACACTGGTTTACAAAGAAATTGAGGCAAGCACAAAAATAGCTGTTTTAACCTAATTTGGGGGTGCTGAATTCAGATTTGAAATCGGTTTTTACTCATCACCTCTAGTTTTTTAGATATGCATACTGTACATTTTGTACACATACTGTACATAAAGGCGTATATGCATTCAGGGTTAATTTCTAATATTGTGTGACTTATGTCTTCTTTTTTAGTTATTATGCAATAAATGTAAGTGATAGCATTACATTATATATATATAGCTATATATCAAGACGGATTTTGGCAGTTAAGCGTAGCCAACACGTCTCAATCAACAGCCAGTAGTGCACTGGCAGTCAGCGCAGGCGGTTGGTGTCCCTCGACAATTGTGTTACACAATCTTTTGGGTATATATTTGTATTGCAATTTCCAACGACGCACATAATTATTATTGCCTTACATATGATTTAATTTTACAAAGTACTGTTGCTTTCTCTGTCTCTGGGATAGTCGAGCTGTATCCCAGCATTACAAGCAGAAAGACTGGGGGTCTAGAAGCACTTTCGTTCCTGGCGAACACAGCATCAAGGAGAATCCTCTGGTTGACATGAAGAAGGTGCTTCTTCCTCCTCTTCACATCAAGCTTGGTTTGATGAAGAATTTCGTGAAGGCCATGGACAAAAATGGTGCTGCCTTCCAACACTTGTCTACTGTGTTCCCAGGTCTCAGTGCTGCTAAGCTCAAAGAGGGCATCTTTGTCGAACCTCAAATCCAAGAAGTGCTGAAGGATACTGATTTTGAGGAGCTTCTTACCTTAAAGGAACTGAGAGCATGGGAAGCATTTAAGTCAGTCTGTAATGGCTTCCTTGGTAACACACGCAGCACCAAATTACCAAGCCTGTATTGAGAAGTTGCTAAAGACTTATGAGGGATATGGGATGCCAATGTCACTCAAAATTCATTTTCTCCATTCCCACCTCAACTTCTTCCCTCCAAACCTTGGAGCAGTGAGTGATGAGCACGGAGAAAGATTCCACCAAGACATTACGAAGATGGAGAGCAACTACCAAGGCAAGTGGAACCCCAGCATGATGGGAGACTTCTGCTGGATGCTCTTGCGTGACATCCCGGAGGCAAAATACACCAGATCATCTAAGAAAACACACTTCTAACTGTTTGCGGTACTATGAATTGTGTACATTGTGTCATCCAAGTATATTTATTCCGTCAATGTTCTTTATCTATCCTGTTTTATCTGTAATAAGCTGCTGCAACTGTTGAAATAAGCACGTATATACTCTGTATATACTAAAATGAGACTATTTAAAAGCCAGAAAACTAGAGGTGATAGAGCAAAACTGTTTATAAATTTGAATTCAGCACACCCAAATTAGTAAAAAACACCTATTCACATTCATGCCTCAGACAAAAAATATTTTTTTGTAAACCAGTGTAATTATTGACTTTCAACTTTCTTATAATAAAAAATAAACAATCACAAAATATTCATTCACAATATAAATTAATTAATAATATCTATACTATATGCTGTTTTTCTTTATATCATGATATAAACCCCTTTTTAAGATAAATATTTACATTGTTTTTTTCAGTAGGTACAAAGACTGTTTTCAGATACATCTTCTTATATTATATTGCCTATACTAACATTTACAGTTTTCTTGTCTGTCTTCCCCAGGGTAGGGTCTTGAATAGCACTTCTTTACAGGGTTACTTTTTCTCATCTTGACCTTGTGTTGCCTGAGGTCTGTATTTTTCATCTATCTGTACACTGGCACAGTAGATTTTGTTTCTCTTCTCTCTTCATGTTAGTCAGTGTGGCACTCACGTTTACATCCATGTAGGTCTTATCTCTATACTCAGTGCTCTTAGGCTTAGTAGGTCTTTATCTTCTATGGTGAAGTCACTGCCTTAGAGAATTCTGCTTCCATGACAGCCTCAACCACCATGTTCATTTGTACATTAGTAGTAGCACTTGTAAAGCTTTCTCTCCCACAATACTTCTTCAACAGATTGCCATGGTAGATCTTGGTCTTCCCATTCACCTTGTAGTCCATTCTGTTGAGTACT
Organism: Tachypleus tridentatus; assembly: GCF_004210375.1. Taxonomy (NCBI): domain Eukaryota; kingdom Metazoa; phylum Arthropoda; class Merostomata; order Xiphosura; family Limulidae; genus Tachypleus; species Tachypleus tridentatus. The sequence continues at coordinate 17,779,715 of NC_134830.1, forward strand.
ACCTGTATTTCAAAAGGTCCTTTCCATTGTAAGGCGAGTTTGTTGTGGACTGTGGACAGCAAAAAAAAAAAAAAGACCTTGAAATGTCAATTCTTGGCAGCTTTGTACTTCTGACTGCTCTGAGTTGTATTAAAGCTCTTTTGAGCAAGTTGATGGTCTCTTCCAGTCAGTTTCTGAAGTGTAACACATATTGATATGTATTTCTCACTTCTGAATCTTCTTCTCTTGTCCATAGCTCTTTCAGTATTTGTATTGGACCTTGTACTGTTCTTCCATACAGTAACCGAAAGGGTAAAAATCCTGTACTTATAACTGTCCCAGTCACATGGTCTTTCTTGGCACATCTTTTTTTAGTATGCTTTTTGAAACTCCATTGACTCCCTCATAAAGTCCATTACTTTTAAGGGTATACAGGGTGGTAATGAACTGCCAAATACTGATGAGTATGCACACTTGCATCAGTTCTGAGGTAAACTGGGTTCCTCTGTCATCAGGAAAATATACTCTGCAAAATACCTGCAGAAGGGTTTCAGCTACTTTCTCTGATTTTATCTTTGCCATTGCTATTGCTTTCAGATAGTATGTCATATAGTATGCTAACATCAGCATTTACTGGTTACTCTTGTCAGACAACCTTGTGGTTCAATCAAGTCCACAGCTACTCTGCTGAATGTCTATTCTGCAAGTTTTATCTCCCTCAATGGCACTTTGGCTACCTTATTTCTCGGTGTTGTTTTTTAGCAGGTGTCACATGGCCTGCTGATTCTACTTACATCTTCAATGATTCTTGGCTAATAGAAGTAAACTGGTGATTCTATCTGCCATTTTCTTTGTTTCTAGGTGTCCTTTCCCAATTGATTCATGAGCCAACTTCATCACTTGAGTCTGGACAGTCACAACAGACTGTCCAGTTACCTTTGTCCAAGTTTTGACTTTGGGTGAATCTTTTGTATCTCTCCAGGAAGACATTAATGTTGTCTTTATTAAATTTGGCTCACCTGGGTTAGCTGGCCCAGACTTCTGACTTCATTGTTATTCGTGGGTCTTTTTTTACAGTTGGGTAAGTTTTACCATCTCAGTTTGTGCTCTCATTCTTTCTCTCTTTACTTCTATTTTCTCTATTTCCAGTCTCTTCTTTTAAGTTCTTCTATCTCATTTTCTTTTTTACTTTAATCTATCTTCTTCTCTTCTCTGTTTACACTTTTCTTTTTCTAGTTCTTCTTGTTTAATAAATTCTCATAGTTTACTATCTTTTAGCTGAAGATGATATCCTCTTTCTACTCGTTTGTTGAAATCTGTTTATATGATTATGTAATTTCTACACTATTTTCCCTACTACTGTAGTTGTGCCTATATAGACCTGCTTATTTCTGTTTTCATTCATGTTTTCTTCTATAGTCATTTACCATGGTATAATCCTGGCTATGGTTTGGCAATTGTCAGATGTTAAGGTTGTGTAATAGTAACCAGTTGTCAATTTAAAGACTTTTCTTATACTTCTTAATAGTATAAGTATATAGTGTATTGTTGTTGGGCTTAGGATTCTTTTATAGTTGGTGTTTGTGACTTGTCGGCAATAAATTCAAAAATCATTGAACAGCACTCACTCTACTTGTTTCCAAAATAATGTTTGTATATATATTTGGTACTAGCTAAACTTATGTATAACATACTCTTAACATGACAGAGATTGTAGGCATATCATAAACACTATATAGTTCTTTTCTTCTTGTCAAAGTCCACTTAGACTTATTCAGTTGTTTTAAAATTTCAGTTGACAAGCCAAACTACCATTGTCTATTTCTTTTGTACTAGTAAGTTGTGTGTAATTCACTTATGTTGTTACAATTTTTGAACGAGTTACTGTAGTTGAATAATGCTCTTTCAGTAATTGTTTGGTCTTCATTTTTCAAAATATCTTCTGTTCCCTTTGTCAAAGTGGACTCAGGCTGTTTCAGTTACTTTATAAGTATACTTTGACAAAATAATTTATTCTTGCTTTTCTACTGTTAGTTGTACTCTAACATATCATCTTTGTATATCTGCTGTTTTCTGCTCATCTCATGCTATTCATAGGTTTGTTAGTAAATTGTCTGCATTTCATATTCTCAACATCATTAAGTTATGAACACAATTTCCAATAATCATCTGCTTTTAACCCTCTTATAATAATAAAAACTAAACAGTAAGGAAATATTCCTTCACAAAATAAAATTAATAATAATATCTGTTAAACAGTCTTTTGTATCATGATGTAATGAATATCATGATTGAATCTCAGGCATACAAAATGGAAACACAGATACATTGTCTCACTGAAGGAAGAGACCCTCACCAGTCATTGAATGTTTATAACCTAAACACCACTTGAGAATTGAGACCATTTCTGTCTTAATAATAATAAAGCATACAGTAGGAAGTTCCACAACTGTATGAATGTCTTTATTGAAAGTTTAAGATCTCTGGGAAGAGCAACTGAAGATTTCTGACTTAATAAGGGCAATTTTTGTACTTCATGAAGGTAAAGAATGACTGACTCTCCTTGAAGAATGTAACATAAATGCAGGAAGATGTGCTTTACTATTATTATGAACTGCTAAGCATAAACAGTTGTAAATTTTAGCAGGTAATTGCTTGTTTTACTTCTGCAGAGGATACTCCAAGATATTATTTATCCATGCTGAGATATGGATAAGGTCACCAGTTTGTACCCATGGTCATCATCTGCTTCACAAAATGGGCTGTACTTATCCATTGATTAATATGTTCAAACCATCAGGGGCTGTTGCCTTGACAGGACAGTGACTAGTTCAGTTTGGAACACTTGAAGATATTCTCATTTGTCATTGAGTTAACTTTCAACAGACAGCTGTTCTCTGAAGCATGTAAAGTATTGGGTATAGTGAAAATGTGCAAACCATCTTACAGACCTGAGTTTGAGATTTATTGAAAGGGTTGAAACAGAGTATCACATGTGTGTTTGTCAAGTTTTTTAAATCTGACCAAACTAAATCGGACAAACCCTGTTCATGGTGGCATTTTCTACAACAGAACAAAGGTCAACATGGCCATGGGGATGTAGTGCAGGTTCTTCACATATAATGAACATCCCACAAGAATATTTGGAATAATTAAGGTTTTGTTAGTTGACAATAAGACTGCTAAAAAATGAACATATCAGTAGTACAGAAACCTCTTGGCTCTTGCTATGCTAGATCTCATCCTGTACTGCAATGACTTGATCCCTTATTAATGTTTGAATTACAGCAGTTGATAGGTGTGTGAAAGTGCATAGTATACATTGACTATCTGCATTTGTAAATAACCAATAAATCTCTGGTGATCAGGTTTTATTAAGACTTAGAAAGGATGTAGTTGAGTCAGGTGATACTTTTGATTGTTTTATACCACTCCAACTTTAAAGACCAAAATAAAGGAACTGAGAGTACTTACATTATTGTTTTGCATGGCTCTGATGGGAAAGCATCAAATCTAGAAGTAAGACTTGGCTCAGAAGTGTTAACGATTGATGCTAAACTCAAGTATGAGAGTTATGGTAATCACTGATTTTAGGATACAGACTGAAAGAAAATGGTTGTCCTTATTCTCCATGCCATCAGGTGATGTTCACTTTTCAATTTATGCACAACATTATGCAATTTCCACTTGACCTTGAAATTAGCTGAAAGTATGAATTAGTGCTAGTGGCTGACTTTTGTGAAAGAATGTTTGAATTTTTACATTGAAACCTTTGGCAGTTAATGAATTTTTATAGGTAAGAGTAATTGAAAGAAAATAAAGCTATACCTGTTGTTTTTTGTTACGAAATCCTGATACATTAACATAGATATTGCAACAAATATAAGTTTCGTGTGATCATTGTTTTATATTATTGTAACAGAGTATTTTCAGAAATATGTTTCATAAGCACAATTTTACTGAATAGTTCTTTAACACTGTTTTAGTACAAGGCATTATAAGATGCATGCTGCAAGCATACCATAGAGAAGTGGAAGGTAACATTTACATAGAGAAGCTTAATGAATCACATTAAAGCTAAAACTATAGTTGTAGCTGGAATAAGGCCCCTAAAGAATGTAAATGAATAATTTTGGGCTGAACTCGCCTAACTTGATTTAACTTCGGTGTGTATGATAAGGTTTTACAGAGTTTGTCCCGCTTTATTCCGACTGGAACTAAGCACTTGTTATATAACAACATTTCAGTCATAGGGTGAGCATAACAGTTCTTGTCATATGATTAGCAACATTTGGGAACATGGCAAAAAAAGGTATTGGTAAAACATTCATGGTACAATAGTGGTTACCGCTGTTGATTTTTATAATATGCGGTATTTAAGTTCATTATCCTCCAAAGAGGAACATTTTTTCGTTTCCTAACATTTCTGGGGAACAACCGGACAGACAGCTCTAAAACTGGAATGTCCTGCCGAAATCGGGACGTTTTATTTGTTTTTGAATTTCGCGCAAAGCTACACGAGGACGATCTGCGCTAGCCGTCCCTAATTCAGCAGTGTAATACTAGAAGGAAAGCAGTTAGACATCACCGCCAACTTTTGGGCTACTATTTTACTAACGAATAGTGGGACTGACTGTCACATTATAACGTCTCCACAGATGAAAGGGCAAGCATGTTTAGTGTGACGAGAGCCTCGACCCTCAGATTACGAATCTAGCGCCCTAACCAACTGGCCAAGCTGAGTCACATTACTAAGTGTTACAGGTATGTTGTACACAAAACAAATAAATATTTTAATAAAATATAGTAAACATTTTTTCTGAACTTCCAAAGCCTTACAAACCCAATTTGAATTTAAAATAAAATTTACCCTATGAATAAAATTACTTTTACAGTTTTCATATTTAATTTGTATAGCCTCTATAATCTCTTAATTGAACAAATATTTTTAAGGTAAAAGTTTAGATTGTTATTTATTTTACCCTAACAATAACACGAACTGTAGTTATATCACCATCGTACAATGATATTAAATTATGAAATAAAATGAGCTTTTTCTCATTCTTTTTAAAGGAAATATTTATCGCCATATTTTCTATTTCATTATCTAAAAAATTTCTTTCGTACTTCTTACCTTTTCTCTCACTCCAATATTATGATTTTATTGCCTGACTTTTACAACGTTTATTTAATCAGTATATTCTCTTGTACTTTGTAACACACACACACACGATATAGATACTAGTGACAATAGTTACCTAAACTCTAATTAATTTTTATTTAAATTTTGTTAACAGAAAGATTAATGTACTTCTCGACTGTTGATTTTAAATTAAATACAGAAGTCACTAACAATAACATATAATGTCGAAAAACAATAAATTTCACTGATCTTCTAACAAACCTTTTTAATGAGCGAAAAAATTCACTAAATACTATAATCGTTAACTCATCAAAAAGAACTGAAACAAATTGTTTAGTCTCTATGCGGTCCGACGTCGGAATTTGATCCATGTTAGGATCAAAGGGGTGTAAACCTTGTCCTCCATGTCAAGAGATGGTGTTATTCTATTCATATCTAAACTTATTCCTAGGTAACACCCCCGTTACCATGTTCATTTACATATTGTATATTAAATATTGTCCATTGTGCAAAATGGTTAATTCAACATATCCTTTTCAGGCCATGTTCATTTTACACAATTATATCAACATATATATTTGCACTGAGCTTCGTTAATGTATGATTGCATTTTTCGGTCCCGTGTGCTCATAATACAGTTACACTTTGCAGTCGAACATACACGCATATAATTCTATTTCGACAAATAAAACCTTTTAAAATAAAACTATCAGTGATGTCGAGAAACCCACTTGTTGAGAAATTTATATGCAAAAACGGCTCGTTTTGGGTTGAGAAAATATTTTACATAGAAGAGCGAACAACGTTTCGACCTTCATCGGTCATCGTCAGGTTCACAAAGAAAGAGGTAACTGACCGGAAGCTGACCACATGTTTGAAAGGGGTTGTGTAACTGTGTGTCGAAATGTAGAGGGCGGTATTAGATGTTTGAATATATAATTTTATTTATTTTATTATATTAATATAGGTATAAAGGCGTTCCTTTATATTGGTTTATTTTGGGTTTAAGTTGTTGTATAAGTAAGGCTTCTTTAATTTTGCGTTTGTTTATGTTTGTTTCTTTATTTAGTATTTGAGTGTTTTCTATGGTTATGTTGTGTTTATTTGACTTGCAGTGTTCGAAAACGTGTGAAGGTGACTTTTTATGGTCTTTGAATCTGGTTTCCATTTTCCTACTTGTTTCTCCAATATAGAAGTCGTGGCAGTTATCACATTGTATTCTATAAATAATGTTGGTGTTGTGTTTGTCAGTGTAGTTTTTACATAGTATAGACCTCAGTTTTGTGTCTGGTTTTTGAATAAATTTGGTATTAACTGGAATGTCATATTTTGTTACTAATTTTGCCAAATGTTGGTTATTTGTTTGCTGATGTCAGGAATATATGGTATACAGCAGTATATGGTTTCGTGGTTTTTTGATTCGTGAGCTGTATTTACTTTAGTTGGTGGTTGATTTTGCTTTTTGTCTAGGTGTGTGCGTATAATGTTTTCTACGGTTTGTGGAGGAAACTTATTGATGTTGATGAAGTATTGTTTTATTTTGTCTAATTCATCGTTAATTTTATCTGGTGAGCATAGTTTTATGGCTGTGTTTATTTGGTTTCTTAGTATGTTGAGTTTTTGTTTTGTTTCATGTGCTGAGTCCCAAGGAATGTATAGTCCAGTATGGGTGATTTTTCGGTGGATTTCTGTTTTGAATTGTGTGTCAGTTCTTGTAATTTTGAGGTTAAGAAATGATATTTGATTGCTTTCTTCCTGTTCACATGTGAAGTTAATGTTGGGATGTATAGAGTTAATGTGATTGAAAAAATTAAGTATGTGTTCTGTAGATTTGAATCCCGCAACCGTGTCATCTACATATCTGTACCAGTATAGTGGTGGATGTAATGCTGTGTTAATTAAATAAAATTGTAAATTTTACTACAATGTACAGCAAAATATTTAAACATTTTAGCGATGATGCAATTTTATTTCAAATATACTATTATAATCGTCATTATAAACAAAGAGTAGAGAATTCCACAAAAAAAAACCTTCCAAAATAGAAGCGATTAAAACATTTAAAACTTTCCAATACTTCAAACATTCTATTTCAAGTACCAGGAAAATTAACACTGGCCTCCACATCAGCCCTTGTAGCCAGCCGATCCTCCCACAAAAAAACGCAACTCAAAATGTCATATTATTAACAAAAAATCAACAGAGCTTTACATTCAACTTAATATAACAAAGGTCAAAATATTTTACAGATTACTAGAAAAATAAAACAAAATTTCAAATATCTTATACATCATAATTAAAAATCATATAAAAGTTACACAATCATATATTAAACTTTATAAAAAACTTTACAAACAATATACATGATAACCAAACGAGCATCGTTTTCCTAACGTAAAATATCAGGCAGTCGAGAATATGATTGCCTATTTTACTGTGAATGACAAACAATTTACTATTTCAATGCAACAACATTAAAAACAATTCATTATCAATAATCATTATTTTTTTCGTCAGTATTGTCCATGATTTTAATATAAAAAATGGCAGTTTATTCTTAAGTTGCAAATAAAATGATACAAAAAATGTAATTTGCCCTTCTTATTAATACAAGAAAATATATAGTAAGTGATGAATCACTTAAATCATTTATTCTACCAACCTTTATATAAAATGTACGATATATCAAATTTAGATGTAAATGTGTAATTGTCACTTTTCCTATTTTTTATATATTTAGGAAGTAGAGGAATTCGATGGTTATTCATCCAAGATCTGATTAGAAAGTTATGATATTATAAACAAGTAAGAATATGGAGCACTACATTGTGAATCAATTAAAACATGAAATATTATTATGGCAAAAGTCAAGAAAAGATGGAAAATTGTTATTTATAACAAGAAACAACATAAAGAAAACAGTAAGCACAATATTTGCAAGGTAAGTTGCTAATTACCAGCCTCAGATGATAGAGGAGTTGGGAAGTAATCTGACTTCGAATCCCTGTCACACAAAACATGCTCGCCCTTTCAGCATGTGCACGTTTTACTGACATCACAACAGTTTAAATTTCAACATTAAATGTTCCTTATGTAACTCCATTTTAGTGTCTTTCAGGAATATAAGGATTATAATTTGTACTATAATACGGAGGCTATTTTAAAATAATTAGCGTCACAACGTCTGGTCATGCTCTATCTGATGACTGTGCATATTGATAATAGCCTTCTGATGTTGTATACATTGCAAAATACTCAATCATACGGCAATCATTTCCAGAGTTCACGGGTCCCACTTCCAGGTTTTCCATAAGTTATACAGTGAATGTAGATTATGGTTTTCCAGCACCTGCTTCAGCAGTGTGATTATACAAAACCCCTTGTGTGTTGACTTTACCAACATGTCTTTGTATGGAACAGTGTGAACACCCATCCCAGTTGCTTTAAGGTATGATACAGTTGAAGGAGTAAGTCGTAGAAGTAACTTCTGCATATGCGATTTCTGTCACTTTTCTAAATGGAGATCATTCTTGAATATGGTGTGTACTGTTATTTTTGACATTTGTTATAAGACTTTGCTTTCCATGGATGGTTAATATTTGTTCCATGTTTCTTTCTGAATGGTCCTGGTGCTCCAAGCTCATAAATATTCCTTTGTTTTCGAAAGGCGCCGAGTGCATGTTCTTGTCATGGAAGTTGTAAATACCACACCTGAACACATCTTTGTGATCTGAATGTATCAATATTTTCGCCTGCAACATATGCTAACTAAAAGATTATAGTTTAGATGGCATCACACTGCCTACGAAAAGGCAAAAAAAAAAAAAGCCAAAATACATTTGCAATTGATGTTGTTGTACTGCGATTTCACATTGGTTGTAGTACTCACGTGATATTCTGATTTGTATATTCAAAATAAACTTAATATAACTCAACACTCTGTTTACTAATTTTCTGTACTATACTGTATGATATTTTCTGAGCCATACTAAAGTTGTTTATTACAAGAAGAATTGGTTTTGGTTTGTTCTGAATTTCACGCACAGATACTCAAGGGCTATCTGCGCTAGTCGCCCCTAATTTAACAGTGTACGGCTAGAGGGAAGGCAGCTAGTCATCATCACCCACCGTGAACTCTTGGGCTAATCTTTTACCAACGGATGGTGGGATTGGCCGTTACATTATAACGCTCCCACGACTGAAAGGGCGAGCATGTTTGGTGCGACGGGGATTCGAACCCGCGACCCTCAAATTACGAGTCGAGTGCCTTATCCACCTGGCCATGCCATGTAATTGAGTATAAGATTGTAGAGGGCATGTTTAGATGTTGAATTGTATTTATTAATATTGGTATAAAGGTATTTCTTTGTATTGGGTTATCTTGGGCTTGAGTTCAGATTACAATATTTCATTGATATCAAACTAACAATTTGGAAGAACAATTGTTATTTCTTTATAATCCTTCAGTTCGTTATACACATTTACAAGTTTTAATTTTTTCCGTTTTTATTGTTTATTATCAAGTAATTTACAAGAATTAGTACTTTTTTAATTATTTAAATTTAATAACTTTTAAAAAGTATTCACTTTCTTGGTCCTTCGTGGTTTTCTTGTATTGAACTTCCTGTCGTCAATAGCTTTAAGTTATCTCATTTTTTTCTGTTCTTGTTTTCCCTGTGGTGTAGATTCCAGACATGATTTTTTTGGTTGATTAAACTTTCTTGGTGCTAATTTTAAAACAACTTAAGCTTGAGATTTCGAAAACATTGAAAAAACTAAAATTAATAATAATTATCAAACTGTAGTACAATAGAAAAAAAATCGTTATACAAAAATTAAATCGCGGAAAGAATCAAAGCTCCGCATACAGGTACTGAATGGTTAAAAGCAGGATTGTAACTGATTTGGCTTTGATAAGAAATGATACTGCACACACGACTGGGGTTAGTTGTTGATTTTTGGTATGACAATGAATTTATGTTGCAAGTTATTCAAAGTAAAGATGATTTTGAAAAGTAACGTTGTTCGTGGTCGCCTGGGCTTGTCAGATACTCATCAAAAACAAAATAATATTTTATTTCAAAGTGGAGTTGTCTAGTAAAATATTATTTATAGAAATGTAAAGAACAACATAGGAAAAGACAACACTGCCAAGCAACTGTTAGGTTTCCACACTGTAAGAAACCGGTTTGACTGCATCGTGATTGAGTAAAAGGTTCAAGGATAAAGGCATTAGACTACATCAAGATAACTGTAAATCTTATACATGTGAGTGAGCGCAAATACGTAGTAACGACTCACTGAAGGACTTCATTTTCTTCAAACAATCACTTAGTGTCATTCTGAACTTGTTAGATAATTATAAAATAATTAAATAAAAGAGATATTAATTAAATAGTTAGCATAAAGAATCACCAGAACAATTTTAAGACGATTTCAAAAGATACTGAAGCTACAAAAGGCTACTAGTACATCATGAAAATACTAAGCTGTAACGTGTGTGATAAGTTGTTCAACTTGTCACAGTGACTAACATGGCACACATTGATACTGACTGTAATGTGTGTGATAAGTTGTTTAACTTGTCACAGTGACTAACATGGCACACATTGATACTGACTGTAATGTATGTGATAAGTTGTTTAACTTGTCACAGTGACTAACATGACACACATTGATAATGACTGTAATGTATGTGATAAGTTGTTTAACTTGTCACAGTGACTAACATGGTCCACATTGATACTGACTGTAATGTATGTGATAAGTTGTTTAACTTGTCACAGTGACTAACATGGTCCACATTTATACTAATTGTAATGTATGTGATAAGTTGTTTAACTTGTCACAGTGACTAACATGACACACATTGATACTGACTGTAATGTATGTGATAAGTTGTTTAACTTGTCATGGTGACTAACGTGGTACACATTGATACTGACTGTAATGTATGTGATAAGTTGTTTAACTTGTCACAGTGACTAACATGGCACACATTGATACTGACTGTAATGTATGTGATAAGTTGTTTAACTTGTCATGGTGACTAACGTGGTACACATTGATACTGACTGTAATGTATGTGATAAGTTGTTTAACTTGTCACTGTGACTAACGTTGCACACATTGATACTGACTGTAATGTATGTGATAAGTTGTTTAACTTGTCACAGTGACTAACATGACACACATTGATACTGACTGTAACGTGTGTGATAAGTTGTTTAACTTGTCATGGTGACTAACATGGCACACATTGATACTGACTGTAATGTATGTGATAAGTTGTTTAACTTGTCACGGTGACTAACGTTGCACACATTGATACTGACTGTAATGTATGTGATAAGTTGTTTAACTTGTCACGGTGACTAACATGGCACACATTGATACTGACTGTAATGTATGTGATAAGTTGTTTAACTTGTCACGGTGACTAACATGGCACACATTGATACTGACTGTAATGTATGTGATAAGTTGTTTAACTTGTCACAATGACTAACGTGGTAGACATTGATAATGACTGTAATGCATATGATGATTTGTCTAGCTTACTATAATATCTAACATTGTAAAGATTTTGGTTGTACAGTAGGTTATAACCTTTTAACTTGTTACAATGCTTAACATCTTATAGAAAGTTTTTATTGCAATGTATGCAGTGAATTGTTTAACTTCTTATGATAATTAAATTATGTACGAGATTGTTATTGTAACGTGCGAAAGAAAATAAATCTGTTATATATGTGTAATCATTAGACTGTTGGTCCACTTTGTAATATCGAATAATAAATTAGGCACAATGTCATAATATTATTCACACACCTAAATTAATTGAAGCCACTATATAACGACTTAGATTACTGAAAAACCCCATAAATCTTATATAGACATCACTATTATAGGAGGTCTAACTGCTCATCTGTGGTTCGCCTGACCTAAGTTGTGCTGATGTGCCCTAAACGGGAAAAAATTTAGTTCCCACCAAAGGGTGCGGGCAGTCGATTGAATGCATTAGTTCTCTATGTTACAAATGATATTTTCGATTTTACCATCAGTGAAAAAGAGATGGAAATCTTCAATGTGCGTGTACAATAACTAATCAGTTATTCTGCTGTATAATATTGAATAATAAATTAGGTGCAATATTGCTCACACACCTAAATTAAATATATTCAATCCAAAAAGACTGTAAAACAAAAAACAAAATTGCAGTGTTATTGTATAAATTCTGGTTGTATTTAATTATTTAGTTTTCTTTGGTAACTAACATTTTATAGGTAGATTTTGACGTATTTTATGTGGAGGTTATATCCAGTTTAATGAACCTCATTTTTCTATGTTATTTATTCAAAAACGAGCGTGGGTTAGTCTCGCGATAAAGCTTTGGATTTTGTACCTGGAAAACAGATTAACTTGGTACACACAATACGACAGAATTTCTCCTACAGCGGAAGATGTGTATGTATTATAAGTGATAATTAACCGCTAAGTATAGGTATTTTAATGATAGTGTGCTTCTTATTGGTTTTCCCTTTGATAAGTTATTCAAAGTTAAATGTATTTTTAAGTGTCCATTTTTTAACTGAAAAACGTTAAAAAACTTTCTCCCCTAAGTATGATTTATAGTTCTTAAAAATATATCTATTGAAAAACTTATGACAAACGTCTAGCAGTCAAACAAACTGTAGGGTTTGTCTTCTGCTGCCTTCTTTCTGTAGTAATATTTTAGTTGCTAACTATTTACCATCCATTCTAAAAATACAAATCTGAAACCAATCAACGAAACATCTTCATATGAATGTAAACTTTTATTATAATATGACATTATAGAAAGAAGTGCAAAGCAAATATAGGGAGCTTGATTAAAATGGTGATCTTTAACCATTGTGTGAACTCCTTTACATGGATCTCACCATGTCCACAATTATCTGTTTTTATAAATATACCCCTAATAATCGCGCACAGATTTAACTTTGTAATTTATCACTCATTTAAAACTTAACACTACCACCACTCACACCATTTGAATGTTATAAAACAGTCAAAGATGCACACCTGTTGTGTGATGAAACTTTCAAGGACTTTTCTTGCAGAAATATGAGTTGATTTGTGACTAATACATTTCACACATCCTACCGTAATCATCTGCACGTGGTGCAAACTAAACGTGACGGGAAAGCAGGATCACTCTATATATTCCGCTAAACGGAAGTAAAGGGGAACACAAAGATGTTCACACAATTTCATATGCAGTTATTATCATTGACAAATGCAATTTACTCCTACCCTTTCAGTTATTGACAACAACGTCTTGGCTGTTGCGTAAAACGATTGCTTCCCAAAAAAATATAACAAATAAAAGACCTCCATTTAAAGAACATTTGGTTAAATTCTGTGTTCAAACCGTACAAGTAAGTTCATTGCGCCTTATTTACAATAACTCGGGATATTTGAAATGAATATTTTTTAAACGCAAATTATTGCCCTTAATTGTCTTATTCCATAAATAACTATTTCCGTTTCATTAACTTTATGTTTTTAGTACGCAGTTTTATTGTCATTGAAGAATTTTTTGAGCCGTGTTTGATTTTAATTATACCATTTCTCAACATCCAAACGCAATGTTATGATGTTCTCTAGAGAAATGCTAATCAAGTATTAAACTTGTACAAATGAAGGTTTAAAATCGAATTACAAAAGTTATTTATGTGTTACGTGTTTGTGTGAGGGAAAAACTAGAGTGGGCTTATCTGTTGTGTCAACCGCAGAGAATCGAACTCCTGATTTTGTTGTTGTAAGACCATAGACTTATCACTATCCTGCAAGAGAACATTACTATTGTGCATAGTTGAATAAAATAATGACAAAAATTATAAAAGTAAAAGCAACCATCGGTTATTACAAATCACTCAACTTAGTGGACTTTGAGTATTCTGTGAATACTATGATATTCTGTGGATAAAAAAATAACAAAAACGTTTAGAACAGCTGATTTATTGATTGAACATTGTTTTGAGGTTAAATTAAATATCACAATGTGTGAACTTCTTTTCCAAGTAATAATTACCTTTTGAAGATTAAAAGATTAAAATAAATTCCATACACACACAAAAGAATAAATAGAAAACAAAATCATTCTTTATTAAACATTTTGTTACACGCTTTATAATTACACAACTACGTGATCGAGAAAAGTCATACTAATTTAAATAACTATTTCATCTATAAACAGACTTTAGGTTTATCAGCCTCCTCCTCCCCTCACAGCTGATCCTTTCCTCTCCTACTTTTGAAGTGAATATGTTGACGAAATTTGATTTTTTATGTTTTCATTTGTCTTACCACAATTATCTATATTTACGGGTTTTTTTAAAATAAGTTTTCTACATGATCGAGAAAAGTCATACTAATTTAAATAACTATTTAATCTATAAACATACTTTAGGTTTATCAGCCTCCTCCTCCCCTCATAGCTGATCCTTTCCTCTCCTACTTTTGAACTGAATATGTTTACGAAATTTGATTTTTTATGTTTTCAATTATCTTACTAAAAGTATCTATATTTACGGGTTTTTTTAAAATAAGTTTTCTACATGATCGAGAAAAGTCATACTAATTTAAATAACTATTTAATCTATAAACATACTTTAGGTTTATCAGCCTCCTCCTCCCCTCATAGCTGATCCTTTCCTCTCCTACTTTTGAAGTGAATATGTTGACGAAATTTGATTTTTTATGTTTTCAATTATCTTACTAAAAGTATCTATATTTACGGGTTTTTTAAAAATAAGTTTTCTACATGATTGAGAAAAGTCATACTAATTTAAATAACTATTTAATCTATAAACATACTTTAGGTTTATCAGCCTCCTCCTCCCCTCATAGCTGATCCTTTCCTCTCCTACTTTTGAACTGAATATGTTTACGAAATTTGATTTTTTATGTTTTCAATTATCTTACTAAAAGTATCTATATTTACGGGTTTTTTAAAAATAAGTTTTCTACATGATTGAGAAAAGTCATACTAATTTAAATAACTATTTCATCTATAAACAGACTTTAGGTTTATCAGCCTCCTCCTCCCCTCATAGCTGATCCTTTCCTCTCCTACTTTTGAACTGAATATGTTTACGAAATTTGATTTTTATGTTTTCATTTGTCTTACCAAAATTATCTATATTTACGGGTTTTTTTAAAATAAGTTTTCTACATGATTGAGAAAAGTCATACTAATTTAAATAACTATTTCATCTATAAACATACTTTAGGTTTATCAGCCTCCTCCTCCCCTCATAGTTGATCCTTTCCTCTCGTACTTTTGAAGTGAATATGTTGACGAAATTTGATTTTTTATGTTTTCATTTGTCTTACCACAATTATCTATATTTTACGGTTTTTTTAAAAATAAGTTTTTTTTACGTGCGTAAAAAATTTGACAACTCACACAAAGGCAAAACGGTCTTTATTTTTCATAAGCAAATTATATATTTAACACAAAAGCCATATGCAATGATACTTTAGAAACCGACTGGAACAAACCTGTCAACCACCTTGAACACGTTTGTATAAAGCTCAAGACACTCAAAACCACTTCAATGATAAAACGCCAAAAATCAATGTTTCAAGACCGGAAAGAAGACCTTGGTTCTCATACCAACAGACAACAATAAACTATGCCTGCTGTGGAAAGAACTTTTTCATGTGCAGAAAGTAGCCAACAGAGTGGATTATGAGGTGAAAGTGTATGGGAAAACCCAGATATAACATGCCAATCTCTTCAAAATGTACTTCTAGAGTAAAGAAAACATGGCGGGTGTAGCTATCGAGGCACTGTTGGATATGTCTCGTGTATTTTTTAAAATAACGAATCACAAGAATGATAACTTTAATGACGATTAAGAAATACTAGACCTAAGACTACTGGAAAGAAATGAGACAAGGAATCAAACATAAATGAAGAACTGGCTTGTTTTATATTGTGCAAGCAGAGAGACAGTAATA
Source organism: Tachypleus tridentatus (assembly GCF_004210375.1). Lineage (NCBI taxonomy): Eukaryota > Metazoa > Arthropoda > Merostomata > Xiphosura > Limulidae > Tachypleus > Tachypleus tridentatus. Next base: position 17,795,847 of record NC_134830.1, read on the forward strand.
GCAGGTTTACTTATGTAACTGCTTGAGAATCATCTGAGGTGTAGTTCAATTGTGGTGCATTGACCTTATTCTAATATTCCGAGTGTTTTTCGAAGCTCCAACTAAGTATAGTTAAAGATTACCTCATAGTTTGTAGAAAAAAGAAAATACAGGTGCTCAGCTAAGAAATTTATACATGGACATATGAACAACTGGTTACTGTATGAAGAAAATCACCGAAAATGGATATAAAACAAAGTTAGCGAAATATATTTTAGTGTGCTTCTAACTTTAACCATAACTAATATGTAGTGAAGATTATTCAATTGTTATAATGAAAGAAAATAAATATTGTATTAATAGAAAAGAGAAAAACAATTTCTTCAAATGGAGTTCTACAGTAATCAAACTCGCCTGTGTGAAATGTTTCACAAAATATAATTATTTAAATCTTTGAATATATCTGTAGTTGCCCATATGGTAGTGTAGGTGAAGCTATCACTGACTATTATAATGACAGATCAATTTTATTTTTAGTCAAATGGTGTTCTAAACTAAATTGACCAGCCTGTGTGGAATTTAACGAAAACAAATATTTAAAGCCTGCAATACAACTGAGATCGAAAAATGTAAAAACAATTGTATAGACATTTTAATTGTTTTGAACACTATTTTAAATAAGTGGATTGTACTGTCAGTTTATTGTTGAAATTTGTAGCCAACAGTTCATATACACCTATTGTGAAAAATCGCGACCGATGTAAAACGTGACCATCGTTAGCCAGCTGAGATTACACATTTGTATATGATCGTGAAAGACAAACAGCAGAAGTGGGCCTATACATACATAACTGTTGTTGTGGCAGACAGAGTGTAGAGATTACCATTATGCCATATAAACATATTTTGATAAATGGATGGAGAAGGATTAGCAACTTCATCTTTACTTAAAGATGGTGAACTACGAAGATTTGTTAAATAACAAGTAGTAGTAGGAAAAGAAAGAAAATAAGAGTATGGAAAGAATGGAACACAACGTGAAATCACCTACATATCACAACAAAGGTGGAACAACGAATGAAAATGGATACAGGACCAACCAATCCAACCTGCCCAAATTTTATGAAGAATGATAACATGGATGCTTTCCTGGAAGGACACGAAATATTCGTCCAAATTAGAAACTGGGATAAAGGTGGCTGTACAATCTGTCTCAGCCCATTTCTCACGTAAAAAGGCCTTTAAATATATCTAGGTATGACGTCAGAAAATACCATGGACTATGACAAGTTACATGTGATGTTAATAAAACACAATGAACTCACCGACGAAGGAACTCACAAGAAATTCAATCTAAACACTGGAGAAACTATACTTCACTTTGTGATACGTTGTTGGCGATACTTCACAAGATCACCGCATATATCTTAAATTATTTATTCAATTGTAAGTGTTTTATATCATTACTACCACAATCTTCCTTTAAGGTAAGTGGTCGAAAAGTGGATCTTATTTATATAGTAATACACTTAAAATATTTTTATTGTACGGAGAATTCTTCAGCTTTTTATCCCATGGCTATTTATCGTAAATTATAGCGCACTTGACATTTTACTCTAATTTCATCATTAAAAGTTCGTTTATAATTAAGTCATTGCACAGTAATCCCTGTTATCGTCACGATTAAATATTGTGAATTGTTTACACACGATATATTTTATCCTATTCTTATAAATTACAGCTTCACCTACAGTAAATTCCTAACTTACTAAATGAAAGGGAAGCTCATTACAACTACTGCAACAAATACATAATTAGCACGAGTGTTTTTCTTAAATCTTCCCCATACTAAACTTTTTGAAAGAAAAAAAAAAAAACAGCAACAGATGATTAAACTAACATCACACATTACTATCCGGATGTTTACTCAAAAATTTACGTTTATCATAACAATAAATTTAGAGTTATCCTATTTGCATCTACACGATAATTCTTCAGCGTTATTTCTTTTTTTTTTAAATAAGAATATGAAATTACTACAGTATACCCTCACCTGTTCGCGGGTTAGGCTCTTAAACCTATCGCATCGTATGCCGGTATACCGAGCTAGCGTCATAAAAATGAATGCTCGGTAAACCGGGTTTTTGTAGGTCATAGAGACTAAAAGCGCTTTTCGAGGGTATGTCTGTATTTACTCTCTCAAGCAGTTTTATCGATTGACGTCTTTATCGAACAATTATTACTGAATTGTACTGTACTGTATTATTATTACCTAACTGTGCGTACTGTATTTATCTGTCAGTTTGCCTTTAAATTTGTTCCACTTTCTGTCAATTCTAATACATGTGTTGTACGCATACAAAATGACTTTACGATACAGTAATACAGTATGGGTAACTATACTATGCGGTGTTACTGTCCACCTGTACTTACGTTTCTTTTTGATTAAAATATTGTTGCAGTACAAAATTAAATTGTGTTTACATTATCATTACTACATTAGGGAAATACATGACTGCATGCAATATTACTACATTATTACTGTATTAATGAGTAAGAGTGTCTTTAGAAAGTGACTGGGAAGCATTCAGTACCGTATATAATCTCATACATAGAAGTTTTAAAACTACATCCAATATTCGCGGGGGTTAAAGAACGTAATATTGTATATCACACTGATATTTCACCAGTGTTATCTTAAAATTTCCCATTCATCGTTGCCGTTACGACGCCTCTAGTTGTTCTTCTAATCTCCGAAGTTCTCCTCTACCTTCCGTTCAAAATTCGCTTATCGCGTCCTTCTAAGTACTATTCAATATCCTTTCAAGTTGTCAACTACGTCACGACGCACAAAAAAACGCCTTAAATAGCACTCATGGGCCTTTTCACTGTATTCTAGTGCAACAAATAGAGAATATAGGTCTCATATTCTGACGCAAAGTTTTAACTTTCAGATCTTTATTAAGCACCAAACGTATTTAAGAGTAATAAACATTTGTTTTTATAAAAGGTTAAAGGAAAATTGTGTAACATGCTTAACGAAAAGTCAAAAGAACATTCTAGAAATTTTGCGGAAGTGCACAACCACATAACACCTATTATCTAACCTTTATATTGCGATATAATATTCCGTAGCGCCATCTATTATCTCGAATATTCATTTCAATAACAAAAAGAAATATTCTGTTGCATTACAGCCCCATCTATCAGAAAGAATATTATTTATAAAAATATAAAAAGGAAAATCCTGAAGTATTAACAAAGTTTAAGTTTTCCCGATATACAAGTCCAAACTATTTAAAGTTGTCTTTTAAACAATTTAAAGTTATAATCAAATATATTAAAATCTAGTTGATTGTAAACTTGTTTAGACCTTGCTCTACGTGTTCAAAATTACGAACAAAGCTATTTCAAATATTTGATGAATTTAAAAATTATAACCAAAACTTAATCAACGAGAAAATAAACATATTTTTTAAATTTAAGTTTACTCGATAAAATCGGAAAAAAGCAATATTACTTGTGTGTTTAGTTCGGAAATATAGCTCATTATGACAAAAATCACACAAAGTTCACACTTCTACGTTAGAAATGCTTGTAAATAATTCACCATATGACAATACAAACAAATCCACAACTCGCAATGATTTCAAAATATATTATTTTTCAGTACAAGTACATTTAGTATTTCTTTCCCTCCGTACATTTTGTTTTACATATTAAACCATGTATTGTTCTTCTTGATGACAGAAATCCCACTTGAAACAAAAATGTATCTCGGAATGGTTAACTTGAAAATGTCCTTAAAAGATTGAAACGTTGTTCTATGCTTTATTAATAAAAATGTTAAAACGCATACCAGCCATGTTTTGTTTGTTTTATAATCTGTTATGGTATATACTTACCTGCAAAAACATGTTAGCATACATCGTAACATGAAAGTGAATAAAACAGGTCAGCAATTAGTTTCAGTTTGTTTAGTGTAATTATTTATTTTTTTTTAAAATACACTCAAGCAATGAACACTATCAAGAAATCAGAGCTAATTTCGCGTACTCGTTCTGCTCCTTTTTAAGGCCATATTCATGTAGGTTATTATGGTACCGTTAATGCAAAAATACACTATCGTTCGATCTGATTTTGTGAACTTCTCACACAGTTCAAGGTCTATTTCGCCATTTCACATATATTCTAATTTAAAATGAAATCATTTACATGTATATACACGCTTTTAATATTGTCATAATAGATGAAAAACAATATTAAGTTACAGCGGTCTGGTAATAAATATATATATAAAATAAACAATGAACTGTAGTAATAATTCCATTAAGTAAAATTTGTATCCATAATTTTTATGCAAAAATCCAAAATAACAACCACCTTTATATGTATGTTTCATTATAGTTACCGGTCCAGGTTGTCATACGGACATGTTTATGCTTTGCTTCCTTTGTAATTTCGCGTAAAGCTACACGAAGGCTATTTGCATTAGTCGTCCCTAATTTAGCGGTATAAGACTAGAGGGAGAGCTGCTAGTCATCTCCACCCACCGCCAATTGTTGGGTTACTCTTTTACCAACGAATAGTGGGATTGGGCGTCACATTATAACGCCCCCACGGCTGAAACCGCCAGCACGTTTAGTATGACGGAGATTCGAACCCACGACCCTCAGATTACGAGTCGAACGCCTTAACCCACCTGACAATGCTAGGCCGCCTACATATTTAATGCTACACATCCCACAAGGGCGCACGCACTCAGCTTCCTACCCTTATTTGATTTTTCTACAATTTTTCATGACGTCTGACAAGATTAACATCGGCGTTTGGATTTTGTTCGATAAATGGGATATTCCAAACACATTTGGGTATTACTACCACATACATTATCTGTTATGACAATAAGTTGACAACCTGGACCGCTACAACAAATGCGATATTTAATTCATTGTTGTTTTATGGTGCTGATTTAATGGGTTATTAGCAATTACTGTAAAGTTTGTTCATATTTATAGGTAGAAATGACTAAGGATATTATTGTCATTTGTGCAATATTTCTGAAGTTCACATAATATCAATAACTTGGTGTTAAAAACAAAATGTGAAATCAATCTTTATTGCTAAATATAATGTGGACAGTTTTAATACTAATTAACGTTTTCATGGGTTAGTACAATAGTTGTACAGAAGGTCTAATAGAAGCTATAAACTTATCTGATTTCGTGCAGAGCAGTCGCTTTCATCGGCAAAAGCTTCTGTGATGATTTACGATGACCTGAATAAACGATGGATTCACAGTGGTTCATCGAGTGGTCTTTCTAAAGTCAATATCTACAATCATGTTGCCAATAATGCATTCAGGGTGGTGGGAAGAAAACTACAAGACCATGAAGTATGTATACATTTATACGAGTTGATATTTTCAAAATAATTTTTTAGTTTTCTTTTATGTTTCTTAATGTTTGATCTCATTTCTGACCCAGGAGAAAACAGGCTTATTGAGTATATGTGTTTGTTTGTTTGTTTTGGGAATTTCGCACAAAGCTACTCGAGGGCTATCTGTGCTAGCCGTCCCTAATTTAGCAGTGTAAGACTAGAGGGAAGGCAGCTAGTCATCACCACCCACCGTCAACTCTTGGGCTACTCTTTACCAACGAATAGTGGGATTGACCGTCACATTATACACCCCCACGGCTGGGAGGGCGAGCATGTTTAGCGCGACGCGGGCCCGAACCCGCGACCCTCGGATTGCGAGTCGCGCGCCTTACGCGCTAGGCCAGAGCATATGTGTGAGGACGTTATTTTAATCTTTGGAAGACCCTCGACCTGAGCCGTGTATGGTAACTCTAAATGTAGAATGTACGTTGGACCTTGTCCTTTTTATATAATCTCGTGCGCATTACTGATATATCCAACATAACATATGTCATAGTACTTACTTCAAAGGATTAAATTTGATATTTTGAATGTGGAAAAGACATATCTACAGTCAATTTGATTTGTTATCAAACATTTAGGTTCATTGGTTTCTGATGGCTTGCCAGATTTTGAAACTATTTTAAAACTCCATCACAAAACATTTTTCGAGATTCTGCATTTTGTTACAAATGGTGTAAGTAAGTTTTGGACATTTACATATTCCACTGAAGTTTCTTTTTGAGCATTTTTCTAGGTAATTAATAATATTATCTGAATAGATTATTTATTAAAATCTCCACCGAGAGTATTTGGTTATGTGGATGGCAGTCTGAAAACCAAGTTGTGTTAATTAGAAAATTGTATGGATGTGAAACATTTCTTTATTAAATTGTCCTGATAGAATTTAAATTAACCTATGATTAGTACTATTATTGTATTAAACAAATGTTGATAACTATTTCAGTACAGTTTAAACTAATTAAATTTGCTGTTTTGAAAACGTATATTTTCAGTTTTTGTTTCAATGTGCTATACTGCTGCTAATTTATTCAATGTAAAATGAGTGTATTTTATCATGCTTATTTGAAATGGTAATAAACTGGACATAAGTTCTGTGGTACTAATTATGTTAGGTATGGTATATAACCCATGGTATTGGCAACATTTTAAAACTACAATAGATTTCAGTGACAGTTATTATTGTGTTATGTACATATTGTGTCTCTGTCTCTCCTGTATATGTGTGTGTGTGTGTGTGGATTGCAAATATAAGTATGTATGTATTGTTACAAGATATATTTTTTAAAGCTCTAAGTTTAGAATAAGGGACTTTGAGAAATAACGAACACAAAGATGAGATTACAAATACAAGTGGACAATGAAACAACAACGAGATGGAATGTTTATTTTTTTAACCAATAGAATGAATCATTCTGCATGTTAACATTTTTGGATCTGTGTTACATATTGAGTTGATTTTTACATTGGGATGGTGTAGATAGCATGAAGACCTACAACAACTTATAAAGTGTAAAAACCTATAAAGAAATTTTAAAGAAGAAATAAAACTGATTTGTTGTTGTTACATAGACTGGGAATGGAATTATTTTTACCATATAATTAAAAGTTATCTTTGTTTTTCTTCTGTAAATATTTACATTTCTTTTAACCCTTGTTCTTCACATATAGGTGTTTTGGTGCACTCTGAATATTAGGTGCTTTTTATCAAATTTGTTATAAAAACTGTTTTGCTGAAGCCACACAGAGAATACAGTTGAAGTTTAAATTATATTAAAGGTCAGAATAGGGAAACACAAAGTATTATAAACATTGCAGCTGAACATGTTTCTGTAACGGGCCATATGTGTGACTGTTAGAATAAGTGAATTGTAGATACAGGTACAGGACAGAATTGTATCAGCATGTTATTGTTAGAAGGATGAGGTATAACAATTGCAGGTCCAACTTTTGTCAATGGAGGTACCAGTTACACTTCCTTGGACTCTAGGTGATAAGTCTGAGAGCTTATAACACTAAAAACTGGGTTTTGATATTTGTAGTTGACTTTGTGCTTAACTACAAATGAATATTCACTCCATTGCTCAAGTGTATAAACCGTCATTGACGTTAATAGAAAAGTTTGTACGTGACAATATTTAAATTTAAGTATTGGAGTGACTGCCATACTTTATCAGACCCTAGAGAATGACTTCTGGTGGCACTTAAAATGTTATCATTGGTGCAGTATGGAAAAGATGCAGATATAAATATATATATGTCAGGTTATCAACTGTACAATATTGAAAATATGCAGGTATAAATATATATCTGTTAAGTTGTTATCAACTGTACAATTCTAAAAGGGTTGAAGTACAACAAGGCTACAGCAACTTTCCATCAGTGGCGAGACAACCGACAAATTTATGGTTTGAACTTCAGTAGTAAGGAGGAAGCAGACAATTTCTCTCTGACAATGCAGAGAGCACTGGAAAAACTAACTCAAAATAATGGTATTTTTGTCTTATAAACTCCAACTACAAGGTGTAGATGCAATGCATTTAAAATTATTTGAGTGTCGGGTTTTGAGAAAATCATGTATAAAAATATTTACTGTCATATCATTAAGGTAATTCATCACATTAACAGATCTTAATACTTTTAATTTTTTGTCATGATTGTCACTACTAATTAAAGAGCACTGTTAGTTTTAATTATTATATGTGTGTATTAGAGTGTCATAACTGTATACATATTACCTCAGTATCAACTAAGAATCATAATAAAATTAATCATAAACTTTCTTTATCATTTAATATTTGAAGCACCATGAACAACAAATAATTCACATTTCCTCCTAATGTAAAGATTCATGCTTGTGTGAACAACGTGATGTTATCTTTACCACTGATATTGAATTCTGTACAGTTATCTACTATCATAATGCCAGATTCTCTTGACCGTTTCACATAAGCAGTAACATGCAAAAAGCTAAAGTAAGTAATGTACTGATATATGCTTGTCACTTTCAGTCTATATCAACATCTGTGTTGTTTTCTAACTTGCTAGGTGAAGAAATCACTCCTACAGTCTGTTAGAGCTTCAGAGAAGGCAACATAATGTTTTTCTCCACTTTCTAGGGGCTAGTAAACCACTGTAGAAACCGTGCATACTGGACTCCTTCTACAGATAAAACTGAAAGTTCTTTTTAACTTGGTAAGGTAGCCTTACAGCTGTCAAATGTATGAAGTTTCTTTACAGGGTTTGAACCTCACGTCGCAACGTAAAATTCGCTTAACAGCACGAGCACAACAAAAAAAACCCTTTCTTTAGATGTACTGATTCACCGAGATTCAAAGAGACTGACTCAAACCAATATGTACCTCAATATAAACCATTCTCAGATCACACAAATTAATCATAAGTTCTTGAACTTATAGTGTAATCTTTGTCTCTCGTCAGAAATAATGCAATAAAAAACTCTTTCATACCAATTCTAATAACCATCCAACCGGTCTGAAATAATTTACAACCAAAAAATTTGAAACTTAAGTTTTCATAAGCACGACACTTCGAAATAATTAAGTAAAGATTTAGATTCATTCAAAGACACCATAATTGAAATAATAACGTGAAATTATTGGTAGAATAATGTGATGATGGAAACTCGGCCAAAGTTTAGTACAGTGCTTAACCCTTTTAGTACTGAATAATAACTTTTAATGTTTGGCACGGCGCTGAATATGCATGTTTGATACTTCAACTAATTACGGTATCAGTACTAAAAGCATGATATCTCGTCAATAACTCAACAAAAGCCCCTGAAATGTTCAGTGATTGTACCCAATACTAAATATGTTAAATTCAATATATAAGAATAACGGGAATAAATGAAGGTCGCCTGCCACTCTGAGCCTTCAAGTCGACTGTGGTCGTGGAGCGCTCAACTGAACCTCAGCAAGGTGTTCACATAAGTCTTCAGAAACCACTGATGTGTCTCTTAGATAATATAATGGTTGTCATGACATTAAAGGTGGTATTTTGTATTTCAGTGACAAAACCTCTTCCACCATCCCCTGTACCAAATCATCAGTTCCAGCAACAACAGTCTGGTTATCAACAGATGGGGGACTCCATTCCTGATGACCATAAGTTTGGGTGAATTAAGTCATCTTCATTCATTGTAAGTAAAGCATTACATTGAAAGAAATGTTAAACTTACATTTCATGATAATTTAAACAAGCTTGTGATTAAGAATGTCGTTCAAGTATACATTAACATCACTAACACGCTCCGATTTGTGGGATTTGTTTCCGTTAGAATTCCTCTGGCTACTAAGTGGCTGCTTTGAAAACAAAAGTAAATTTTATAGAGGATATATCATTATTTTAATCAGTTGAGTGACACAGTGTAGAGTTCACCTTTAAAATTGGAAGCACAAGTTGGTGTGGTGAAGCCATTCAGTGATGTTGAGTTAGTTATGTTTCTAACAGAAGTGTTACCTGATTCATATATTGAGTAGTGTTTTGAGTGTTCAGAACAAATACAAGTACTTTGGAATATTCTAGTGAGTGTTGCAGTCAGTGCAGAGGGAAAATGGTATTATTAATTTAGCTTTGTATTAAATTTTTTATTTTATTTTATATAATGATGGTTCTGCTACAATTATTGTTATGGTACAAAAAATACATTTATAAAGTTTTACTAGAACATTTAAATAATTTTTTGTATTTATTTTAAATATTATACAATATTATACAAACTGTAAGGTGTTCATTCTTAGTATAAATATCAGTTTTATCAGACTGATTCAGTTAACACTTTAGATCTTTAGTAAAAATAGTTTATTAAAAACATTTAACTTTATATGTAGAACAGGTTTGTAATGTTTACATAAAGCGTACCAAAGTTTGTGAGAGTACGTTTTAAATAGTTTTTATGATGATTGGTTAAACAGTAAGCTATTAATTTCTTATGTTCACTTGTTTGCCCGAAATTAAGCACTATGCTATGCAACAGGCTATCATTTGCTCTGCCGACCACTAGTATCGAAACACGTTTCCTAGCGGTGGGAGTCCGCAGACATGCCGTTGTGCCACTCGGGGACGCATTCAGTTATAGCTAAATGGTTATGTTAAAGATCTTTTGCTAGAAATAGAAAGAACTGTTATATGTTATCATTCACTTAATACATACAGTAGGTAAGATTTTCTATGACCATTTAAACTATAATGACTTATGAAGTTAAATACGGTAATAAGTTTCTTTTTAAGGATGAATAAATGGTTGTTATAAAAATGTTAAAGTCAGGAAATACAAAATGTATGTTAAATATAGAAGTGAGAACAGTAACCACCACATTAAATGTGCTAGTAACACTATTCAGTTCTAGAGACAGCACAAATGTATGCTAAATATAGAAGTGAGAACAGTAAGCACTACATTAAATGTGCTAGTAACACTATTCAGATCTAGAAACAGAACAAATGTATGTTAAATATAGAAGTGAGAACAGTAAGCACTACATTAAATGTGCTAGTAACACTATTCAGGTCTAGAAACAGAACAAATGTATGCTAAATATAAAAGTGAGAACAATAAGCACTACATTTAATGTGCAGTGGAATGTACTTGTAAATAATGTGAAAGTGAGGTTAAACATAATAGCGAGTTTAAAGATAATTGTTCACTAAGTATTTCAATCTAAGTAAAATTGTAATAGTAGTCATGTTAAACATTTGGTGCGAAAAGATTTCTCGAAGTAATTTCAAAATGGTAAGAACAATGAAAAGCATTTAAGAGTATTTTATGATGTATCTAACTTTGCGATTTTGTCATTAGAACTGAATATTAGATAATGACAATGAGATGAAACACTTTTTGCCTGATATTTTAACTACGAGCTAATTAAGATTATGAAATCCATTAATTAAGTAATGATAACGAGAAAGCAAGTTTAAACATTTACTGTGTGACGAACTTGTGATATATAAATTATACGAATAACGTTGAGGTAAAGAATTAGCAATGTGTTAAGTATTATAATTAAGTGTATAACAGTAACCCTGAGGTTCACTTTCAAATGAAAAGAGACATTTTCAGGGTGGCAATTTGAAATAATTATAATGTGATTTAATTAAGGTGAAATATTTGTTGGATTATTCAGTTTCACAAAATTTTATATTGACAAAAATGAGATAAATATTTTGAATTAACTTGGCAACAACTAAACACACCGATATACCAATGAATTGAATCAGTTTTTGATAATTTCATTATAAATAGCTGTTTATAACTGTAGAGTGATATGCTTACTATATGATGGAAAGAGAAATTGAAAAACAACTTATATTGGAACATTTAATTGGTAAAATATTTACTGTGAGATAATCTCGCTGAAAGGAAAATTATAATGATAACATTTTGAAAAGGTTTACTGCAGTGTCTCATGAGTTTATTATAATTAAATGTTTAAGGATAAAAAGGAAACATTTGTTGTGCAGTGAGTTCATTAGATATAATTTTAAAATAAACTATTAAGGTAAACATTTACTTTGAAACGATTTCAGTATTGGTAAATATATAATGAAAACATCACTGTGAAACATCTTCTATGCTGTGAATAGTATCAGTTATGGTAGAAATCGGTATTATGTTAATATATTTACAGTGCCACCAATTCACTGGACGCAGAGTGAACAAGCTATCAATAAGGTGAAATATTTACCATACGATAAGTTTAATATAGGTAGCTATGACAAGAAAGAAAACTAAAATAGTGACTTAGGAAAGGGTTTGTTATAATTGGTTGTAAAATATTCATTTTTCACACTGAAAATAATTCACTTCAATGTTTTCAAAAAGGAAATGCTTCACTTCAAATTAATATTGATAAGTATTGTATAATGATAACAATGAATAACATTTACTGTGATACGAGATTATCAGTGATCTTGTAATGATAAACATAGAATCAATTACTTCTCAGTAAGTTCACTAAAAGTGGTGTTATAATTGTATCGGTGAGAGAAAACGTTTACTTAGGATGTGTTCATGAGTTAAAATCCGGAAATAATAATAAGTTATGAATTTACTGTAGGTGAAGCTGTAATTTATAAGAATAGGATAAAATATTTTGTGTGTGAACAATTCACAATATTGAATCATGACGATAAGTGATTATTGTGCAATGACGTAATTATAAACGAACTTTTAATGATGAAATTAGAGTGAAATGTTAAGTGCGCTACAATTTACGATAAATAGCCACGGGATAAAAAGCTGAAGAATTTTCCGTACAATAAAAATATTTTAAGTAAGTGTATTATTATATAAATAAGATTCACTTTTTGACCACTTACCTTAAAGGAAGATTGTGGTAGTAATGATATAAAACATTTACAATTGAATAAATAATGTTATGTTCAAGTTAAGATATAATATGTGGTGTTTGGTAATTAATTTACTGTATGATGAGTTATAAATTCATACACATTACCCTTAGTTACCAGAGCGGTATGTTTTTGTAATTAAACACAAATCTACTCAACAGGCTAGCTGTGACAAAAGAAACTTTCTCATTAACCAATCATCACACGCAGTTTGACCTTGCCTATGATCTTTCCATCGGATACTCATCTGGTTGTCATTACTCATTTTATAACAAGCATTACATATTTTGTATGGTTTATGTGTTAATCTTCTGTCAGTCACTCCCATTTTGATTTTACTTGGTTATTCGTCTACTTGCCAGTTATTCTTCCATGTCCTGTTTTGCAAGGCTGATAATCTTGTCAATTGAGAATATGAACATAAACTGCCCACATATTAAGTCTGTCAGTTCTTCAAAACTATGATCACATTTGGCTACGTAAGTTCATCTTGAGAAGTATCGTCAAAAACGTGTCACAAAGTGAAGTATAGTTTCTCCAGTGTTAAGATTGAATTTCTTGCGAGTTCCTTCGTCGGTGAGTTCATTGTGTTTTATTAACATCACATGTAACTTCTCATCGTCCATGGTATTTTCTGACGTCATACCTAGATATATTTAAAGGCCTTTTTACGTGAGAAATGGGCTGACACAGATTGTACAGCCACCTTTATTCCAGTTTCTAATTTGGACGAATATTTCATGTAATTCCAGGAAAGCATCCATATTATCATTCTTCATAAAAGTTGGGCAGGTTGGATTGGTTGGTCCTGTATCCATTTTCATTCGTTGTTCCACCTTTGTTGTGATATGTAGGTGATTTCAAGTTGTGTTCCATTCTTTCCATCCTCTTATTTTCTTTCTTTTCCTACTACTACTTGTTATTCAACAAATCTTCGTAGTTCACCATCTTTAAGTGAAGCTCAAGTTGCTAATCCTTCTCCATCCATTTATCAAAATATGTTTATATGGCATAATTGTAATCTCTACACTATTTCTGCCACGACAACAGTTATGCATCTATAGGTCCACTTCTGCTATTTGTCTTTCACGATCATGTACAACTGTGTAATCCCAGCTGGCTAACGATGGTCATGTTTTACATCGGTCGCGATTTTACACAGTAGGTGTATGTGAACTGTTGGCTACAAATTTCAAGAATAAACTGACAGTACAATCCACTTATTTAAAATAGTGTTCAAAACAATTAAAACGTCTATACAATTGTTTTTACATTTTTGGATCTCAATTGTATCGCAGGCTTTAAATATTTGTTTTCGTTAAATTCCACACAGGCTGGTCAATTTAGTTTAGAACACCATTTGACTAAAAAAAAAATTGATCTGTCATTATAATAGTCAGTGATAACTTCACCTACATTACCATATGGGCTACCACATATATTCAAAGATTTAAATAATTATATTTTGTGAAACATTTCACACAAACGAGTTTGATTACTGTAGAACTCCATTTGAAGAAATTGTTTTTCTATTAATACAATATTTATTTTCTTTCATTATAACAATTGAATAATCTTCACTACATATTAGTTATGGTTAAAGTTAGAAGCACACTAAAATATATTTCGCTAACTTTGTTTTATATCCATTTTCGGTGATTTTCTTCATACAGTAACCAGTTGTTCATATGTCCATGTATAAATTTCTTAGCTGAGCACCTGTATTTTCTTTTTTCTACAAACTATGAGGTAATCTTTAACTATACTTAGTTGGAGCTTCGAAAAACACTCGGAATATTAGAATAAGGTCAATGCACCACAATTGAACTAGACCTCAGATGATTCTCAAGCAGTTACATAAGTAAACCTGCTATTACTGTCTCTCTGCTTGCACAATATAAAACAAGCCAGTTCTTCATTTATGTTTGATTCCTTGTCTCATTTCTTTCCAGTAGTCTTAGGTCTAGTATTTCTTAATCGTCATTAAAGTTATCATTCTTGTGATTCGTTATTTTAAAAAATACACGAGACATATCTAACAGTGCCTCGATAGCTACACCCGCCATGTTTTCTTGACTCTAGAAGTACAATTTGAAGATATTGGCATGTTATATCTGGGTTTTCCCATACACTTTCACCTCATAATCCACTCTGTTGGCTACTTTCTGCACATGAAAAAGTGATTTCCACAGCAGGCATAGTTTATTGTTGTCTGTTGGTATGAGAACCAAGGTCTTCTTTCCGGTCTTGAAACATTGATTTTTGGCGTTTTTTTCATTGAAGTGGTTTTGAGTGTCTTGAGCTTTATACAAACGTGATGAAGGTGGTTCTAAAGTATCATTGCATATGGCTTTTGTGTTAAATATATAATTTGCTTATGAAAAATAAAGACCGTTTTGCATTTGTGTCAGTTGTCAAATTTTTTACACACGTAGAACAAACTTATTTTAAAAAAACCCGTAAATATAGATAATTGTGGTAAGACAAATGAAAGCATAAAAAATCAAATTTCGGCAGCATATTCACTTCAAAAGTAGGAGAGGAAAGGATCAGCTGTGAGGGGAGGAGGAGGCTGATAAAACTAAAGTCTGTTTATAGATGAAATAGTTATTTAAATTAGTATGACTTTTCTCGATCATGTAGTTGTCTAATTATAAAGTGTGTAACAAAATGTTTAATAAAGAATGATTTTGTTTTCTATTTATTCTTTTGTGTGTGTATGGAATTTATTTTAATCTTTCCAGATAGTTCACTTTTCGTTAGAGATTCAAAAGGTAATTATTACTTAGAAAAGAATTTAACACATTGTGATATTTAATTTAACCTGAAAACAGTGTTCAATCAATAAATCAGCTGTTCTAAACGTTTTTTTATTTCTTTATCCCCAAAATATCATAGTATTCACAGAATACTCAAAGTCCACTGAGTTGACTGATTTGTAATAACCGATGGTTGCTTTTACTTTTATACTTTGTCATTATTTTATTCAACTATGCACAATAGAAATGTCCTCTTGTAGGATAGTGGTCTATGGACTTGCAACAACAAAATCCGGAGTTCGATTCTCTGCGGGAGACACAACAGATAAGCCCACTGTAGTTTTACCCTCAAACAAACACGTAACACATAAATAACTTTTGTAATTCGATTTTAAACCTTCATTTGTACAAGTTTAATACTTGATTAGCATTTCTCCTAGAGAACATCATAACATTGCGTTTGGATGTTGAGAAATGGTATAATTAAAATCAAACACGGCTCAAAAATTTCTTCAATGATAATAAAACTGGGTACTAAAAACATAAAGTTAATGAAACGGAGATAGCTATTTATAGCATAAGACAATTAAGGGCAATAATTTGCTTTTAGAAAATATTCATTTGAAATATACCGATTTATTGTAAATAAGGCGCAATGATCTTACCTGTACGGTTTGAACACAGAATTTAATCAAATGTTCTTTAAATGGAGGTCTTTTATTTGTTATATTTTTTGGGAAGCAATCGTTTTACGCAACAGCCAAGACGTTGTTATCAATAACTGAAAGGGTAGGAGTAAATTGCATTTGTCAATGATAATAACTGCATGTGAAATTGTGTGAACATTTTTATGTGTTCCCCTTTACTTCCGTTTAGCGGAATATATATAGTGATACTGCTTTCCCGTCACGTGCAGATGATTAGGGTAGGATATATGAAATGTATTAGTCACAAATCAACTCGTATTTCTGCAAGAAAAGTCCTTGAAAGTTCATCACACAACAGGTGTACATTTCTAACTGTTTATAACATTCAAATAGTGTGAGTGGTAGTAGTGTTAGGTTTTAATTGAGTGATAAATTACAAAGTCAAATCTGTGCGCGATTATTTGGTGTATATTTATAAAAACAGATAATTGTGGACATGGTGAGATCCATGTAAAGGAGTTCACACAATGGTTAAAGATCACCATTTTAATCAAATTCCCTACATTTGCTTTGCACTTCTTTCTATAATGTCACATTATAATAAAAGTTTACATTCATAGGAAGCTAGGTTCGTTGATTGGTTTCATATTTGTATTTTTAGAATGGATGGTAAATAGTTAGCAACTAAAATATTACTACAGAAAAAAGGCAGCAGAAGACAAACCCTACAGTTTGTTTGACTGCTAGACGTTTGTCATAAGTTTTTCAATAGATATGTTTTTAGGAACTATAAATCATACTTAGAGGAGAAAGTTTTTTTTAACATTTTCCAGTTAAAAAATGGACACTTAAAACAGACATTTAACTTTGAATAACTTATCAAAGGGAAAATCCAATAAGAAGCACACTATCATTAAAATACCTATAATTAGCGGTTAATTATCACTCTTATAATACATACACATCTTCCGCTGTAGGAGAAATTCTGTCGTATTGTGTGTACCAAGTTTATCTGTTTTCCAGGTACAAAATCCAAAGCTCTATCGCGAAACTAACCCACGCTCGTTTTTGAATAAATAATATAGAAAAATGGATTATACTGGACATAACCTCCACATATAGAGTAATGATGAAAATATTACAGATTATGAAACAAAATAGTTTATTATGAATTCATAAAGTGGTACGTTATAAATGAAACATAGTAGCTGTAAAGTGTAGCCGTGTTAATTAAAAGACTCAGAATTTGACTGTTTGAATAATATGTTTAGACGAAGTTATTTGTTTAAGCCTAAATTGATTAGACAGAACAATTCACACAGTTTGACGCTAACAGTTTCCGATAGTTATATTCTTGCAACTGTTGATTTTGAAATATGGACTTAGCAGAAATAAACTTGAAACTTACACAGAAATGACGTATAAAGACACACAAACAACATTCCGCTGTTAAGGGCGATATGGAAACCTTGTTTTAACGAAATCTAACGCTAACCTTCAGAAAACTGAAAAGACTGGGCTGTTTGAAAAAAGACAATAATAGAGAATAAAAAGTTAAAATGTAACTATAAATCGTATTGATAATTTAAACAATAAACTGGACACCTAGTGTAGGAAGTTTGAAGCTGCGAGATTAATATTTTCTTTAAAAATGAGTCTTTAATGTGGTATCCAGTTCTCACCAAACCATGGAGTAAATATTCAAATATTTTGATCGCATTGAATAGTTTTATATATAGTTTAATAGAGGCGCAAGTCAAGTAGATTTTTTAAAATTTTATCTGTTGTATTTCTTGGTTGAAAAATATAATACAAATATTATAAAAGTGTCAGTTGATAAATTTAAAGAAAAATAAAAATTATTAAAGGACAGAAGAAATATGACATGGTTTTCCAAGAGAAAGAGTCTTTTACAGATACGTGAATTACAAGTAACATACTTTCAGTGAACCATTACCCTTAACAACTTATATGTAGCTTATTCATCATATAGATTAAAATACGTCAACATTTACCTATAAAATGTTAGTTACAAAAGAAAACTAAATAATTAAATACAACCAGAATTTATACAATAACACTGCAATTTTGGTTTTTGTTTTACAGTCTTTTTGGATTGAACATATTTAATTTAGGTGTGTGAGCAATATTGCACCTAATTTATTATTCAATATTATACAGCAGAATAACTGATTAGTGATCGTACACGCACATTGAAGATTTCCATCTCTTTTTCACTGAAGGTAAAATCGGAAATATCATTTGTAACATGGAGAACTAATGCATTTATCGACTGCCCGCACCATTTGGTGGGAACTACATTTTTTCCCGTTTAGGGCACATCAGCACAACTTGGGTCAGGCGAACCACAGATGAGCAATTAGACCTCTTATAATAGTGATGTGTATATAAGATTTATGGGGTTTTTCAGTAATCTAAGTCGTTATATAGTGGCTTAAATTAATTTAGGTGTGTGAATAATATTATGACATTGTGCCTAATTTATTATTCGATATTACAAAGTGGACCAACAGTCTAATGATTACACATATATAACAGATTTATTTTCTTTCGCACGTTACAATAACAATCTCGTACATAATTTAATTATCATAAGAAGTTAAACAATTCACTGCATACATTGCAATAAAAACTGTCTATAAGATGTTAAGCATTGTAACAAGTTAAAAGGTTATAACCTACTGTACAACCAAAATCTTTATAATGTTAGATATTATAGTAAGCTAGACAAATCATCATATGCATTACAGTCATTATCAATGTCTACCACGTTAGTCACCATGACAAGTTAAACAACTTATCACATACATTACAGTCAGTATCAATGTCTACCACGTTAGTCACCGTGACAAGTTAAACAACTTATCACATACATTACAGTCAGTATCAATGTGTGACATGTTAGTCACTGTGACAAGTTAAACAACTTATCACATACATTACAGTCAGTATCAATGTGTGCCACGTTAGTCACCATGACAAGTTAAACAACTTATCACATACATTACAGTCAGTATCAATGTGTGCCATGTTAGTCACCGTGACAAGTTAAACAACTTATCACACACGTTACAGTCAGTATAAATGTGGACCATGTTAGTCACCGTGACAAGTTAAACAACCTATAACATACATTACAGTCAGTATCAATGTCGACCATGTTAGTCACCGTGACAAGTTAAACAACTCATCACACACGTTACAGCTGAGTATTAATATATACAGCCTGGTCACTGTAACAAGATAGACAATTTTTCCATATATGCTACAATCAATATCTATACAGTGTAATAATAATAGTAACCTTAATTCATTATAAATTACAATCAAAACCGACTTTCACATTCTTAGTCATTATAGCAGGTTACCTTATACATGATTATGTTGGCAGTAAATTTGAAAGAAAGAAAAAGACCTCTACTTTTTAAATAATAATTAAACAGCCTTCATTGCGTCTTCATCGAGTGTATTTTCATGATGTACTTGTAGCCTTTTGTAGCTTCAGTATTTTTTGAAATCGTCTTAAAATTGTTTTGGTGATTCTTTATGCTAACTATTTAATTAATATCTCTTTCATTTAATTATTTTATTATTATCTAACAAGTTCAAAATAACACTAAGTGATTGTTTGAATAAAATGAAGTCCTTCAGTAAGTCGTTACTATGTATTTGCGCTCACTCACATGTATAAGATTTACAGTTATCTTGATGTAGTCTAATGCCTTTTTCCTTGAACCTTTTACCCAATCACGATGCAGTTAAACCGGTTTCTTACAGTGTGGAAACCTGACAGTTGCTTGGCAGTGTTGTCTTTTCCTATGTTGTTCTTTATATTTCTATAAATAATATTTTACTAGACAACTCCACTTTGAAATAAAATATTATTTTGTTTTTGATAAGTATCTGACAAGTCCAGGCGACCACGAACAACGTTACTGTTCAAAATCATCTTTACTTTGAATAACTTGCAACATAAATTCATTGTCATACCAAAAATCAACAACTAACCCCAGTCGTGTGTGCAGTATCATTTCTTATCAAAGCCAAATCAGTTACAATCCTGCTTTTAACCATTCAGTACCTGTACGCGGAGCTTTAATTCTTTCCGCGATTTGGTTTTTGTATAACGATTTTTTTCTATTGTACTACAGTTTGATAATTATTATTAATTTTAGTTTTTTCAATGTTTTCGAAATCTCAAGCTTAAGTTGTTTTAAAATTAGCACCAAGAAAGTTTAATAAACCAAAACAATCATGTCTGGAATCTAAGCCACAAGGAAAACAGGAACAGAAAAAAAAGAGATAACTTAAAGCTACTGACAACAGGAAGTTCAATACAAGAAAACCACGAAGGACCAAGAAAATGAATACTTTTTGAAAGTTATTAAATTTAAATAATCAAATAAGTATTAATTTTTGTTAATTACTTGATAATAAGCAATAGTAATGGAAAAAATTAAAACTTGTAAATGTGTATAACGAACTAAAGGATTTTAAAGAAATAACAATTGTTCTTCCAAATTGTTAGTTTGATATCAATGAAATATTGTAATCTGAACTCAAGCCCAAGATAAACCAATACAAAGGAACATCTTTATACCAATATTAATAAATACAATCCAACATCTAAGCACGCCCTCTACATTCCTACACTCAATTACACAACTGCTATCAAACATGTGGTCAGCTATCGATCAGTTATCTATTTCTTTTTTTTATGAACCTGACGATGACCTAAGAAGATCGAAACGTTGTTCGCTCCTCTACATAGTTCTTTCTCTATCCATACCAGCCGTTTTTACTTTTATATTTTTCTCTACTAGTGGATTTTCTCGTCATTACGGATTATTTATTCAACAATACTTCTACACAATTAATTAGGTCATTTTGGCTTATATTTAACAGGCCAGAAAAAAAAAAACACTCTATTTTTCTAAATTGGAGTTGAATAATGGATCATATAATTGCTTCGGTTAGCAGACTCGAGTAAATAATCATGACCACTAAATGCTAATTGTTGTTCATCCAAGTGGCATACTATTTCGATTGCACATTTATTTGATGTTGACCATTTAGTTGGAATTCAATCCGTGATTTTCCAAATCTAGCTACAGTTGAAAATACATTGCTGGCCAAAATCTTAAGGTCAATGAACATAAAGAAAAAATATCTATTTTGCCTTGTTAGACTCAACCACTCATTTGAGTAGAGCTTCAGAAGATGAAAATAAGAAGAGGGAAAATACAAAAACTTTTTTTAGCATTTAATAGGGAAAATGTGAACGCTATGAAATTAGCCTAAATACTAGCTGGCTAAAGGTTGAAGACCATACTGAAACGAAGCGTTAATCGGTAAACACGTAACGAAACTTAGTCATTTGTGTTCAAGCATTAGCGTTGTCAACATCTACCACTGACATCTCCTGTGTTAATTTGGGTAAAAACATAGCAAAGACTAAAAAGTTGACAGAGTTTGAACGTGGCAGAAATGTCGAGCTGCAAAAGTAAGGTCTCTCTCAATGTACCATCACTGGTGAGATTGGACGTAGTAAAACTGCTGTTGCAAATTTCTTAAAAGACCTTGAGAATTTCAAGCGTTGAGCAGGAGGATTCGACGGGTTGTCCAGCAAGACACCAGTCGATCGTCGAACCAGATTGAGGCCCTTACGGACGCAGAATGAAGCTGAAAAACAATAAGACAGCATCTACGAGAGAAAGGCTTTAAAAACCGTAAATTTCTTCAAAGCCCACGCCTCCTTCCACATCACGAAACAGCTCGGTTAAACTTTGCTGAAAAGCACCAAACATGAGACGTAGAAAAGTGGTCGAAATCTGAACCTGGATGATTCAGATGGCTTCCAATGTTACTGGCATGATAAGCATATCCCACCAGAGACAATTTCTACACGACACAGTGGAGGAGGTTCCATCATGATCTGAGGTACTTTCTCCTTTCATGAAACAATGGAGCTTCAGGTTACACAGGGGCGTCAAACAGCAGCTGGCTACAATGGTATGTTGGAGAGAGCATCCTTATTGACCGAAGGCCCTCGCTTGTGTGGAAATGATTGGATCTTTCAGCAGGACAACACTGCAATCCACAATGCCCACAGGACAAAGGACTTTTTCATGGGGTATAACGTGATTCTTTTGGACCATCCAGCGTGTTCACCCGAACAGAACCCCATTGAAAATGTTTGGGGGTGAATGGCAAGGGAAATCTATAGAAATGTACGTCAATTCCAAACAGTGCATGATCTTCGTGAAGCCAACTTCACCACTTGGAATAAGATTCCAGCCAGCCTTCTGCAAACGTTTATATCGACCATGCAAAAGCGAATGTTTGCAGTTATTCGAAATGACAGCCATGCAACTCACCACTGAGACCTCTTGTTAGGCATTTCCTACCCTATTTAGGACTTGTTTTTGGTGTGGTCTTAAACTTTTGACCAGCTAGTATTTAGGCTAATTTCATAGTGTTCACATTATCCGTATTAAATGCTGTAAACGTTTTTTTTATTTTTATTTTCCTTTTCTTATTTTCATCTTTCGAAGCTCTACTCAAATAAGTGGTTGAGTCTAACAACGCAAAATGTATATTTTTTCTTTACATTCATTGGCCTTAAGATTTTGGCCAGCAGTGTATAATAAATATCAGATCTGCTACATGTGACAAAAATCATACGGTATTTATACATGCACACAAAAAATAGTGCATTAATCTCAGGTTAATTTATTTCCTCAAATAATGTTGGGTGCGTCTCTTTTATAATTGAAGGATTAACAGGATAAATCAAAATGTAAATCTGAATGTAATTAGAATTTAATCAAAGAAATGAACAGACTGGATACGATGTTTTATATAAAATTAAAGCAGTCTACATTGAATTTAATGGGTAAACACAGTGTGGGTACTTTCTTTTTGCACATTTGACAGTTGTTTGCTTCTGGATAACAGGTTTATTTCTCTCAACATGTATTCACGTAGAGCAACTCACCTGAGATTCTGTACAATTATGTTTTAATCTAATGTTTCTTATTCAAAGCAAAACATTCGTTTTACTCATAGCAGCTAGTGTTTACAACATGATTGATCATCCTTATACAATATAGAGATAACTGCATCCTCTAAGTATCATTTATTCCACCAGTGAAGGACACTTGTGCCATTGATCTTATTGCAAAACGTGCAATGTAAGAGCAATATCTACTGCAGGTAGAACATGTATTATCTCTAGAGAACAACAAAGGAACAAAGATAGTTAGAATAAAGTCAATTGCTGGTTTCTCAGACCATGTGTTGTGCAAAAACTATATAGACCTAAAAGATATGAACATTTTTAAACCTTTCTCCAATAGTATAGAAGGGTATAAAATGCATGGTATGCCTTCATACAACGATAGGGGATACAAAACAATCATGCCATGAAACAATATATTTTATCAGTTATACACTGTTAAGAGATAACACTTAAAGCTGAATTTTGTCAAGTATAATACATCCAATACAAACCTTGAGAAAAATGTAAAAAATTGTTAAGCATGAAACATGTACTATAGGGGAGAGAGATGTATTATATATGTATACCTCCACCCACATAAACATATAGGTATAAAGAACTGTCAGTTAAGTCAGGTAACTGTAACTGCAGGTTTGGAAAATACAAGACTAAAGAATATAATTCTCTCATGATAAACAGCTAGAATCATCTGAGAGAAAGACTCAACATTAATATTTTCATAAGTTTACAAATTTTTATTTACAATATAAAAATAAAGTTAAAAGGGAAAGTATCTAGTAATACATGTCATACTAAGAAGAAAAGACAAAGACTTCATTTTAAAATGATAATTTCAATTTGGTGTCTTCTCCTGGAAGTTCACTTGTACCATGCTGATGAGACTGTTGTAAAAAGTGATTCAAGAGAAGACCTGAAAACGTTTAGATAAAGTTGTTAGTAAAAGTTAGAAGAAAGGTTTAATTATTCGATGTAAGGAAACAGAATGTATGGTAATTATAGAAAAAGAAGATCATTCCTGTATACACTGTCAAAGTAGATAAGGAACAGGAAAAGCAGGTTAATAAGTTCAACTACCTGAGAAGTTGGTTAACATCAGATGTTAAATGTAATTATGAAGCAAAATGTAAAAGATTCACTTATAAAAAATGAAGAAAATAATGACAAACACTAAAACTCACACGAGGATGAGGTAAAAAAATTTGTATTACTGTGTTACAACACTACTCATGTATGCATCAGAATGTTGTACAACATCACCAAGTATGAAAAAAAAAATTGAAGCAACTGAGTTGTGGTTCTTAAGGCACAATATGAAGGTTTCTTGGATAAGTCACACCTCATATGAAGATACAGGGTGTTCTGAAAGTCACTGTGCACTTATATATGCATATGATTACAAAACTGCACAGTGACTTTCCGAACACCCTGTAGTTTAACAGGTGGTTGCAGGAGGAAGCTGATGATTAACATCTAAAACAGATAGAATTTCTCAAACATATCATGAGGAAAAAGAAACTGAAAGTCTGATTGTAACTGGAAAGACTGAAGGAACGAAAGACCATGGGAGAGAGAGGGCAAATTGTGTCAAAAGTCTATCTAAATGGATGAATGTGTTGAGATTTTTATGCTTCAAGGAAATGAAGTCTGTGGAAGACCATGGTCACAAAGTTGGGATATGGTACACAGAAGGAGAGAGTCCAGTGATATATGTCAAACTAAGATGAGATGAACAATGACTTTATTTGAGAAACTCTTTTTCAAGTTGATGTGCTTTTCTAGAAGCTAATTAAACCCTTAATTAGAAATTAAAATTGTCCCTTAGTGAAGACTAAAATAATGCTACATATTAAAACATAAGCTTACACTTCACTTGTTTAAAGCTTAAACAAACAATTTACATTATAGAGTGAAAGTCAAAAGAATATAAAAACTACTCACAAAAGATCCTCCAAATTAAAAGAACATTTAAAAGTTAGATTTGTGATACTACATTACAAAATCTAGAAAAACCTGGAAAACACTGAAAAATAAATGTTTAATAAAATAATATTATACCCCCTCTTATCGAGTCAAACATACCCTTAATTACAAAAACAAATCCATGTTTGCACAAAAAGTGCACCTCACATTAAAGATCCACTGAGTTAAGCTCTAGGGTACATATTTTCTGTAAGAAAGTTGGTTGAATGCCAATTAACAAATCCATATTTTGCATGTTTTCACAAACAGAGAAAGTTAGTGTTATTTGAACAAACCTGTGCATTTAAACTGAGAATTATAAAGAATATAATAATTTTGAAAATACTTACATCTTAATTAAAGTGGTAGAAGGCACATATTACTCTACTACATTATGCTTATGCTAATGATGACAAGTGGCATTTCTTGTAAAATGCCTGACTATGAAGAGTGTGTGGAATAAAAAACAGGATACGGCTTTTCAAATTTGCATTACCAACAAGTCTTTAAAAGAAAGCAAACCTTGATTCTGCACAAAGTAAGAAAAGGTACCTGTAACAGCAATGATATCCCATTTTCTGATAGAGTGCACTAGCATCAAAAAACCAGCCTGAACAGCATGTGTTTCTTACTGTTTAAACAATTAAAATTTAAAATAAATTTATACAAATACATCATATGCATTGGCCCACCTGACAACAATTCATTTTATGAATGTACCAATCCAAACCTGGTCTTTGAATAAAATATCTTGGTTATGATAATTAAAATATTAGTTGCATATTTTGATAATCAGAAAAGCATAAAATTGAAAACTAAACATTCATGATGAAATTATTTCAGATTAAAAATTGGATGTTTACAACAGAGAAAACCTGCAGAGTGAGCATTAAAGGACATTATTGTATTTCTAGAGAATATACAAAACTGCATGAAGGAGGTGGGTTTGGTAAAAATCTAATAAATAATGCATTTTTGTTAAATGTTTTGATAAGTTTTTTTCAACAAACAAATCAAGAAAGTAGAATATTTTTATCATTGGATTATATTTTAATTTCCTTTACATTTCTGAGCATAGTTGAACCAAATAAAATTTGAATAAAACTTATTTAAAACATGTTAATTATAATTTAATACAAATTTACACAAACAAAACAGTAATGCTAATCTTAAATTATCTAACATTAGAAAATTCTTAACTAATACGTTTTATACTATTTGTACATTTCACTGGAAAAAAAAAAAAAAAAAAAAAGTCAAATCTTTTACTACTGGTTTATTTGATTACTAATTTTCTTAATAGCTTAAACATATTACCACCTGAAATCCAAATTTATACTTGTAAACTTTTCAAGTGATTATTTATAGAAGGACTGAGCAAGCCTGTTAACAATTTTGTACACCTAAATCAAGTCTCCTCCTCAAAGACTTTTCAGAGAAAACAGAAAAAATCTTAAAACAGGTGTAGTATTCCAAAGATAAGCAAAGCACATACTTACCCGATCTTCAAAATAAGAGATTTGAGGATCTAACACTTAAAAAACCAAGTGTAATACTTTTTAGTGTGGTTTTACACTGAATCTGGTTTTTTTGTTCATGTGCAACACTTTTTTTTGACACCTGCTTTGTTTAAATTTGTTTATAAATAGTCAGATAAGATGCGTTTTTTTTATAGCAAAATCACATCAGGCTATCTGCTATGTCCATCAAGGGGAACTGAATCCCTGATTTTAACATTGTAAATCTGTAAATGTACTGCTATCCCAGCAGGAGACGTCAGATAAGGCAGTTTGCAATGACAACTAATGGTAAAGTAGCAGTACTTTACCTATATGAAATTCTGTGTGAATTAATTTCTACTCAATTCAAAGAAAAGTAGGAAAAAAGACTTAATCTTGTATAAGATACTTAAAAATTAAAATTACAGTTAGCAGTGTTAGTTCTTCACATTCTTCATTTGATATCCAGGAATTAATTTGTATCATAACCAGCTTTGCAGAGAATCATCTTAAGAACCATGAAAGCTGGCAAGTTTGCCTCTTTGAAATCTATATAAAAATTGATTTTACATGAAAAAACTACACAGAACAGTTTGCTTGACAATGTATGTGTTGTTAGTTTGAGATACATTAAAATAGTATTTACTTTTTTCATATGTAAATAATGGCATCAAAGGGTTTAATGTTCTCATATTACTTTCCTTTTCCTATGTTGTTATAAATTAATTAACTTACCAAACATAGAATTTTCTGTCAAACACTTATTGCCATGTCAAATTACCGAGAACTTAAAAAAAATAAAAATCTGGTTTACAAATTATCATCTACCTACCATTTAAAACTCCTACCCATACCTTACATAGCCTTACACTTCTAAATGGACAAAAACATCTATCTTCCTGTAGAATTGTTACAAGTCACAATCCATGTTCCGTATCCCTTAGTGTCTTATAATAAATTTTCAACAGCAGTTTTACTACGCCCAATCTCACTAGCAATAGCACGTTGAGAGAGAACTTGCTTTTTCAAACTCTGTCAACTTTTTAGCTTCTGCCATGTTTTTACCCAATGTAACACGGGAGATGTCAGTAGGAGATATTGACAACGCTAATGCTTGAACACAAATGACTAAATTTCGTTACGTGTTTACCGATTTACATGTTTACTTCGTGTCAGTATGGTCTTAAACTTTTGACCAGCTAGTATTTAGACTAATTTTATAGTGTTCACATTTTCCTCATTAAATGCTAAAAACGTTTTTTATTTTACCTTTTCTTATTTTCATCTTTCGAAGCTCTACTCAAATAAGTGGTTGAGTCTAACAACGCAAAATGCATATTTTTCTTTATGTTCATTGGCCTTAAGATTTTGGCCAGCAGTGTATTTAGTTTAACGTTCTTATTAGCCAGGTAAAGAGGGATTATGAATTGTTTATGCAGTTTTGAGGTTTTCAAGGTTTGTTCAAAATTATGCACATACTAATCAATGGCCTATCTATGATCTGCCTAGCATGGGTATTGTAACCTGGTTTCTAGCGTTGTACATATCACTGTGCCAGTTGGGGGTGGGGGGAAGACAAACGTTACATATTATTTTTCACCTTTGTTTAACTTGGCACTTGCTGATAGTGACTATTTAACCTGTAATTTGTTTTTACCAGTTAAGTTTATTTTAATTCGTTTTTGTGTAAAATAACAAAGTTTATTAATGCCATTTAAATTCAGTTTCACAATGCACAACTTGTAACATCCCATTTTCAAGCATTCTTCAAAAAATAATTTACTTATTTCTGTTTAACCTTGTGGTGCCTTATTTTTTCGTTTCACTTATAATAAATATTTACACTTGTACTACACACACAGCTTTCAAATTGTAGTTATTTTGAAAATCAAGTAATAAATGTGTGCAAGTTCGTTACTTGGAATATCTCATGTTGCTTGCGTAAACGTGTGTTTAAGTATGTTTTAAAAATCAGTAACCTGGTATACGTATTTTTTCTTGGATTATTCTGGCTGTTTATCAGGAATATATTATGTTCTTTAGTTCTGTATTATCCAAACCTCCTCGTAGCTAACTAACTCACGGTTCTTTATATGTGTACGTGTTATAAAAATACAATATATCTCATTCACTTGCAGTACACCTTTCATACTTAACGATGTTTTTACATTTTTTTTCAAGTTATGTATTGGATATACTACACTTGACTGGGTTTGTATGTATGCATAGAAGTAAGTTCATTATATTAACGACTTTGAAGTTTAGCCACATCATTACAGTCCTTGTTGCTATGTTTTGTTATGCTCTTTCTTTCGATTTTGCATGTTGACAACAGTACTACAGCATAACTTCTATCACAAAAAACTCTTATCATTAAGCTATCATGGTCAAAGCGCTACACTCTTCCTTACATGATTTCTGTAATCTGTCTTATTACACTGGACAGATATCCACAACATATCTTATCAACTATCATATACCTGAAGCAACTAAGAAATTAACTGGATATTTTTGTTATTCCACATGAATACGTACTAGCGAAATTATCAGAAGAAGTGATATAAATTTCTTTTTATGTGGACCGTTGAGGAAGCAACGTACGTGCACTTTACTTTTGTTGGTTGTCAGGTGTAGATTCTTCGTTATTGTGTTGAGTAATGTTATCTAGGGCACGTGAACAACTTTTATCTGTGGCCTTTCTGCTCACAGGTTCTCTCCTGTTACAGGTCTCTGGATGGTACTGTTTCCCGAAATTGTATCGTATTCCTTTCGTCTCTCAATGCTGTTAGCTACAAACAGTAACCTCATCTTGAAAATTCTAAATCCTTGATATCTGTGTATGAGTATTTTGCGTCAGATGGGGCTGCAGTAATGTCCTGTCTTTCAATGTAATTCTTATGCGTTCTATCCGTCATGACTTTATATCGGCTGTGAGTTTTATGTGACTTGTATATTCAAAATCTGTTTACTTTGACTACTCAGCCTTCTCTCTTTCTTTCTGTATATACGTGTTATTTCAGGTTGTAAAATAATAATGAATGCCTAACACCTGTGAAATTCAGTATTAATGTATAACTTAACATGTTTGTATATACAAAAGTGATATAAGAATTACATATATTTGAATCACACACACACGAATATACGTATAATATCAAGTTTCTGAATTTATATATATAAATAATTTAATACAACTCACGAAAACTAACTTTAACGCTTTTCTTTTAATTTTTAAAGGTATCAGGAAACCATACAAATCCTATAATACATGTATAAATACTTATCATGGATATTTATCTGTTCTTATAGTTAACTATTGATAGAAAATCCAATTTATTATAATTTCAAATATATTACTAAAAACGTGTTTTGTGTAGTTAGATACTAATTTTCCTTAAGATTATACCCTCTAATATATATAAACCCTTCATAATAAAATAAGTTAAAACCTGATGACGATTGTACAACTTATTTCCAATGCGTATGTGTATTCTGATTTTAAGTATTTCCAATTGCAAATTACAGTTTCAAACTGAACAAAACATTGGTACAACACCCCAAAACATAAACTTGAAAAAAAAAATTACGTTACTGGTTGGCTATTGACATCCACATTCCTCAACAACCATTTCTTCATATTGTCGTAACACCACGCTACCATACTTGTCAAGAAACAACAAAGTGATTGGTTTTAGTTTTGTTGGAACACAGCATGCAGGTTGAATGTTAGGAGAAACGCTATGAAGTAAGCTTTGGATAATAGCATGATTAGTACCATTGAGGTGCTCACTGATTGGAAATGTGCACTTACCTTGGCAGTTATGTGCCCAGTAGCCACTAGGTGCAATGATCCAACTGTCCCAGCCAATTTCTCTAAAATCAACATAAAGAGAAACCTTTTTACACAGGTGATGCCCATGAAAGCTAGATTTTCGAAGAAACATGAGTTTCTTAGGAATCCTGTCCTTGAGATCTCTTTTCATCCTGAAGAATGAATGTGGTGTAAATAAGTTAGATTTGGCAATGTAATGAGAAATAAGGTACACTTTTAGCAAGTGTTCTGTTGTATGTTTATTAAAACTTTTCATTTTGGCTTGTGGAAAATGTTCGTCTTCATAAGCAACAGATAGAAGAATTTTATTCTGACCTTGATGTATCAATTCGTCAATTACAGGGGTAAAATTGATAGATACTTCACAGTCTGTATTGAAATCCTCAGTGAATATCCGATGGTAAAAATGATTGGAAGCTTCTGTAATTTTGTTGTATCTGAAAATTTCTATACTACATGGTTTTAGACAGCAGAAACCTGGTGGTTGAATGTACAACTCAACATTTTGAACCAAAACATTCTTCTCAATTCTTGGAATCTGAAGTTGGAAAGTTGTCGATCTAGGATAACGAATAAAGCCTAGAAAAAACAAAACGGGGAAGGAATTCGTGTACTTCTGTCAAACATTCAATAATATTCATTAAAGATCTCCTGAAAACAATTAAGTCTGTAGAAGAAACGTGTGGAAAACAAGTTCTAAAACCAATGTCTCAACCAAGATTTATTTTGTGCTTATAATTGAAAACCTTCTAAGATAAACTACGATTTTTACTTAAAACTTTCCTGTTTGCATATAGAGTAATAAGCGGTTTTGCTATACGTTACAGATCGAAAGAGGCATTGCATTATGTACTCATTGCAAAGTAGTTTTGGCCATGAAAGATATTTTATTCAACAGAGTCATAATCTATAAACAAAAAATAAAGCATTGAAAAGAGCGTAAGAGTGGGGAAAATGGGGTTAATAAAGCATACACTGAAGCCAAAAATTGTAATAAGATAAAGTAAAGCAGAAGACAACAGAATTCGATAAAATTCCTCCAACTTGCAGCAAAAATTAGCCAGAGGTAGTAAATAAAAATGGACAACTTTTCTCAACATTGTGATCCAGCAGATCTTAATATACTAAACCAGATTTTGAAACTAGCAAAAATTAAAATATCAAGTGGATATGTCGTATACCACATGAGACCAAAGGGATAGAGAGTGAATGTCTTGGAGATGATGAAGAAGAGGGTAATGTCTTCTTGCAGAGATATACGAGCTAACTATAAAAAATGGGCAGGAATCTAAAAGACAGACATGACAAGGAGTGAATGACAGCATTCAAATTTGAGCTGACCCATGTACAGAAATACCAGGATAGTAGATGAATAAGAAAGAAGTGTTCAACCAAGAAAATTCGATTCTGCATTATACCTAAAAGTGAAATACTCCAAAATCAAACTTATTCCAAAGAACTTAAAGGTTGATGAAGTGATCAATTTTTCACTAATGTAAGGGAAAATATGGAAATTGCTCAATGGCAGTGTTATCCAAACCTTTAAAATACTGCTGCACTATGAAAGGATATATAATGATAGCAGGGTAGAATGTATGAGTAAAGCTCGTGGAAGAATAACTAGTGGAAAATACTTGTGTGAGACGTGAAAAAAAAGCCTGTTTACCAAGGTGAGAGGAATAAGACCAAATACATCCACAACTTCAAATGTCGAGGCTGTAATATATAGCATCCAGCAGTGTATGTGTGTGTAGACAGCATTATGCTTTTCAGCTATTTTATCTCGAAGATATCTGTAAAGTAATGAATATTGTCGTTTTTGTATTTTATCTAAAGACCCTTGTAGTCTCATATATTGGCTATGCTGCACATAAGACACTATAGTGCTGTTAGTTAAAATGTTTCGAAATCAGTTCAGACAGGTGGAATCAAGTTAAGCAAAAAGAAGAGCGGCAGTAGGTAAGGTCAGGACTGGTCAATACAGTCATAGTAATGAAGTTGTTACTATAGCAGATATAAACTCCGATCTGAATAATCGATAACGCAGACAGGAATGATGTGACTGCATGGACAAGGAACTGTGTGGAGATATGAACATCTAATGTTCGAATAGTTGATGACCAAAACTGGGGGATGAGCTCATTCAAAGCAGAATGTGAAACATGCGAGGACACATTTACCTTATTGACCAGTAACAGTAAAAATGATACTGTGACTAATTTGATTGCAAATAAGATAACCATTAATAAAAAGGAATGTTCTTCGCTATGCAAAAATCTCACATTACATGGTATAAATTAACATTACATAATTTATAATTTTCTTTTGTTGATGGCTCGGCATGACCAGGTGGGTTAAGGCGTGCAACTCGTAATCTGAGGGTCGCGGGTTCGCATCCCCGTGACACCAAACATGCTTACCCTTTCAGCTGTGGGGGAACATTATAATGTGAAGGTCAATCCCACTATTTGTTGGTAAAAGAGTATCCCAATAGTTTACAGCTGCCTTCCTTCTAGTCTTACACTGCTAAATTAGGGACAATCTTTTGTTTATTTCAAATAAGATGTAGCGATATGGAAATTAGATAAATAAAAATATATTCTTGAAAAATAATTGTTCCTAGGTAAGTACTTTTCAGTGTATCTTAGGAAGGTTTGTCAAGACTTTAACTAAATACGAATAAATTTTTAAAAATTCAATAGCTCTTGTTTTTTTTCCATTTAATGCTGGAAAATGATGCATAGAGGTTTTCTCTTCTAGGGTGGTCAACAATAAAAGGTTGTTATTTAATGAGGTGTTCAATTAAGAAGCTTAATATAGCTCTTTGGCCCTTTTGAACCGCAATTAAGTAAAGCCTAATTATCTAAATTTCTCAAATATTATTGACAAAAATGCTCGAAAGCTCAAATTATGGTAAGATCGTTCTGGTGTTTCTTATAATTGAAATTTTTATTTGAAATATTTCATAGTTGATCATATATTATTCTAAAACTTCAAACATACATTGAAATAAAAAAAAATTGTAACAGAAAACCACAATCGTATTTTCTTACCGGTAGCTGATACAATTTTTACTTCTGACACTGCGCAAGACTCCGACATCTGGTGATACAAGTTGTATACAAAATCAGGTAAAGAGATATTACGACTATGATAGCGATTTTTCACGTTCAATTCTACAACTTCTTTATTGCTTTGTGAAATGTCACCATTTGATATTACTGAAGATGGTATTAGTATTACTATCATAAACAGATTCACAACGAGGGAGACTAAAAACAGCAATTTGTTTTGTCTACAGCTGGATACGTTCATTATTATAAACCGTTGGACAACTAACTGATGTTGAAACGAAACGTTTCCTTTAACTCTTAAGCTTTTATATTTAGATCTTTTTGTACTTCAAAAATCTCATATCCTAAACTATATCATTATTTCATATATCCGTTTGACGCGGCAGAAACCTTCCGGTTCAGCGACACTGACTTATTTCCTGACTGGTCTTTACAAACAGGTTACTTCGAAGTTTTCAGAAACTTTATCAAGTATCAAAGGATGAGCATATCAAACACATTTTTTTAAAATTCTTTTACAGGAAAGCATTAGTAGGTTTGGAAACATGGAAAAGGCACAATAAATAATTTGAAGACATGTTTGTATACTTACTACTAGTTGAATATGTCATTTAATCATACACTCACTTCTCTGTGTTTTTAACTAAAACATAATTTCAAACTCTTGCATCCAAATATATGTCAACTCAGTATTTTTTAAAAGATCAAGGATTTATTAATCAAAAAAGGTTTAGTTATATATATTAAACGCCCTAGAAGTATAAAAGTTTCACAACTTTGTGGAAATAAAATAATTTGGATTGCTAGATAAATATCCGTCATTATCAACGTACACAGACAATTTTTGTGTAAATGGTAAAGAATAATTTTATTCATAAGTTCACCAAGTTTCATCAAAATCCACTCGTTTTGACTGAATTATAGAACAAAAATAGCGGGAAAATGGGTCCCCACATTAAAAGATGGGGATCTTTTAGGATCTTTATGACCTTGTTGTGACGTTGATCCTCTTCAAACTAGGCCCGGCATGGCCAGGTGGGTCAAGGCGTTCGACTCGTAATCTGAGGGTCACGGATTCGAATCCCCGTCACACAAAACATGTTCGCCCTTTCAGCCATGGGGGCGTTATAATGTGAGGTCAATCCCACTATTCGTTGGTAAAAGAGTAGCCCAAGAGTTGGCGGTGAGTGGTGATGACTAGCTGCCTTCCCTCTAGTCTTCACTACTAAATTAAAGATGGCTAATGCAGACAGCCCTCGTGTAGCTTTGCTTGAAATTCAAAAATACTGATAAACTCTTCAAGCTAATCACTTCTAAGTTGGGTCAGAGTACCAATGTATTACAACTTTTGTTCAAATCAGTTCAGCTATTTGTGAAAAATAATGTTGACAAACACACACATTCGCAGGGGTGAAACATAACCTCCACCACTGAAAATGGCGACGATAATTAGTCTACCGAACTTCTTGCAGCTTTGCTAAGTGTAAAAAGGAATTAAGTTTAACAGTACAACACTCCTTTAATGCTTTCAGTTACGATTTTTTTTTCAAATGGCTGAAATTGTCTTTCTAGCTTTCAGCTCCATTTCAAATAACCTAAAATCGTTTAGGTGTTTTGAATAATAATGCCAGTATATCCGTGATGACGAGAAAACCCACTGAAGAAGGTCGAAACGTTGTTCGCTCCTCTACATAGTGCTTTCTCTACATATACCAGCCGTTTTTACATATATAATGTCAATATATCCTTATACGTGTTTGGTTTCACCTTCTCAGGTATGTACTTTTAAATTAACGAAGAATACTCATCACTGTCACACATTCAACCCATAGCTTCCCAACTACTGTTCTTGGACTTAATTTAGAATGCATGAGAGGAAAGCATTTATCTTGTCTGCCCGTATAATCTCATAAGGGGTTGCCCTATGGATATAAAACATAATAACCTGTTCAGCTTCATCTTTTATGTTCACTTATGTCCTGTCGTATAGTTTACAATCAGTCACCTTGTTTTGCGCTTACAAAACATTAAAATATTTATTATCAATATTCAGAAAAATTATTTTGAAAAGCATTAGCGAAATATCTTTTTGTGGTTATATTCAGATTTCGTGACATAACTGAGAAATGTATAAATACATAGACATAAAATCCCTTTTCTATCTAAAACACGTCCTAGTGCAGTGGTTCCCAACCTTTTTTATGCCCCGCACCCCTAAAAATTTTAATATATTCTCACACTTCTCACAGTAATTATTTATTTATGAATAAAGGTGAAGGTGGCCAAAACAAATGTTATCTCGCACTCTCTGGAACGCTATCTATTACTATATCCAATAAATTTTTGTTGTATATTTTAGGTTCATGATTTCCAATAAAACGTTTGTTTCAAAGTTATTTCAGGAAAACATTTATTATATAATATTTCAGCTGTTTTGTTTTTTCTTTAAAAACAACAATAACTTATATTTCAAACCAGAACATTTATTTCTTTTTTGACGTGAATATCGTTCTTAGATTTTTAATTGTTTATTTAATTTATTTTTTATGTATGGTATTTTGTATAAATATTTTAAAAAATTATTTCGAGTTTATTATACTTTTTCTATAATTTGAAACTTACGTGTTTTAACTATTTACTCATTTAC
The DNA here is from genome assembly GCF_004210375.1 of Tachypleus tridentatus. Taxonomy (NCBI): domain Eukaryota; kingdom Metazoa; phylum Arthropoda; class Merostomata; order Xiphosura; family Limulidae; genus Tachypleus; species Tachypleus tridentatus. Next base: position 17,832,095 of record NC_134830.1, read on the forward strand.
TTTTGTATTATTAAGTTGTACTACAAGTTCTAACTTATCTTGTACATTTAAATTTTTGAGAAATTAAAAATATGCTTTTATGACTAAGTTATATATGGGCCTGGCATGGCCTAGCGCGTAAGGCGTGCGACTCGTAATCCGTGGGTTCGCGCCCGTGTCGCGCCAAACATGCTCGCCCTCCCAGCCGTGGGGGCGTTATAATGTTACGGTCAATCCCACTATTGGTAAAAAAGACTAGCCCAAGAGTTGGCGGTGGGTGGTGATGACTAGCTGCCTTCCCTCTAGTCTTACAATGTTAAATTAGGGACGGCTAGCACAGATAGCCCACGAGCAGCTTTGTGCGAAATTCAAAAATAAAAAAAAAGACTAAGTTATAACGTCATTTTTGTTAAGCCTAAGACAACTCATACTTGCCATATTTAAGGTTAATTTACAACAAAATAATAATAATAGGCTTAAAATAATTGCAACGTTATATTATCTAAAAATTAGATGAAGTTTTTATTTCATTACAAATTACAATAACGAATAGTATTGAAGAATATTCTGAAATAATACTTATAATCAATGCGAAAATTCGAACTGCATTTCAATTCCCAATTTGAGGGTCGTGGATTCGAATTCCTGCTATTGTACACGTTCGCCATTTCAGACAAAATAATGGAGTTGTTACAAATAGTCAATTCTAGTATTCGCTGGTCAGAGAATAACTCAATAGTTGGTGGTAGGAAGTATTCACTAGCTGCCTCCCCATTAGTCTGTCACTTTCATATATGGTCGTTGTATAGCTTTGTGAAAAATTAAAAAAAAAAAAAACGTACGTAAACTCAAAACTGGACTACAAGATTAACTAATAGTTTAATGGAATAATTCAACCATCACGCATTTTGATTTGTTTTGAATTTCTCGAAAAGCTAAAGGAGGACTACCTGCACTAGCCGTCCCTAATTTAGCAGTATAAGACTGGAGGGAAGGGAACTAGTCATCACCACCCACCGCCAACTCTTGGGCAACTCTTTTACCAACGAATAGTGGGATTGACCATAACATATAGCCTCCCACGCTGAAAGGGCGACCATGTTTGGTTCGATGGGGATTCGAACCCGCGACCCGTGGATTATAAATAGAGCGTCTTTACCACCTGGCCTTGCCGGGCGAAGTTAAACACCCCTCCTAAAAATCATATATGTTAACAAAGAATTATTATTGCACTCATTTCATCATTTTTTTATAAGTTGTGTCAAATTAATGTTAATGAAAGTTATCATTAGTTTTAATTTTAGCCTTTAGAATATATTAGCATGTTTATGTTATAAATTTTATATCAGTCGTAAATTAATTTTTTTGCCTAAACTAAGGATATACCTTGTTATTTTTGCATGAATTATACGTTAGTTTAATATCAAAATAACAATATTTTCTTGCAATTTCTAAATCTTAAACTAGGCTTGGCTTTGGGGATGTAGTAACGAGGTGCTATGTGTCTCGAAATTTCACTGTTTCCCACTCATTTTCATTTGTTTTAGCCGTTTAAACAAAAAAACCATATTATAAGTATAATTTTTTCAATCGCTACCTATATTCAACAGAATCTTCGCTGCCCCTCTACCACCAGAGAAGCTAGATCCGGGTCTGGCTCAAACGCGTGGAATGTATAATGACTGCGTTATTTTTATTTTTCAAATTTTATATTATACAGGAAATTGCATATTCGAGATGATTACACTGAACGGAAAATTATATTTGAGAGAATTCAGGAAACTATCAAGCATCTTTGTATATTCCACTTTTGGTGGTTAAGCGGTATAAGCCAGAGAGTTTATAACATTAAAATCTGAGGCTCGCTTCTTGCAGTTATGGAAAACAAATCATTCTGTAACGTTGCGCTTATCGCCGAACAAATGTTTAAAAAAATATGGTTTTTGTTTATTTGCGCAAAGCTACACAATGGATAGCCGTCCCTAATAAGCAATGTAAGACTAGAGGGAATATAGCTCGTCATCACCACCCACAGCCAACTCTTTTATCAACGAATAGTGGATTGAACATCATATTATAATACCTCCGAGAACGTTTTGTATAGCCCCTCAAAACCTGGCTATACCGGACATGAAAATATTTAGCATTTTTTTACAATATATGATAAGTTCAAAATTAAGTTATTGAAGATGTTTCCAATGAGTCAATGTTAAAACCTGGATTCTATTTCCCGTTGTAAACAGGGTAGAAATAGTTTATTGTGTGGCTTTACACTTAAACAAACAAGTATTTAGTGCTTTTAATTTTGTATTATCTTTTATTATACGTATATAACATTTTTTAAAGTTAAAATTAACAACAAGCTAGGTCATTAAAGATCTATTTTATCTGTGTGAAAAGAAACAGTAACTTTCATGCAAGCTAAGTATATCATTTTTCTGTGGAGTAATAAATATGGTATTTGTAATACGATAATTGATTTGATAACTCGATGTCACCGGATATTTTAAAAATCATGGTTCTTACAGTGTGTTTCACAGACGCATGAGTATATAGTATTTAGGCATAGCTATAATAGGTCCTTTGTTTTATCCATTATTTATTTATGTAAACACGAAGCTATTTTCCAAAAATAATCAGCTGTTATGTATTATAATTTATCACGGACGAGCCTTCAATTTATTATGTTACTTATTACAATTTCAAATAGTTAAATTGTAATTTGGATTAAAAGTTAACTGAATGTAGAGATGTATCAAATTTATATTTTCCAACAAGATTGATACACAGTTTTCTTTCTTAACACAAATATACTTTTATATATAAACAATAATACAACTTATAATAACTGTTATTACAAATAGATATTATAAATAATGATTTATATACAAACTTACAAGTAGTATCGAGTCTTCTATTCGATCCGCAATTTCATTGATATGTTATCGAGGATTCACGAGAAGTGAATTAATTCTGATCTACAATTCACTTAATGGGAAGCTAGCTAATTCTTCACTGATCACACACAGTTGAACAGTTTTCGCAGTTGAACTTATATAATGTCTTCTTAAAAAATAATTAACGTCCAATGTTAATTCGCTGAAGTTAAATGGTTTGTAATGTTCGAAATATATAAACGTTTCTGGGTGAATGTCTGTAACTTCCCGATTAATAAGCGTTAATCACAGTTATTGATTTCAATGTTTATATTACCAACTGTAGCAAACCAAATATATATATTGTATCTTGGTGCGTCGGTTTATAAATGTTAGGCGAGGTTCTCGAAATTGCAGTTGGCAACAATACTAGCAATCACTAGTATTTACATAAACATATAGTAGATTATTGATTCTCACACTCTAGAATATTCTACAAATTTAGTGAATAGGCGGGAATTTTGCAATACACCTTTAACAGTATAAGTTACATACATGTCTAAATGTATATTTAACTGAAACAAACATCGATATTAAAATTAAATACATAACAATAAATCCATCATCCAAGTGCACATTTATACGTAAGTTTAAAAGTAGAACATTCGTCAAGAAAGTTCTGTTCGCTCTAGCTACGTACTATATTAGTTCATTCCCATTTACCGTGGGAAGATTGCTGTAAAATAGACACTGAAGTTTTTCATTGGTAACAATACTGTTGGAATTGGTCGACACTCATATAGGTAGCGCATTTTTCTTAGGAAGGATGATGACGCTGTTTTTTTTTCAGGTGCAAATTATCTTTCTTGGAACAATACGTTAGGCCTACCTAATAGCAAGAGATTCGTAAAGATATTTATTATTTACTTCGTGATAAATGTCAGACTTACAAAAAACAAATTACAATAAACACGTGAATTTGTCACACAGAATGAAAGGGATCACACATGTAACATTAAGGCCACTCTGTTTTATGCAAAACAACAACAAAAGACGTGATGCATTACAAAACACAATAGAACAAAAATAAAAATATTTCTGCTGAACTTTAAACAAAAAAAATTCTATTTCCTCGAAAATAACACATTTAAAACCACTCTACATTCACGTAAAACAAAATTTACGCAAATCTATGCCAAAGTGTAAGTTATAACTAAAGTCAATAGTTTATTTAAAATTCCCGAAGATTTTAAAATGAAACAACAATAAATGAAATGCTCTGCCATTCCGTCAAAGCTGGCTTTATATGCAAAACATATAAGGCTTGTACATGGCTCTACTTTGTGAGACACGTTAACCCACAGCGTTCTGAGTACAAATGATGTGGGAGCCTCTAACCAGGACCAGATTCGCTAATAATAAACCTGCATACATTTCATAACATCAAGAAAACGTGAATAAGTGTCATTAGTGAATTATCCACGCCCTGTAAATTGAGTAACTTACTTGAAATAAAGTTTCAAAAAGATACATTTTTTGCGACTGCCCGGGCCCGGCATGGCCAGATGGGTTAGGGCGTTCAACTTGTCATCTAAAGGTTGCGGGTTCGAATCCCTGTCGCACCAAACATGGTCGCCCTTTCAGCCGTGGGGGCGTTATAATGTGGATCAATCCCACTATGCGTTGGTAAAAGAGTTGGCGGTGGGTTGTGATGACTTGCACTCTAATCTTACACTGCTAAATTAGGGACGACTAGCGCAGATTACCCTCGTGTAGTTTTGCGCGAAATTTAAAACAAAACAAAACTCTACTGACCGTAAATTATTATCTAGCAGTTACAATTATTTTTTGTAACAGCTTTAGGCCTCTAACATTTTTCACAAATGCTTTCATTTAATTTTATTGTTAATTGTTGTTTAAAACGTGCCAAACTCCAAAGTAGCACAACAAAAATTACCCGGTGAAGCGTAGCACAAGAGAAAATATAAAACTACATAAACAGCTCATGTGCATACCTCGCAGGAACATTAATTTTTTTACTTGAGTTTTATTATTTAACCTAATACATCTCTCATTTTTGCATTTTATTCACTTTTGTTAAAAACGTATAAAATGAGTAAATACAGTAATACGCTGTTTAGCGCTCACAAGGGATTTCTGAGAACAGTGCTTTAAATGAATCTACTCTAAAACGCTTAAATGAGTGTCAATTTAACTTTTAATATATGGAACTATGTAACCGAAGGCATTGTGTCTTACCTGTGAATAATATATCAGTGCTTTATTTAGGTGCTGGTAAACATAGATTGTAGCAAAACAGTATTAGTTATTAACGCAAATAAACATAGAAAAACATCAAGTTGGCGTTGATTCGCGAACTTGCTCCGACCTCAGAATGGAAGGTATTAGGTGGACAAGGTAACACACATCATTTATTTTTATAATGAAGAACACGAACGCTGCAATATTTAAAAAAAATTTGAATTTCCCCTAATTTGAGGATTGTGACATTGTTTCTATAAGTATCCCTTCTACTCTATTTTATTCATCATCTCTCCAGTAATTATAAAATATAATGCAAATTACTCAATTTAGTATTACCATCTCTGGAAAAAGAAATTTCTATAGCCCGCCAGTCACATTCTCTCTTTCAGGGTTTGTTAACATATGTAGTTCTCTCTAACGTTTACGACTATATTAGACAGGCAGTATTTCGTCTGTCAAATGATGCATTATATTACGTTATCTTCTGTACAAATATTTGTAGATCATTTAATGAAAAAGATTCTTTTTTTTCCTCCTCACGAAACAATATTGTGTAGGTGAATGACGTTTATATTGCGTCGCTAGAAATGCAAGAAAAATTGTTATAGTTAGGGAACATTCTCTGTTTTTTCGTATGCTATTATTCTATATTCTTTGTTACATTTATTTTATTAAGTAAAATTTTAGTGCTCTACTAAAAATAGTATTCAGAGAGCTATGGATTTTCTTTTTTTTTTTCTATACCGGAAAAATTATAATTACTTCTCAAGGAGGTAAGAACTATATAACCAATTAGCTGTATACATAAATTGGTACTTTAACCTTTTTGTACTGTATGTAAGTTTTATATTTTCATAATATGTTGTTTACTCCACAAATATCTCTTTAACATATGAAAACGTGAAACAATAACTGAAATAAGTAATTTTTCCATTTACAAGTCATGGTGTGATTTATAAAGTTATACTATACAGATATTATTTCAATTATACCCGAGTATACTCACAGATGCATTTGCATGAATCGTATACTGCACTTTATACTGAAACGATGTTAAGAAAATATTTATAAAGCTACGTGCTTTGCTAAATGTTTTAATCTGCATGATTCAAAATATTGTATCACAACCACCTTAAACATAGGGAATGCCAAGTTTACATTCGTTGTAACAATCAATCCTATTATGACAGGCCTCGGGTCATAGGCCATGTCAACTCGTTTTTTAACTCGCATTCAAAATTTTATTTAACTACTATCTTATGAATTCATGTCATTAAGTATCTTATCAAACTGTAGATTATATATTACTTGATTTCTTAATTCTAAAGTAAATTTATAAAAACAAGCATAAACATCGGTTTTTGTATGTTACGTGGTATGTTGAATGCAAAACTGGTTCAGATTGGATGTTTATGATGTCAAAATATAAAGTCTATAGTTTAACAAATTAGAAACTCAAATATAACCGATATTTGAAAGCTGAAATATAATATAAAAAACATTCTGTCTTTTCTATATCATGAAATATCATTAATGTACTGAAACAAGCACAGTGCCCCCCTCCACTCACCTTCTTCGAATTTTGAAAATGCCCTTTATATACACTTAATTCTATGTATGACATGTGAATACTCAGTCGAAAGCCCAGAATGTCCTACAAGCATTTTTTCCCCTCCAACTATTTTCAACTATAGCGTTGTCATTTTCTATTTCGAGACAAACTTCCATGCTGACAGGTTGTGTCCTTTAGCTTGTTTGAAATTTCTTTTTTACTTTGACCCACATACAGCTCTGTTACTATACTATATAAATGATAATTGATTTCTATTGTATCGAAAAAATATTGTACCTTCTAATTACGGTACAAGTGTTTGCTTTACTTCTTTGTTTACTGATCTATGTTCTAAGAAAAATAAGTTTCATATCTTATTTGTAAATGCTAATAATTTATATACATATGTAATGTGTTATAACTGAAATGTGTTTATATTGTACAGAATAACCAGTCCACTAAAACACAACCAGGGCAAATCACTTTGTAAAGACTAAAGGACGGTTTTATATTCTTGGATACGATAACATAATTGCAATACCGCGTTGGTACAGCGGTAAGTCTACGGATTTACAACGCTAAAATGAGGGATTCGATTCCCCTCGATAGAATCAGCAGATAACCGAATCTGGCTTTACTATAAGAAAAACAAATATTAGTGCAAGTGCGCCTCATCACTGTAACTTCTATCTTAGCCAACAAGGAGTGAATGGTTAATATAATAAATTTAATAAACATATATAAAATTATGATTTTATGACATTTAAGCTATTTATATTAATTATTCGTGTTATCGAGTTATAATCTGTAGTCATTCTGGAAAGAAAAATGTATAATTTATATTTACTTCCTATTTTTTATAGTGGTTACGAGATTGGTTAAATCCATCGAGAACTACAGACTCTGATTAACAGTGAAAGTAACACAACAGACAGAAAGGTTTTCCTTAAGAAACATTTGATAATTATTTGGAGGCTATAAAGATTCACATGTGAAATTTGAAAAGTTTTCCATGCATAAAAGTATTTGCAATCTTAAAATGAAAATAACCCTAATTGTTGCTTAGTCAACATTTTGAAAACAAATTACGAGAAAATCTTGTTACGTATTATAATTTATCTCGGATGAGTCTCCGATTTATTATGTCACGGACGTTACGCATTACGGTTTCAAATAACCGGAAATTTTAATTTGAAAGTTACTTAAATTTCTATATGCATCACATTTATGATATTTGCCAACAAGATTGAAACACATAATTTTCATTCAGAACATAAATATGTTTTGGTATACAACAACAACACAATTTATAATATCAGTTATTACAAATATTGTTTGTATACAAGCGTTTCACAAACTAACAAACTATACTGAGTCTTTTTATCCAGTTTGGAACTTAATATTTTATCGCAATCTAGGTCCATAAGGTGTAAATTAATTCTGAGTTGATATTGTTACATCTCATTTGAGCTAGCTAGCTGTCTTTTCTTGGCTGGTCTCACACTGCTTCTAAACTGACTCTTTTACCGACGAAAATATTTATTGTCCATGTAGAAATACAAATGTCCGAAGTTAATTCACTGAAGTTGAAGGTTGTCATGCTCAAAATCTATAAACGTTCCTGGTAAAATTCTGTAGTTTCCGATTAATAAACGTTAATTACAACTATAGCTTCCGAGGTTTATGGTAAACTTACTGTAGCTGATCAACAATGTTCTATTACTGTCTCTCGGCTAACTTTTATACTCGTTAGGCGAGATTCTACAACGTTCAACAATATTCGAAGATATGATAGTGTTTTCGTAAAATATATATTGTTGATTCTGACTCACAAGAATCTCCTAAAAATTTAGATTACGCATACGTAACTTGCACAATACACGTCCAACAATGTACGTCACATGCATCAAACTGAAAGAAACGCAGATATTAAAATAGATGTATACCAGTAAATCTGTTAAATCTTTAATTAAAATATCTTACTACTTAATTTTAAAACCTGACTTTTTTTTCTACGAAAGCCTTGCATTGTTTACTAATAGCATGCACAATTTTGTGAACATATGCATATATTAATCGTAGTATAATCACTTTTATGGACACCTTTTTGGTTACGTGCTGATTAGTTGTTGTTGTTTTGAATTAAGCACAAAACTACACAATGGGCTATCTGTGCTCTGCCCACCACGGGTATCGAAACACGGTTTTTAGCGTTGTAAGCCCGCAGACATACCGCTGAGCCACTGGGGGGCGCGAGCTGATTAGATTCCTCCAAACCCGTAACGAAAGAGTTAAGCTGCTGTTTATGAATCTAATAGTTGGTGATAATTTCGCATTATCAAAAACATTTTGATTCGATAAAATCCAAATATCATGCAGTATTATTACAGAAACAAAATTATTTTCTCTCAGGTAGCGTGAATTTCTCAAATACACGTATTATCTCATGAAAATTCCATTCTTGCCTGTTATTTCAATGTCAAAAATTATACATTCTTTCACAAGTGTTAGTGAAAATAACAAGTGCTCTAAATCGTCAAACAGTATCTCACAAGTCAATAATTATAATTTATCTTAACATGCAGATCACATCTTTTATTTACACCTATGTACGACTTAATAGTTGTGTTCGTTATGCAGTTGATTCATTCATGTTACACAATACTCATTAATGACTTCAGGTAATGCACCTACACTGTGTGGAACGACACACATGCAACTATTTGAACTGCTATATACATATATTCCAATCATACATTGTCAAATATACTACCAGATTTCAACAGACTGCTTGCAGTTCTCACTTAACTTATTTCATAAGCACATTAAGTTAGTTTTAAAAGCTACTAATCAGTAGATTTGGACAAGTAAATTTCTGCCACTCATAATCTATCAGAATCACGCATTTGATTTTCAGATGTTAACAAATAAATAATCAACGACAGAAAACACATAAATTAAGAATTTTCGGCTAATTTTGTTTGAGTCAGAATTAATATTCATACTGTTACTACAATAAATATCAAACACACTTTGATAAAATACACCTTTCTCATTGCATATGGAGAAATATCTCTTTCATGTATATTGGAAAAAAATTAATGAAATATTCTCTACAGAGTTGTTGCTACTCATCTAAGTCAAGTGGGTGATTCTAAATAAACGTTTTCTCTCGAAAAAGTAACCCAGTAACTCAAAAAAGCAGTGATCATAAAGTCTCTTCAGTTGAGTGTATGAACTTCTACCTATTATTTCCAGTTGTACAAACTAGTAACGCATTAGGCATTACACCTAAACTATGTTAATCAGGTAGCTATAATCTCTTACCTCAATACAGATGAGTCAAAGTTTGCATGTAACGACATTTTTACAGTTATATTCAAATTTAATTATTATACTTTATTATTAATTTATGTCACTAAACATGGCATGAAAACGCATTTTATAATTCTACTTTTGAAGTAATTTATGCTTTAGTTTTTAAGTTCGAAATGAAATATTTAAATAAATTATCATTCTGCGTCTCTCAGAATCATATATTGACTTGGTGACATTATAACGTTACATGCATAATTCTTTATTTTTTAAAGAGCTTCAGAATGTTAATCAGTTAAAAAATACATTCTATTGGTATTTCAAAGCCACAATATAAAATTTCAACCTATGCTTGCCTTACTGGGATAAGACTATATATTTTCAATCCGCATTCATCCCATATACAGTGTATTTTTATAAAGAGGACTGGCATGTCCTAGTGGTTAGTATATCTGCATGTTGAGCGATTAAAACCTATTCCTGAATACGCTCACTATTTAAAGTGTGAGAGCAATATAATGTGATAATCCATCCTACTATTCATTGATTAAGAAGTTGTTGTTGTTGTTGTTTTGAATTAAGTACAAAGCTACACAATGGGCTATCTGTGCTCTGCCCACCACGGGTATCGAAACCCGGTTTTTAGTGTTGTAAGTCCGCAGATATACTGTTGAGCCACTGGGGGGCATTGATTAAGAAAAGTTCAAAGTGTTGAACAGTTGCCTTATTTCTATTCTATTGCTTCAAAATTATAGAGAACTAGTAGAAGGCAGTCCTGAAATAACTTCGTATAATGCTTCAATAGAAAATAACTTTTCAAAAATTACTATAATTCTCTTTGTCATAGTAAGCAGTAAAAAGTATACATTTCCACTACGTAAATCAGAGGATTGTTTGTTTTGCTTTAGTAGTGAAAGCTGTTCATTCGCCATAAGAGCTTGATGCCCTTGGGCTAAAAGATTTCTCTGATTAATAATGAAACTTAACTTATTTATGGGTTACTGAGGAAGTTATTTAAATTTTCGTAATTTTGAGATGTTCTAATGTAATAACTGAAACATCTCTTATGCTCCAGAATACATAATATTTGAAAACTAAATGGATTATTTTTGGAGAGTCGATACAGTGACTAAAAATAATCTTATACTCTCACTGAAAGATGCCCCAAGGCGAAAATAAGTGCTAAATGGTTTGATTGTTTTAGTAAATTTGTATTTATTACTATATATATTTGCCTCATCCATAGCAGTAAGTATACGGACTTATAACGCTAAAATCTGTGTTTCAATACCATTGGTTTGCAAACACTTGTGTGGCATTGTGCTTAATCAAAAACAAACTAATTTATGATATCTATGGGGTAGCCTAAATTTTCTGTGAGTGGTACACGCCAGTGTTGAACATCGCGGTGTGAATGTGTCCTGAAGAAATACCTTTCAAAGTTAGCACATACTACCTTAGTGACCTCCGGTCTTTGTGTTATGCAGAATTTAGGGAATATCATGCCTAAACGTTCTGAGTACCACCAACTGTAATGCAGAATGAGAAACACTACTTGGATGTTGATAAAAATGAGACAGTACACTTCTGTCACTAACAGCTGTTTTTACATGTATCTATGTTGCTTTACTCAATCTGAACTTGTCATGATTTATCTTGTTGCACAGCAAGTTGTGTCCATACTAGATCTAGACCTTTAATTGAACCTGGACAATAATGTAAATTAAATCATAGTCATTCAGTCTGCTATAATTTTTTCTATGTTTTTAATGTTCAAAACTCCATCAGTGATAGATGTTCCATTTAAACAGTAAACTATATACCATACAAGTAATGCCAAAAATGCAATAATTACATACAAATCCTCCTTTGTCTTATGAAGTCTGCATGACGAATAGCACACACAATTAAATGTTTTACTTAGACCCACAACTATAAAAAAATTTCTTTTGAATTTACTACCACTGACAATAATATGTCATGGATATACCGACACCGAGACTTCGACTAAAGCTCACGCCAGGAACTGTAAATCTTACTTATATTTCTTACTCCATCTAAAGAGCATCTCAGTCTTAGTAAGAGCTGAGAATGGTGAGGTAATCTTGAATAAGTGCCATGAACTCTCATTAGTACGACACAAAAACAAGGAAAATCAAACATCTTGTTTGGTCACAGTTTGAGTACAATCTTGCACCATTGGTATTTTAGCAGGGCCCATGGAGATTCTTTTAAGTCCACAATATGACTAATTAATTTATATTACTTTCATTAATGCACATTTTCTCGTTGTGGTTTCAACTCTGTACCACATTCAAACTTTCAGCCACAGACTTTAATGTGTGACTAAATACCAAAATGTTGTTGATGTATATCAAGCGTTTCTCCCATTGCAAATTCTTCAGTGTAGGCTCCATCAGTCTTTCAAAAATGATGGCAGTGTTACACAAACCAAAAAGTGTGATGCAAAACTTGTAAAAACCATCTCTTGTTTTAAAATAATTTGTAAGTCTAAGCTCATGATCCAGTTTAACGTATCAGCATCACGATGCCAAGTCTAAAATATTAAACTAATGGGCCACTTTCAGTGCATCCAAACATTCGTATGTTTTTAGTAATGTAAAGTCATCAATGTAGGTTACCATGTTTACCTACTTAAAACCCTTGTAGAACACAGACATACTCTTTTTTTTATTCATAACGTTTACCACTAGGAAAAAACAAACACACATACAAGATTCTTTGAAGGCTCTGTGATTCCCTTTTTGTTTATCTGAAGTTAAGTACAAAACTACACAATGGTGTTGTGCTCTGCTTACCACAGGTATAGAAACCTGGTTTTTAATGTTGCAAGTCTGCAGACATACCACTGTATCCTGAGGGATCTGTATAACTCCATCCTTTAAGATATGTTGCATTTCAACATTTCCTACATCCCTAATGCTCCATGGTAGCCTGCATGTAATGCTTTATGACTGTTTTTGACCCAACTAACCATCTGCTCCCATAAATAGATTGATATATTGAACCAACACATCAGTGAATTACTATTACTGCACTGAATCTAAATTGTCTGCATAACTGTAACTCAGTGGTTCTCAACCTTTTATGACTTGCGGCACACTACGACAATCTGAAAATTTCCGCGGCACACCTGGAAAGCTTTAACGATTTTTTTAGGTACGTTTTACACGGCAAACGTTAAAAACCTTAGAACGAAAATCACGGCCAAAGCAAGCGATATTAATGTCATCTGCACATTGACACTAATATCGCTTGCTTTGGCTGTGGGTGTCGTTCTAAAACTTTTTAACGATTTTGTGGTATAGGTGAAAAATCAAAACTTTTTATTTTTTACATATGTGTTCAATGTGACGCTTGTGCCTGCTTCCGAGAGCAAATCAAATTGAAGCAAGGCTCTAACGTAGACAAACAAGCTCGCATTTCATCATCGACTGTAAGAAGCCTCTCTCTCTTTCTGGCTTTAATTTCAGTCAATGATGAAAATCCAATTTTGCAAAACCACAAAGATGCAAATGAAAGCAGAACTTCAACTGCTTTTGAACTGATTGCAAAATATGAATTTTTAATGTGATCCAAAACTCATCCAAGCTCTTTTCGGGAAACAATGACTGATAAAATTTGTCGTTTCGTAAATCAATGAGCTGTTCTTCCTTCTCAGTTGTAAGATTTGTTGTCTCGTTGATTCCGAATGGATAGATCACCCAGTTATATTTATCGACAGCAAGTGACGGGAAGTAATGTTTCAGTGCGGACTGTAGGTCGCTTAATGTGTTCAAAATTTGAGGGACAATTTTCTTCTTTGACGGACATTCGTTAACAGAAGGAAAACAAACAAGTACTCCTTTCGAGATTTTATTCTCCCACAGCGTCACATATTCATCGAAGGCCTTCAGTTTGGACGTTGCAGTAATAATGTTTTCAGATGGTCCTTGGAGACTTAAGTTCAGAGAACTTAATTTGTCAAACAAGTCGGAGAAAAATTGAACCTTCAGCCACCAGATCTCATCATGAAAAGAAAATTCAAAACCTGCTTCCTTAACCTCCAAGAAAGAAGTTACTTTAGTTTTTAGTTGGACAAGACGCTTTAACACCTTTCCTTTCGAAAGCCATCGAACTTCAGTGTGATACAGTAGCTTTTTGTAGTCTGAATCCATCGTCTCACAGAGAAAAGAGAAAAGTTGAGATTGAAGTGGCCGAGACTTGATGAAATTCGCCACTTGAATAACTTGATTCATAACAGACTGCAAATCTTTTGGCAAAAATTTGGAGGCAAGCGCTTCTCTGTGAATCATGCAGTGAACAATCCCAATGTTTGGATTTTGTTGGCGCACCAGAGTGACGAATCCCTTCTTTTTTCCTTGCATTGAAAGACAGCCATCGATGTAAACGCTGACACAGTTATTTCAATGTAATTTGAAGAGCAAAATGTTTTCATTCACCAACTCGAAAATGTCTTGGTCTTTCGCTGTACTTTTAAATCTTTGAAAATAAGTATTCGTTTACGATTTTTCCATCTTTTATGAATCGAACAAAATCCAGAACTTGAGCTTTCCCACTAACGCCAGTAGATTCATCAACCTGAAGAGACCATAGCAGAGACAATTCATCTTCAGGCGCTTCGAAGTGTTTGTAAACTTGATCCTTCAAATTCGACGACAAGTTTACAATTCTTCGCGAAATTGTGTCATTGGACAGTGGAACTTGCTTAACCTTTTTGGCGGCATCCGTTCCAAGCATAGTTTCAACAATGATTGCTAGCGCTGGCGCAATGACTGATTCGGCCTGCGTATGCGCTTTCTTGCGTTTTGCCGACAATTGAGCAACCTTATAATTTGTAATCAATCCTTTCTCGGGCAGCTTCATGTAGTTCACAAGCTTCCTTGATTGTTCCTGTTGTTGAGCCGCGAGATTCTCGAAGTATTCTTTTGGTTTATCCTTCACAGCTGAATGTTTTGTTTTCAAGTGTCTTTTCAGTTTGCTAGAAACAAGCGCCTCGTTCGATTAAGCTGCACTGCAGAATAGGCAGAATGGTAATTGAGAATGTTCCGATGTATTTGTTTTTGTACTTTCGTTTGATTCCTTTATTTTGATTCAACATATTCTCTTTTGCAGCATCAGACTTACTTAAACATTTTTCCATGGATAAATGATAAAGCTAACTTATACACGATAAACACGAAGTTCTGCAGTTGATATAAAATTCCTACCTACAGCGTAGTAGCTGTAGCTTACCGCAGAATGAGAACGTGTTCCAGAAAGCAGTTTGATTGTTTGATGCATCATTTATGAAGTACAAAGCGCTTGTTGCGCCACAATTAAACTAACAGTCGAACCGTTGCAGTCGAGAATGAAATTTAAGTATGAACTTTTCAGTGCTCAAGTTCAATGAAAACCATCGAATGTTTTGGTAGGTTTCAGAGTGTCTCTATAGTAGCTTTTATTAACTGATGTTGAATGTGTTTCAAAAACACCGCGGCACACCTGCCAATCTCTCGTGGCACACAGGTTGAGAATCACTGCTGTAACTTATGATATTTTCTATCCATATATTTACTTTTAGATGTAGTACTACAGACACAACCCTAGTTTACCACAAGCTTTGGTTACCCACCTCCACTTATCTTACCAAACAAATAATCGTCCAATCGTTCATAATTGCAGTGCAACACTGGGGCCTCATTCTCCTTCAAACAGATAATTTCCTGAACTAATACTTCTTGTTTTTGTACAGGAAATAGTTTACTTCATGCATGTACTCTATAAATGTCTTTCACAGTACTGACGCACAGTCGGCATGTCTGTAGTAAACCATGAAATATAACTTGTGTACATGGTAAATACTGTGTCTTCCTCTCTCAAAACTAATTGCACAAGCAAAATTGGCTGATAATCTCTACAGGACATCCTTTCTAGGGAAATCGATACCAGAACCTATCTCAACAACAATTATCTTTATTCTGGAAGTGAAATCTTCTAGGCGTATTCTAAACATAACTTCTCCATTCACCAGAACGAAGTTTCTGTTGACTAGTTTTGTGGTATTTTTGCTCAGAGCACCTAATATACCATATGAGCTAGCATTGTTCTGACCATTTGTGTCTCAGCCAGGAACTTTACCTGTCGCTTTAGAGCTTCAATGGGTACATTAAAAGAATCACCCAACTATAAGAATGTTAGGCTGACCAACACACGTTTTGGTGCAAGTTTCTTTTTAACAGATCCAGTTTCTGCTCTTCTGGTTTTAGTAGCTATAGTAGCAGTATTTGCTGCATGCTATGGGTTTCCTGTGTCCATTGCACCAGCTTTAGAAATTGATAGTCTTGTTCAAGACTTCTAGTTATGAAACAAGTTCTGGATAATTCACTCAAAAGTGATCGAAAACTTCACAGGTGAGGCTTCTCTCTTCCGAGATATCACCCAGATGGAATAAAACATTAGATTGTGTAAACTATGGGGCGAGTATAACTGTGCCATTTCATAGGATACTAGTGTTGTATCATCGCCGTGCTGAAATCTGTGACTTATTCTCAGCAGGGTTAGAACCTCATATAGTGTCAGTGCATCATTAGGATGGTCTGTCTGAAACAAAGCCACTGTATCTGCCACTACATAAGTGTTTCTCTTGCAAGAGGCTTGAACTTATCACTTTGTAATGCCTCATGACAGAAAATGCTTTGGTTAGGGTAAGAAGATATTTCGCACTCAGGTGATGCAGCAGCATATCCCTGGGTAACCCTTCCATATATTTTTCATGAGGATATTCTTTCTATCTATTAAGACTATTGCAAGATAAACCTTACCATGCAAAAAACACAGACCATTCATGTAAGTGGTCAAGCTTTCTGTGGTATCCCACTTCCAAAAGTTGAAAATGAGTCAGATGGATTACTCCATTTTCTATTCGGTTAAACCTTTGACAAATTAGCAATGACTGTCCGACAAATCCAAAGACAGATTCACCTCATTCAAGAGTTCAGTTTATTTTAGTGGTAGACCATATAAATCCAGTATGAAGCATTCTACAACCTATTCTAGAGTCTAGCTTTCCTAGACAATTGCCTGCCTGAAAAACTTCGAAAAATGGTTCACATTTTTCTTCATTGTGCCTTTGAATGTTAGCAGAGTGATCTGTTTTGTCACACTTATAGGGAATACGATTGTGACCAGACGCTTCTGACAGATGTGCGCTTGACATCGCAGGTGTAGCAAAGAAAGGACTTGCAAAGACTTCAAGATTCTAAAAAAAGTATGCCATGCTCTTAGATAGCAGAATGATGAGAAGTATTCGACAACTCATTCATCATTTCTGTTCGATATAAACTCTTCTGTAGTCCATGGATATTTGGTACCAACCGTTTCTTCTTTCCTGGTGAGATAGCAATGACTGGTAGGTGTTATCCATCAACTGTACATCCAGTATCTCTTTGATAATTTTTAATAGCTTCAACTAGAGCTGAGGTTGAATTTTATGGCTGTCATAAGTCAATGAGTTTTATACCGACTGTTACATTTTATCTCAAACTCACAAAATGCCATGTCACAACAACGATTCTCAATCATCCATATTTACGTTGCACTGAGATCATTCCTCAGAAGAAAAGCATCGACGTTCATTTTAGATGCAATAGGTATTGACAGTTCTTCTTATTGACAACTCGGTTGTAGTCAGATAGAAGTAATGGGTCACTGCATCACCTTCAAAAGTACAAAGTCCAGGAAAGGGTTTCTCCCAGACACTGTAACAACCATTTCCCATTTGTGGTCAACTTTTACTTACGGTTGTAAGTCCTTCTTGGCCCGGCATGGCCAGGTGGGTTATGGCGTTCGACTCGCCATCTGAAGGTGGCGGGCTCGAATCTCCGTTGCACCAAACATGTTCGCCCTTTCAGTCATGGGAACGTTATAATTTACGGTCAATCCCACTATTCGTTGGTAAAAAAGTAGCCCACGAGTTGACGGTGGGTGGCGATGATTATCTGCCATCCCTTTAGTCTTACACTACTAAATTAGGAACAGCTAACGCAAATAGTCCTCGTGTAGCTTTGCGCGAAATAAAAACAAACAAACAAGTCCTTGTTTAATAAAATCACGTTTAATTAACTCTGAACATTTTCTACACTTATTGCACAATAACAAGAATAAAGTGTGTTTACGACATATGAAAGAAATATGTTCCAAAACCTAACCACCCTGTTAGAAAAATATAGCTGTCTTAGCCGAAGATGACTCTTATCCTGCCACAAATTATACATTTATGTCCTCTTATTTTTACCATTAAATATGAAAAATAGTGATTCATCAGTGTAAAAGTTCTCTTGACTGTCTCAAACCTAAATAAAATCCCCTTTAATTATCCCTTTATAAAAGAAAAATCACTTTCATTGATCTTAACCTATCCCTATATAACCACTTTTCTATCTTATGTATCAGTATAATTGCCCTCCTTTGAACTATTTCCAACAGTTCAATGTAAGTAGGTAAGGACCCCAACACTGTACACAGTATTTCAAATGGGATCTAACCAACAGCATTATAAACACTTTAAATATATATTGAATATTTCTATAGATACAACCTAAAATCTTATTTGCCTTAACAATAGAATGGTACATTGCCTAAATGATTTAAAATACTAATCAACCAGAACACCAAGATTTGTTCTATAACACTGTTATGGTTAGTCCTATTAAAATTATACTCATAATTCAAATTAATACATCTTATATACATTACCTTGAAATTATTATAATTAAAAGTCATTTATTCTCAACATACCAAATAATTACCTTATATAGTCTTTAAACTGAAGAATTGGCTAAGAAATCAATCATAAAGTAATGCAAAATATTTTACCTATTATGTCGTGATGTTAAATGGCATAATGATACTAAAACTAAAGCGAAATACAAAGAAATAACTTTTATCACAAAAGTAAACACATAAACATAGTGTATGTATCTGCTTTTATTTACACAGTTCAATAGCTTCTGCCAGATTCTTTAAGCTACTTAATTCTTTAAGGGCTTCTTCTAGATTGTTTACATCCATAATTTCTTTGTTTACAAAAAACGTGGCATTTACCCAAAATGATTAATACTTTTTGCGTGGCTAGTCACTTTTTCTAGCATACAGCGCCTTTCAAAAGTAGTCATCCTCTACCAGTGAAACCCGGCATAGCCAAGCGTGTTAAGGCGTGCGACTCGTAATCTGAAGGTCGCGGGTTCGAATCCCCGTCGCGCCAAACATGCTCGCCATTTCAGCCGTGGGGGCGTTATAATGTAACGGTCAATCCCACTATTCGTTGGTAAAAGAGTAGCTCAAGAGTTGGCGGTGGGTGGTGATGACTAGCTGCTTTCCCTCTAGTCTTACACTACTAAATTAGGGACGGCTAGCACAGATATACCTCGAGTAGCTTTGTGCGAAATTCGGAAACAAACAAACAATCTACCAGTGATGTTACATGTTGAAGAAATACACATTATGTAAACAATTTTCAACATGAACTTGAATTTATTAAAAATACTAATGATCAAATTAGCACTGTTATGTGTGAAGGAGGTTGAATCCCAGCAAAACCTGCAAGGAAAATATATAAGTTGAATTTTGCGGATGGCATAAGTATTCAATCTCCCAAGTCAGTACTTGGTGAAAGCACTTTCAGCAGCAATTACTGCTATGAGTTGTTTTTGACAGGTCTCTATCAGTTTTGTAAAATTGGATAGTGCATTTTTTATCCATAATTCCTCACATAATTGCTCAAATTCTGAACACGTTCAGTGAGAATCACTGATGGACTGCAATCTGCAAGTCTTACTATAAGTTTTCCATTGGATTATTGTCAGGAATTTGACTGGGCTACTCCAGAACTTTCATTTTCTTCTTCTGATACCATTACAATGGGCTTTGATCTTGTGCTTCGGGTCCTATCATTGTCCTGCTGAAAT
The DNA here is from genome assembly GCF_004210375.1 of Tachypleus tridentatus. Taxonomy (NCBI): domain Eukaryota; kingdom Metazoa; phylum Arthropoda; class Merostomata; order Xiphosura; family Limulidae; genus Tachypleus; species Tachypleus tridentatus. The sequence continues at coordinate 17,852,050 of NC_134830.1, forward strand.
GTGAATTTCCAATCCAGTTTTAGATTATTCGCTGACTCATGCTTGTTTTCTCCTAGGATTCTCCTGTACTTACATCATCTATCTTCCCCTCAATCCTGACAAACTTATCGATTCCTGCTTATGAGAAGTATCTCCATAACATGATGATGTCGGCACTATTATTGACAGCCGAAATAGTGTTAATTGACTGATGTGGTGTGTTGGGTTTGTGCCAGATGTAATACTTTTAATTTAGACCACAAAGCTCGATTTATTTCTCGTCTGACCACAAAGTTTTCTGCCACGTGTCTGCAGTATCATTTACGTGTTTTGCACAAACTACATACGAGATTTAAGATGATTATTTTTCAGTAATGGCTTCTTTCTTCCAACCTTCCTATACAGGTTAGTTTTGTGTCAGGATCGGAATCCCGTCAGTGTATTAATACTGACTCCTATCTCAGATAAGGAACTTCATACCACCCAGTCAGAATCCAGATCAGGCTGCCTATCCAAACCAAGCAACTGAACAGGCAGGGAACTGATTAGGACTGCTACTGTGAAACCAACGGTGACTTTGAAAGACTTTCAAAGTACAGGCGCATCCTAGATGAAAATCTGCATGAGTCAGCGAATAATTTAAAACCGTGTCAAAACTTCACATTTCAGCAGGAAAAAGACTCGAAACACAGGTCTAAAGTAACACTGGAGTGGTTTCAAAAGAATAGGGTGAATGCCCTAGAGTGGCTCAGTCAAATTTCTGTTTGACTTTAATTGAAAATTTATGCCAAGACATGAAGAGGCAGTCCATCATTGATCCCCACCAATCTCATCAGAATTGAAGTAATTTTACGGGGAAGAATTAACAAAGACTACACCATTCCGTTCTGCAGAGCTGGTAGAGACACTTCTAAAACGATTCACAGCAGTAATTGCTGCCAAAGGTGCTTCCACCAAGTACTGGCTTAAGGGGCTGAATACTTATGCAATCAGCAAATTTCCATATACAAGTGTTTCCTTTGTAAATATTACTGACATTCAATATTCTTCACACATAAAAGTGTTAAGTTTGATCATTCGTGTTTTGAATACAAACAAATTCATGTACAAAATATTTAAATTATTTGTATTTCGTCAAAATGTGACATTATTAGTAGAAATTGAATACTTTTATAAGGAACTGTATCTAAATTGTAACGCTCGCATTATAAAACAGTGGTGTATATCTCAACATTGAATCTCTATACGTAGATTTAACACGCCAATGTATCATAATCTAAACAGACATTATAAACAGCCGCAAATGCAACATAATACACTATTTCCATTACGATCGGTATGAATTAATACTACCCGAGCAGTGGAAGAAACATTTCTAAATTTCACTATACAAGAGTAGACAGGCACGTGACCTCGTTTCACTTGACTTTTCAATGTTTAAATCAACAAGTAATCAATTAGTCAAAGTTATAGGAGAAATTCTAAATACACTCACTGACAAAGTTGATCAAAATAAGACATTATCAGGACTGTAGAAAGTTATAAGGCCATGATCTGACCACTTTTGCATGATATATATAGCTACAACTTATGTATTAAATTTTGTTTCTTTTAATTCAATACATTACGTTCTATGTGTGTATGGTATTTGTGGTTAAAATAACTCAAGATGTAGTTCAAATAGATTCAATCTCAAAGTACTTTGAGCATGTTTCATGGGACAGAGAATCGAAGTTGCGACTCTTAGATTGAAGATTGAATATCCCAACCACCTGGCTAGGCCAAGCCGTGCTTCAAATGCTTCACCCTTCAATCTAAGAGTCGTAAGTTCGAACATCTGCCCCATCAAACATGCTCTTTTTTTTTCAGCTACAAGGGTGTTATAAGTTACAGTCAATCCTATTATTTGTTGGTAAAAGAATAACCGAAGGATTAGCGGTAAGCGGTAATAACTATCTGCCTTACTTATAGTTTTTTACTGCTAAATTAGGGACGGATAGCGTAGATAGCTCTTGTGCGGCTTAAGTACAATTTCTGTAAACTAATTACGCATCAAACTGCTTATGTGTCAATGTTTGGTGGATTACAATATCTCTAATAGTCTAAAAGTCACACACAAAAATAGGAAAACAATAGCATGAACACAGCAATAAATTATTTTAATTACTACTGATATATTTTAATATATTTTACATGTAAAATAAATGTTTTCATCCAATGTTTTCTCAGTTTCTTATACTAATGATATTATAGGCAAAGACATAAAATTACTCAGTATAATGCATTATGTGGACCCATTAATAGCTAACTGTTATAAATAAGTTATTTATTTGAGGGTTAAATCTTCATCAGGTGAGATACAACTATACCAAGTAAACAATACCTGCATTAGTAGTCACATAGTAATTTCTATAACAATAAATTAAATATATTGAAGTTGGTGATGATCAAGAATTAAATACATATTAATAAAATGATTTTATGTGTTGACAGTCCAAGAAGGTGGTATGTTTATAGAATACGTATGGATTGTTACATATCAAAATTGGTAAACTTGTTTAATCCATTTATTTTGTCATAACTAAACAATCGTGTGGCAAACATTCTAAAGCCACGTGGTTTCGTAGTGAGTCGACGCTGTTTAGTGTTTAGAGCTTTTGAAAATTAACTTTGGTGTTCGTTTGTAATGTTATATTTTGTTGCCAGTTGGTAGATGTAAGTTATTAGCACATTGTTCGTTACTGTTTGAGTGTGATTTGAGAGTATTTTTGTTTTGTGTGATCGTTTAAGGACAAATTTAAGGGACATGAGTAGCGTACAGCATCTTGAACCAGGTCTAAGCCTAATGAGGACAATAGAGGAAGATGAAGATATACCAGTTGAGTCAGGTAGTGATGAATACGACAGTGAACTAGAAGTTATCAGTGTGAAGAAGAAACGTAATCTAGATTTTAATGATAGTTTTAAGTTTATTGACAGTGCTACTGACTATTACCAAGACATATGGGAAAATATTTCTTGTAAAAGAAAATCAAAATCCCCAAATGAATTAAAAAACATTGTTCAGCTTCAAGAATCGATGAAAGTTAAGGGGCATAATAACGAACAAAAAAGTGAAGTAATTACGAAAGATATTCTGAAAACTAAAGTTGATAAACATAAGCATAAAAAAATTAATGAAAGTAAAGAATCACGGGTGGAATACAAATCTGAAAAAGACTGCATTGAAGTGTTTCCTGAAGGACTTGTTTATGACAAAAGTTTCTCATTTCAACAAATGAATCTGTCTAGACCATTACAAAAAGCTATAACTGCTATGAATTTCTTATATCCAACACCAGTACAAGCAGCAACTATCCCAGTTGCACTTATGGGTCGAGATATTTGTGGCTGTGCAGCAACTGGGACAGGAAAAACAGCAGCATTTATGCTTCCTGTTTTAGAAAGACTTCTCTATAAACCTAAACAACAGCCAGTTACAAGAGTGTTAGTGCTAGTTCCAACCAGAGAACTTGGTGTTCAAGTTTATAAAGTTTCTAGACAACTTTCACAGTTTACTAATATTGAAATAGCTCTTGCAGTTGGTGGATTAGACTTAGCTGCTCAAGAGCAAGCTTTACGTAAAACACCCGACATAGTTATAGCCACTCCTGGGCGTTTGATTGATCATATTCATAATACACCATCTTTTGGCTTATGTAATATAGAAGTACTGATTCTTGACGAAGCAGATAGAATGCTAGACGAGTATTTTGCTGAACAGATGAAAGAGATTATTAGAGATTGTGCTCCTACTCGTCAGACAATGCTGTTTTCTGCTACACTTAGTGAAATGGTACAGGATCTGGCAGTAGTTTCTCTGAAAGATCCAGTGAAAATTTTTATCAATAGTAACACTGATGTTGCTTTTAATCTAAGGCAAGAGTTTATTCGAATTAGAGAAAATCGAGAAGGAGATAGAGAACCAATTTTAGCAGCACTGATTTGTCGTACTTTTCATGAACGAGTTTTAATTTTTGTTCAGACAAAAAAACAGGTTCATCGTCTTCGTGTTATGCTGGAGCTAATGGGAATCAAAGTGGATGAACTTCATGGAAATTTAAACCAAACGCAACGACTAGAAGCTCTGAGAAAGTTTCAAGAGGAGGAGGTTGATGTGCTTATTGCCACTGATGTTGCTGCTAGAGGACTGGACATTCCTGGAGTTTGCACTATAATCAATTTCACAATGCCAAACACTCTGCAACACTATATTCATCGTGTTGGACGTACAGCAAGAGCTGGACACAGTGGAAGGTCAGTGTCCTTGGTTGGAGAAAGTGAACGTAAGTTGTTGAAAGAAATTGTTAAAAAAGCTAGAAATCCAGTGAAACATCGAATTATACCACAAACTGTTGTGTCTCATTTTATCAGTCAGATTGCATCCTTAGAAAATAATATTGAACAAATATTAAAGACTGAGAAGGTGGAAAAGGAAATCAATTTGTCAGACCAAAAAATTAAAAAAGTTGAACAAATGATTGGTAAAACATCTGAGGTACAGATACCTAAGCCTAAACGAAATTGGTATCAAACTGTCAAAGAGAAGAAAAGACAAGAAGCTGACAAAAGGTTATCAGATTTTAATGGTAAGAAGAAAAAGCAAGGTAGAAAAATAAACAATACAGCTGAAGATCGTGTTAATCATGAATTGGAAAAGGTTGCTCAATATCAGGCAAGATTGGTAAAAAGATCACAGAAACCTCAGCGGATAAAAGCTATCGATGAGCGCGACAAGAAAACTAGAATTAAAAGAAAAAATATTTCAAAAAGTAGATCATTTGCTGAGGATCTAGGGAATGTCAACAAGAAATCTGTGAAAAGTTTAAGAAGTATAGCATCTGGTCACAGAAAACTAGAAAGAAGAATAGGTAACAAGAGACATCCTGGAAAGAAATTCAAGTCTAAGAGTAAATTTAAGCGTAAAAAATAAGTCTTCCAATGAGCTTTTGTTATATTTGAAATAGTGATTTATATCTTATACTATTGGCCATTACTGTTAGTGTTAAGGAGTGACATTATTTTGTAAATTTCTATAGAAGGTAATAATTGAACTATAATTGGAGAGAACTCCAATACTAAATAAGGTAAACCTAAATTACATCTGTCACGTAGAACTAAAACTTTACAAAGTGACTCTCTCATGTTTTAACATTTTGTGTTTACAGCTGCAAAGATATAAAAAGTGTTAAATTAGATAACTTTTTCATTTCAATATAACATGTTTGGTAATCAGATGTTGGAGATAGATAAAATATTTGGTAATATGAAAATTTGATTTGTCCAGAGTGAATTATTTAAACTTAGAGTAGTTAAGATTTTTTACTACAGAGAATAATTCAGTAATGGACTATTTGGAAATATAATTACAGTTAGGTCTAATTCATCTGTATATTATAATATCAACATTGTTTTAAAAAGATGTGAAAGCTCATTTAGGCTGTTTGTATTGCTGGGAACACCATACTTTATCTTGGTTATCCATACAGATGATAAACGATGCTACAGTCACTATTTACAGTTTCCTCTGTAATTACAGGCTCTCAAAAGTTAACTTGTGTGAGGTGGTGAATAAAATATTTTCTCAATTTTTGTTAAAATGAGAACTTTTTTTCTCATTTGAATAAGAAAGTAATAAATGAATATTGGTATTCATAATTCTGGTTGAAATATTTGTAGGTTAATTTATATTTTTGGTCTAGCTTTATCTTATTTTCTTAAAGTTAAAAAAAAGTTTGGAATTTTCTTTGGTACTGAATCTTGGAAGAATTGATTGGCTATTTAGTTAGCCAAAATGAGAGAAGGCAGCACTACCAACTTCCTGTCATGCCCTTCTCCCTAAATAAATAAACTTGAAATAGCAAAATATGTAGAACAAGGTATTTTTTGATTTGGCTTTATTTAACTTTTTTTTTTGTGACTTTGATATATTCAGGTTGAACCAAATTAACTTGAGAACAGTTGGATTGGTCCATAGAGTAATAGGAGAATTGATGAAGGTATTTATTATGGAATAATAGTGAACTTGAATAACTAAGTCAGTGAAAGAAAGAGTTGGACACAAGGTATTGTATGAAATACAGTATCAGTTCTCAAATGTATGTATTTCTGTCGTTAAATGCAGGAGTACTTAATTTTTAAGATCAGAAGAACACTATCCCTAGTATTAGACCTTCCTTCAGAAGAAACATGTTTACTCTGAGTTGCCAGTAATTCTCATTCAAGCATAGGAAAGGCAGCAACCTTGAGATACCACCTAAATTACCACTGTAACTGCTCTCAAGCACAGCATTTATAGCCACTTCACCCATGGGCAGAACAGGTATTATATTCTAAATAATGACAAAACAATAAAGACAGATAAAATGGGGTGAACTTAATGGTTTTCTCAACTGTGTATTATGGGAAACCTGCACATACAGAGAATAAAGGATAAATCCACAATAAATACTATTACAAAAAAACAAAGGTAAAAACATGATATATTTATATAATACATGCTGAATAAAAACAGTAAGTATACATGTTAAACTAACTCTGAGTCTTGTAATCCTTCAAAGTTGTTTAATGAAAATAATTGTTTTGATGAAGTATATGGTGCAATAAGAAGAAAAAAAATCCACCAAGTATACTCCTATCTGATTCTAGTTATAACAGAGATTAAAAATTCAAAACAATTGGTATGCTTTGGAATTGGTTTTTCAAGAGGAAGGTAGTTAGTACATTGTTATTATTATTATACTTCATGTTCAGAATCTCATTTTTCTCTTATCTTTTGGTAGACGTCAGATTCACAGACCTTATATTGTTTTATTGAGGATGTGTTGTCTACAGTTTTATCTTACCTTTCTATAGAGAGTATTTTATTGGTCAGATTTTATGAACTACTGAGGAGTTTGTTTTTGTATGATAGGCTCTGCATTATTCATAGGTAAGACAGTTTCCCAGGCCTGTCATGGCCAGGTGGTTAAGGCTATTGACTCATAATTTGAGGATCGCTGCTTCAAATATCTGTCGCACCAAACATGCTCACCCTTTCAGCTGTGTGGACATTATAATGTGACGATCAATTCTACTATTTGTTGGTGAAAGAGTAGCCCAAGACTTGGTGGTGGGAGTGATGAGGACTAGCTGCCTTCCCTCTAGACTTACACTGCTAAATTATGGACAGCTAGTGCAGATAGCCCTCATGTAGCTTTGTGCAAAATTCAAAAAAGAAAGAAAAGAAATACAGTGTCCCACAGCATTTTCTTCACTGTTTGTAACTTCTGTATTTCTCTAGACTTCACATGTTCTGATTATATAACTTTACTATTTGACCTATGATCATAAATTTCAGAGACCGTGATCACTCATTCCTTCTGATATCCAATTATTTCAGTATCATCATTTTGTGTTTCTTGCTCTACACAGCTGGTGTATATTTTTTCTGGACTGAGTTTCTGATATTGTTAAACAGCCTTTTCAACATGAACCTCAATGAACATGGTACCTTCTTCACTTAGTAGTGTTTCTATATTAGTATCAGTTTTGGATTTTTGTTAGAATTATTAATTACTTGAGAATTAATTTAATGTTAGCTTTCATAATACTATTGTTAAATTTTTTATACCATCAGTTATGCTTTTTATTTGAACATTTAACACAAAACTTATCTGTTAAGCCCTGGTTTGATCTGGTTCATCAATTAACCAATTGTCTTAGTGTTTTCTGTCAGTCTGTTTCCTAGTTTTTAAGCTCAACATTTGTATGTTTTCTAGTCTTGGTTTATGGCTTGTATGTTGTTTAATATATACTTAATATGTTACTGCTTAAGCAAATACTAATATTTTCATAAAATCTGTCAGTACTTGATATGTATTCAAGAACATAATTATTATACAAACTTTCATTAACTTTAATATTAGAAATTGTAGAATTCCATATGTACTCAGAGCACTTTTTCAAATAGGCTAAATTAACAAACAATTTGAAACTTGCAATATAGTTTTCATTTGGAATAATTAAAATTATATTCTCTCTAAGTGATGGAATTAGGAAATTGAGATCTAATCCTAAACTCTGAAGTATAATTTAAATTCACATTACTTTAACCACATATCTTGACAAAATAGAGAAATACATACATTGTGGTTAATTGTGCATATTTCTTTTCAAGAATAACTGTTCATAACAATTCTGAATATTATGTGACCTTGCAAATATTTTTAAAACTAGAAAAACAAAATAGGGTAGTAAATCCTAACAGAAAAGTTGTTGAACAAAAACATCAGACAATCAGTGTTTGTGATTCTTGAGGTCAGCCACTGTAGATAATTTAAAAGTTTCAGTCGTTAATATACATTGGGAAGAGATAAACACTGAGTCATGTAGAATAAGATCCTGCAAGGACATTTTTATATATTTTATTAACAGTGAATTATACCTCAGTTATCTCACAGTTTCAATCTAGAGCTTCAAGCATTTTTCATAAATTTAACATCCAAAGTACATTTTATAACAGTGTACTGTGTATTATTAACATAAATCTCAATTTTATCATGATTTTTGTACTGTTAGAATTATATTTATGGAAAATCAGGTTACAATTGAAAGCATATTTCCAATTCATAGATCTCTTTAAAAAGCACGAAGTATACAGTAATAAGATGTCATTTCAGTAAAATTGTTTAAAAAAATTCATGTCCCCTTATTGGGACAGCAAGTCTTCAGACTCAAACTATTAAAATCTGGAGTTCAGTTCCACAAAATGGATCTATCAGGTAATCTAATGTAACTTTGCTCTGAAACAAATGTTCAACTATTGCTAAGTATAATATATAAAATCTATTAGTTCTGTAAATGTTATCAATCAACTACTTTAAAACAGAGGTATGACTGAATGCACATCCTAAGATAAATTTCACATTGCTTATTTCTAAGTAAATGTTTTAAAAACAAAAAATTTGAAATGTACATTACCTTATTTTATGTTGTAACATAAAACATGGACATGAATTTTCCCTCTCTAACCTTTACTACTGATCTTAAGGTCATATTAAATTTAAGCAAAGTTAATATCAAGGTCTAATGAAATCTCAGTATTTTATGAATTGATTGTTTTGTCCAGGAACTACTAACTAGCAACAATATCCTCTTCTTTGTTGCAATAATCTTGACTAGTTATTTTCAACATAGACCAGAATTGTTACCCAGTTGAGTCTGTCATCAAATACTCAAGAAGGTAATACAAACCTTTCTTGGGTTTACACTGAGCTATATATCATGTATCACCACAAATAGCAAATTTCACTATTGTGTGACCTTATTCAATTATCTGTTGACCATCTTGAACTTTTTACTTAATCTTTATAAAAATGTTTCAAAAAGACATATCACTTTTAAAATAAGTAACTTTGAAATATGTCAAAACAAAAAGTTGTAGTATAATTACACTAATTGTGGTATTGACTGAAAATCAGTCAAATTTAAGTATATAACTATGATCCAAGGATTATAACTTTTAGAATATCACAGTATAAATATCTGTGAATTTCACTTTTCCATAACTAGTTTTAAAGAATATCTGAAGCAAGTTATAGTCAGATAATTGTTGAAAATTGTTGTGTAGGTATTCTGGATGTAGTTAATTATACCTTTCTAAACTTGATGTTAAAAGGTCATAATCATATGCATATCCTTTTGCTTAGGTAAAAGATAAATAACACAACAATTATCCCATAGCAAATTGTACCACACTGACCCAGTGACATTCTCTGTTTCGGGTAGTGTTGCAAACCCATCTCAAGGGATGATGTAATTATCTATACAATATGGTATGAGTTGGAGGTTCTCTTATTTCTACACAATATTTACTGATGTAAGAAATTAATAGGTGAAAGACGATGCACCAAATACCATAGGTTAGGTAATAAAAGGACAGCATGACACAAGTGTTTTTTTTAATTTACCTTTCACCTTACAGGATATTTAAAAAAGCCTCTTATTTTCTAGTAATCTGTTGAATTTACTTTGCTTAACTAATTTTTTTTTTTTTAATTTTTCATTTGTTTATCAACAGCTGTTACCATTTTTTACAACTTTGCATGAAATTTCTGAAATCTGTGTTACTTTATGTCAGATCAAATCAAATTCGTGGCAAGTATTCCAATTTAACACTTTGCACCTCAGAAAGAAACACAAAGCAATCGAGGGCACTCAGAAAGGACCTTCTCTTTGCCCTACCAGAGTTTAAATATTGACTTAAAAAAAACATGCAAGAGGATAGGTATCTTTAAATCCAAAAGCCTCAGAATTTACTGTTTGGGAAAACAGAAGTATCCCAAGAAAACCCACTTTCATGCCTTAGTGCCAAATATTCTATGCAGACTTTGCCCTGGAATAGCTGTAGGGAAAGAAATTCTAGGTTAATAATGCATATAGGATTAAAGTGTGTGTGAAAGAGAGAGAGAAAAAAAAACGTACAAACATAAGAGGCTTAAGGCAGAACTGTAGAAGTAGCTAGCCTGTTGTAGGCTTGGATGAACCACTTGCACTTCACTTTGCTTGTATATCTTCGAGGAAATTCAGTGTGGGCTTGGATTCAGGGATGCATAGAAGTGGCGAGGGTGACCGTGAGTTCTCTGGTTGTACTTCCTTGGATGTGTTGTTCTTCAGTGGTCTGGGCTGATTTGTGTCTTCTTGGAGTCTTAGTTTGTACCTTCTGAGAGTTTGTAATCTTGAAGGCTTTCTGAACTGATATGTCTTAGTTTGCGTGGTTTGTATCTGGCTTGAGATTGTAGTGTTTGAAATTACAGCTGTGGTCTGGCAGGATTTGTCGTGTGTCTTCTTGGTATCAGAAAGTCCAGATATGTTGTTGGTAGTGGAGGTTGAGGGCATCGATGAGAGTGTATGGGTATTTTTCCTGATTGGATCTGGATTAAGCAGTAAATTGGTGCTTGACTGTTGAAAGTCATCTGTAGGTTGCTTATTTCGTGGAAGTTTTATATGACTGCGGGTGGATGGAGCGACAACGTGGGCGTTTGGCACTGAAATGAAAGATGTGGCAGTAACATCTGTTGCGCAAAATGCAGTCAGCAATATGCTTTGAAGTTGTTACTGTCTTCATGACATAGGTAGGCAGATTAGTGTGTTTGGATAATATACGATGTACTGAATTATACTTGGTTTGGGTGTGACTTTCAATTGCCTGTTTTATTTTGTCAGGTTCAATACTTGGGTGGGCATCCCTAAGGAACAATGAGAAGAGACTAACAGAACTTTTGGTGGGGGGAACAACTGATGTTAAATACAGTGTTCCATGGTTGACATAATTATACTTGATCAGTGGGTATGGAGGGCTGGATAAAAATTCTGCCCCTGTGAAAGATTCGAGTCATAGACGGGTTGATAGTTTTGCCTGGCTTGGCTTGAGCATTGAACATGGCTACTTGTAGCAGTGTAAGGTTTGGCAATAGCCCATTGATGATTAGCGGAGAGACAGGTTGGGTAACTGGTGTGACAGGTCCTGGCATCTTAAACAGCATAATAGAAAGATCAGCATGTCTTGCTTGCTTAGTGACTAGTGCAGGAAAAAGAAACAAAACCAAACAAAAACCGCTTTATGTCAGATATCAGAACTTAAATATTATATAAGCATGATATCTACTCAGGTATGTTTGGATTAACTTTCTCTTTCTTATAAAACTTCACAGGTGTTGGAAGACTAGTTACAAACATAAATCAAGAAGTTAGTGAATATTTGAAAAAAATTACACAGCCACAATGGTTTTATTGTCTTGAAATATTTCACGTTTTGCAGCAATTTCTGTACACTGAAGCTAAAATGATATCCATTTTTCACAAAATGTCATATGTACCATTACATAAGTGAATAATTTTAATAAAAATGTGGCCACATTTCTTTATGCTTAAAATGTTGCCAATCACTGGCTACAGATTTCTATAGACCAGTCGTGACTTGAGAGTTTTATTGATCATTCTAGAACTCATGAGAAACACCACTAGTACATAAATGGTTAACAGGCTTTATGACAGTGGGGATCGTGACCACCTGGGGGGTCATGGAAGGTCATGGAAGGTTTGGGAATTATTGAGGAAATCATAAAGCAGTTTGTAGTTTTTGTGGCAAGTGCCTGTAACTGCCCACATATTTCATATATTGCAACGTTTTGAATTGCCTACATTTTTTAAACTATATAATATTAATACATCGAACTTAAAATTTAAATATCAAAGTTTCCATCATATTTAGTATATTTTCTCATTATATATTATATTAACCCTCACACTGAGTGAATAAGTAGGTTTTGTATGATCATTAATTCCATGAATTTTACATTTGTTTAGCACTTGTAGCATTTCTCAAGGTCATTTATTTGTAACATTTTCAATAAATTAGGATCTTTATTCAGTTTTGTTTTATTCTATCTTTACACAAAGTTCACCATTACAACAATTATTATAGTGGTCACGGTAATACCCTGGAGAGTCTCAGGGGGCAAGACAATGAAAAAGGTTAAGAAACACTGCTCTATGATGTATCATTTCTAAATACTATTTAGAAATTACACATCATACAGCCTGTTAACCATTTATGTACTAGTGGTGTGTACATTTTAACACTGTTTTTTATTTTCAATATTTATCCATTGTTATAGCAACAAGAGTTGCATAAATGACCCAAACATATTCTATTTGTGGTACATTTGTAAAAAGCAAAGGGACAATGTTACAGAATTTGTCAAAAAAGTGTATATTTTGAAAGAACTTTGCATGGAGCCCATGATTTTTGTTGGTCCCAAAGTTTGTGTCAAAGAGTTGAGAAATGGACCAAAGGTAAGAAAAAGCCTTTTCCTTTTGGAATTCTAATAGCCTGATGTAAATCTAGAAACCATGAAGGTGACTGCTATTTTTACTTATTTAATGTGCAAGGCTACAACACTGAAAAGTAAGGAAATTTCTTATCTGAACCTTCAATCTGCTATAAGACTTGTTTCTCATGCACCTGTACTTAATCCACTGGAAGTTCTTCATATAGTTTCATCTTATTCCTGAATTTGAAATGGTGATAGGGATTGTTTTCAGCCTCAAACATCTGGAAAGGTTTCATCAAGACATTAGGGAAATAGAGAGGAAGTATCAGATGGAACATCAGCATGATGGCAGATTACTGCTGATCATTGAAACAAGATGAAATATGTAAAAAGAGAGATCATAAAACATAGTTTAAAGACTACAAGACAGATTTCATTTTTCTAAAAAAACAGGATTAATAAGAATATTTGACATCATTGTTCTTCCTTTAGTTTGTTTGAACATTATATATTTATTAACAAAAATACATTGGGGAAAATGAAATAATTGGATCTAAGAAAGTTGTTTTTCTTCCTGATAGTTAAAAAAAACAAAAAAAAACATGAAAGAAAATATTTTTGAAATCTGCATATTGGAATTATGAAAAATCTGTTAATCAAAATTGGTTTGATTTTTAGTAAGATTAAATTTGTAAGCCAGTGCTATTTTTATCCTGATGTATATACTTATAGAGCACAAAATAATTTCATCAGTTACAAGTACTTAACAGTATTCATTAATCTTTGTCAATTTAAATAACTGAATTAAGGTATGCAGATACTCTTAATTTCTTATTAATACAATGAAAATTATTTTCACTGAGAGGAAAATGCCTCCAAAGTTTTCTAAAGTAAAATTTTAGCTAGACTTTCATTAAAACACGAAGCTACAAAATGGTCAATCTGAACTCTGCCCACCATAGGTATTGAAACTAGATTTTTGATCTTACAAATCCTCAAATGAACAACTGGCAGGGTGTGCATTTTAGCTGGAACAGATGCATTAAACACTTTCATTCAGTCATTTCAATTCATAGCAAATTACATGAAAGTTTATTGGTCATATAGTGTTTTATTGTTAATAGAATTTTGATCTTATCCCCGTCAGTTATTTTCATTCATCCCAATTCTACTTCTCATATTTTGTGCACAATAATTAACATCTTCAATACTGATAAAATTTATAATGTTTTGAAATATTAAATTTTTGAAGTATTTTGAATATTATTGCCATGATTTTTTTAGGTTTTATCAGTGTAACTGAAATACCATTTTAGTGTAGTTTTGTTTGTCTCTATTTCATTTTTTCTTTTTCATCAATTAAGATGTTTATTTGAAAGTTCTCCTAGAAACATTGATTAAGCAATTTTCATTGCTTTAGAAAAATGTTGAAATTTGACTTTTCTATTCACAAAAAACATTCTCAAGTTACTGGCCTCTTGTATCTATCAACAGAAATAACAGTTTACTCATCAGCACAGAGCTGTCATACTCTTATATTTACTACATATGAATGTGTGAAGTCAGCTAATGAATATATTGGCTAAATAGACTTGATGACAGAGAAGAAAAAAAACTAACACCATCATATAAACATCACTTGGATACAGTACTTTGTAGGTGGTGGTGAATTTTTAACGAGTAAAGATTTTTTCAATGTGGTTGAAATATTTAAAAATAACACAGTTTTGTTATTCTTATCTAAAGTAAGAAAGTGCATTTCTTCTGTAATGTTTTTTTAATATGCAATGCCTAGTTATCTCAGCTGATTTAAAATCTGTTCTTTCACTAATTTTTTGCATTTCTATTATTATTGTATATTCTCAAACAAGATTTTCCATTGTTTCATGTTCATTTTTACACATCTTAATAGTAAATGATGTTTATAAGGTCTGACTTACAAAAGAGGACTACATCAAAATATTAAGATTAAATTATAATTTGTTAACTCAGACTTCAATATTTCTCTAAGATTTTTTAAAAACTGAATCTGATGTTCATGAATACATCTTTAAAACATTTAATCTACACCAATAAAATTTACTTCACAAAATGTTTGTGTTATATATACTTTATACTACACCAAATACCTATTTCCATTTTTTAATCAACTTCCTGACAGAACAAATGTATAAAAGAACATAATAGTATCTTAATTTTGTTAGTATGTATAAACACAAACATCACTCAACCAGTTTAGTTTTCAAAATTTTATTGTCACATCAATAAATCTTGCAACTATCAATAACAACTATAATTTGCAAAGAAAATCAAAACTTTTAAAACTAAAGTTCAAAATTTATGATATTTGTACACCCTAATGATAAGAAGAGAGGTTCTTCTTTCAAGGTTAATTTATCCTAAAATATTCAGTGCAAATTTAATTTTGTTTGAAAACTATTTTAAGCACACATAAGTATACCCAAAAAGATGGATTCCAAATTATGGTGTGTATGTATATAGATGCATACTTTAAGGGCAAAGCAACCTGTGCTGACTATATATTTTTTTCCTGTAAATATTGTCTGACTTATTAAATGAAAATGGATTTGAGCAATTATTTAGTTGAAATACATGTTTGTTAGTTAATGTTAGGATATAACTTAATACCACCCTGATTAATATACAATATAAAAATTAAGTGATCTCACATTTATTTCACCATGTAAAGATAGAGAAAAAAGTTCCATTCTGATGACTTTTTTTGTATGTTAGTCTTCACCTAAAAAATAAAGTTGTATTCTGCAGCTCTCCCTCCTACCCTGAAAACCCTTTAAAAAATTCTAAAATGTTAAAAAAAAATCCTAGTTATTCTATTTGATGACTATACATCCAAAGAACTTTCCAATAACTATGTTAAATGATTTTAAGTATTATTGCTCATGTAAATGTATAGCTCTGCCATTCCCACTGTTAGAAATCTACAAATACATCAGTTTTTTTTTGTTGTTTTTTTGTTGTTGTTTTTTATGAGATATTTCTCCCACTATTACTATAATGTCAGAATATTATGTTTATAAATGGCAATAGCAATTTGCAACTAATAGCTGTATTTAAGTATTAGTAACACAATATTATTTATAAAGAAAAGAGATAAATCAGTTCTAACATATTGCAGAAGTTATTTTCAAGGTAAATATATAATGAAAATACTTTTTAATAGAACCCCTTTACAGAAGGAGAGAAATAGAATGATAAGATCCATGTAGTTTGCTTTAACTCGGTCAGTATTATGTGAATGATTGATTGAAACACTATTTTCATTGTATTGAAACAAAAGCTGTAACAGAATAATAATGTAGTTGTACAAAGTACAATGTGCAAATAAAAATGAATTATTATGTAGGTAGCTCTCTCGGTTAATAACCACTGATGTCAGAACTAAAAGTTATTCACATACACAATAATATAAGTTCTAATACACAAGTTACAAACCTGTAACTGCATTTAATGGGTTATGATTTGAATCTTTGTAATTAAATAATGTACACGTTTATGTAAGTTTTTATAAATGACAGATAAATAACAGGCAATTAGCAGGCAAAAAACATTTCTGTATAAGAATCCTTTAAAATATATATACAATTATGTGGGTGTATGTATATAACTTTACAGTTACTTTACATCTACAAATTAATTGCAGTTTTGAAACAAGAAAGTAAAAACAAATTGCATTTAGTGCTCAGTTCAAATTGCTTCAGAATAGACTCCAATGTATTGAAGAAAAATTGCAATTAGTTACAATTACCATACACCAGCAATCACTTATCTTTTCCTTAGAAAATGTTCACATTTCAAAATGTTTTCACACTTACATATGCATTTTGTGATGAACCAGTTACAAGATAAAGTATCTTCATATTGAAGACTTTTCTATATTGAGATTCATCCTCACTGAATGAACTTCACTGTGATATTCAAACTAATGAATAATGAAGCTACATGAATGTGCCATTTACCAAAGCAGTACTAGTTAATTTTTTATTTTCTATACTTTACACATTATCAGTAGATGAAGGAAAAATCACTTGATAATGTTACGTTAGTGCAAAGTTTCAACATAATAATGTACCATCTAGTAAGATAAATCTCATTTTGGATTTTTTGAAATTCAGATTATAGATTAATTATTAAAACAAGTAGTTGAAACTTATATACAAAATTAAGAAGGAAAGAAAAACAACCTCGATCATGTTAATAATTTACGATAAATTTTGTTTTAGTCTATTTCACTTCTGTGAATCTCTTAAAACCATAACAGGGCTAATGAAAAATCTATATTTTAACATTTGTTTTTATAACATCAATATACTGTAAAGTCAATAAGTCCTACAAAATTGTAGTTTTGAAGTTTATGTTAAACTGGCTTCCTATTAAATTTGCAATGGCACAAATCTCAGAATAATTCACCAAATAATTTGAATTGTGTTAAAAAAAAAAGTTCCTGTAGAACTAGTTTTGTTAGAATAGATCATTAGAATAATACAAGTATTCATACTAACAGACTTTCACACAAACAAACAATTTTCACATCAAAAAATAATCTCTACACTATGATTTTTCCATAATCCTTCTGCAAAAAAAAACTGCAGAAAGTATTTCTATGAGTCAATATACAATTCATTCTAGCATATGCACTGTAGTAAAACTAATGTTAAAATTGAAAATAAAAGTATCGTATTAATTAATATTTTGTGAGTTGAAACAACATATTACAAATTTTCTCTCAATAGACTGCAGTATAAACATACATTAAAACATATTAATAAACCCTCACCTTGTATTGTTAATATATTTAATGTAGACAATGGTAGTTATAATATTTTATGTGGCAAATGCAAAAGTGTAAGTCTGCAACTATGAACTGGAAGTCATTTTTACCAATCAAAACAATAAATTTGTACAACTTAGCATGCAATTTTACAAGTTTTAAGAAATTAGGATAATATGTTCGATGGTTAAGTTTTCTGCGATACATAGGATTAAGTGTGATTAAACAAAATAACCATAAATCAGTAAATGATGTACTACAATGAGTTACCATCTTTTGGCTCACATATGGCAAGATATGTATTCATATTAATGATGAGATTTAGCAGCAAAGGAGTTAAATCCACACCTAGGAATGTAAAGCAAATGAGTTCATCTACTTGCATAGCAATTAAATGCAAGAAGTAATGCCAGACTACATAATTGTAAAGTAGCTGTTGTTTTTATTAAACCTCTAAATGTTTTTTTTTAATCAAGTTTTAATGTTATTTTTCTTATATACAATAGTTAAACATTTGCCAGCATGTGTAAGATATTCTACATGTGAGAATTCTGCATCAGTTTGTTACATTGTACAGCAAATTCAAAGCAATGTTAGTAGTAGTCTAATATAGAGTATTAGCACCAGTGCACTGTACCTACTTTGTTATTTGTATAAAAATCAAGATATATACGTTAATCATAATAATTAAAAGATCAAAACTATGTTGTGTATAACTTCAGAATACTTGAATGTTTCATTCAGATATTTCAAGAAGTAAGTCATTTCCTTCTAACTTCATGCCTTTTGTAACATGCAAGGCTTTGATAGTGCCTGAAATGGGAGCCTGTACAACCATTTCCATTTTCATTGCACTCAACACAATCAAAGGTGCTCCCTTTTCAATCTTCTGGCCTTCTTCTACTGGAATATCTATGACAGTGCCTGGCATTGGGGCACCTACTGAACCTCGAACTCCCTTAGTTGCCTTGGGATGAAGCCTTGGATCCTGAAAAAATCCAGATAGCAATTAGTGACAGAGGTGTAAAAAGAAATTCTTGAAGTGTGAAGAAATTTAAATTTTCAAAATCTCAGAACTTTTTCAGATCAGCCACAAAACGAACAGCTATACAAGTCTGTTATGATAGAAAGAGCTGCAACAAGATTACAAGTTTTATATTTTAATTGTTTAGCTATTACATTTAAAAACTTTATAATAAAGGTTTTATTTAAACATCCAGAAAAACATAATTGATGCTACCATTTAAATAAGAATAACAGATGTAGTATAGAGACAGTGAAAACACATTTCTAACATGAGAAACTGAATTATCCTTGTGGATCAAAAATATAAATTAGCATTTGATGGAATATACTTTTACTTGACATCAAGATTAAATGGCTGAAGGAAGCTTAAAAAATTTATGGACTACAGTTTCAGAAAGTATTCCTTAAAATGTAAAATTTAAGGTTGTTTTATTTACATAGAAGGGAGTTGTTTCTGAGAAGTATGCTTTGAAACTATGTAATAACAATTTGAATGCCCATCACATGATAGGAAATAATGACTAATTTTTCTTATCAAAATTATATCTGTATTTTTCTCACAGCAAAGCCACATCGGGCTATCTGCCAAGCCCACCAAGGAAAATCAAACCCCAATTTTAGCATTGTAAATCCATAGACTTACTCCTGTACTAGCAAGGGGCCAAAATTATACCTAAGTAAGTGTGTTATAAAAATGTTTTCTAAAAATTAATTATAATCTAGGAAGAACATACATATAAAGAGAATGGCTATTCTATTTCTAGTGTTTCACAAAAACATATGTGCATTTAGTCATCTCATTAAGTACTAACTGATTAGCATATTTTACTTCTGTATATTTTTATGTTTAAGCATTCTTCTTGATAAATCTTTATAGACTGAAACATGTGAAAAAGTTATTCTCAAAGACATTCCCACCTGATCTGCTGTATGACCCTGCAAATTATCAACTGCAATGGTAAAGGATATTTTTTCTTTGGCTTTGTTAGCCTGGTGAGCTAAAGAAGTGATCTTTAGATTGGAAAATTTTAAGACTGAAATGTGCTTTGGTCTAAATGTGTGGATTATCACAGAGTTGTAGCTGAGAGTTCCTAATGGATAAAATTAGTTGATATTTCTTCAATGTGTCTCCTTGATAGTCACATAAACATAATGGGGAAATATCAGCCATATATGGTAAACACTATTTATAACTAACATTTTGCTTTATCAACCTGCTTCATTAAATGTATTTTAATAGTTTATATAATAATCAATCAATCTTTAACTGAATATATATTTTATCTAATATCAATGTATAGTAAAAAAAACTAAACAGTTTTCAAATTATTTAATTATTAATGCATCACATGATATACAACTTCTTGCTGATCAATGTATCTCAGAACAGCTGGTATGGATATTAACACTCATTGATAAGCAGAGAACGTTTGAACCTTCCCAAGTCATTTTCAGATACATTTCAAGTGGGTTTCTTGCCATCAAGAATTACTTGCTGACCATTCCAGTTACCTATAACAGGTCTACTCTACACAATTATTCACATCTTCAGAGGTTCCTTCAGCAGAATACTAGGAAGAACACCTAACTTATGTAAAACAAATTGTTTGGATGTTGTTTCAAAACGTTCAGTAAGAATACTGTGTGAACTTTACTTTTCTTAATTTAAGTAATGATAATGACAAAAGTATTCTGTATACTTTTTACCTATATTTTTGCTTTTTTTGATAATTTTATAACATATACATCTGCCCAGAGAGGTTTGGAAGAAGTGTGTGTGTGTGTTTTTAGTAAAGTACTGAGTTAGTTATTTCTACATCACAAACAAAGAAACATGACATGAAAATGTTCAGGTGTATGTTTTATCAGAAATGTAAATTTTTCACAAGAATTTTGGTTCTTTAATCAAGTTTTAATCACTTCTGTGAGTTCACATACTCCAAGAGATCAAGTATCCATATCAAAGTTCAATCACTATCTTGAGTTCCTTTGACTCTAACACTGAAGCAAAAAATTTAACAATTAGTTTTCCTGTAGCTTTTTGGGGTTTAAGAAATAGATTTTAGTAACTACATCAACTTACCTCAATTATCGAACTGTCCTTAATGAACACAGACCTCAGCTGACCATTCAGTTCAAAGAATACTTCTTTTTCTCCAGACTTGGTTGGGTCCTCACTTACAGCAAGTGTTTTGATGTGTAATGTTTTACCTTTTTCAATAGTAACCTGAAATTATAACAGCATCTGCAAGTTAAAAGTTTGATTTAATCATAAGTTCCAAAATACTATGTTTGTCACTTTATGTCCTCAATATTTAGGTTTGATTTCTATATGTGACATGAAAATAACTAATTCAAGAAATTCTGTTACTACATGTATAACTTGTTCAATCTTAAGGAGTTTAAAAAAATTAAATGAAAAGAAATGTAAAGTTTTCTTTACGTGTTGTATTTTTAACAACTTAATACTTAATGTAACAAAAGGTACTATATAAGGACAAGGTATTATATACAGTATAGGACCTGTATGAAAAGTAATTACACTCAAGACTTGTAATAATTTTACTCCAATGAGTTTTGAATTCTCTCAGATATACTGAGTAATAAAAATACAACTCAAAGAAATATTTTAGCACTTGTAATAATTAAAATTTACTATAACAAAACTTATGTAAACGTATTATTTTACGCTTTACATAATATCATGAATTTTTAAAGAAACTCTTGACAGTTTTCAATTCTTACTATCAACTATCTGTTTAACTCCACCTAGCTCAAGTTACAAAATCTTCTCCAAGAAGTTATTTCAAAACTATTACCATATATCAATCTGTTTAACCTAAAACAATTACTCCATAATCTTTTTATCTTTTATAGTAACTTCAAGAAATAAAGTAGATTTAGGAAGTTACTAAAAACCATAAGCTGGTTTACTTTTGACACAGGTCACCACATTTTAAATTTACTATAGTGAACTGTTTACAAGTTTATTTTATACCAAATTATAAAATAAGTTTATTAATGTGGCTGGAATGTATGTTTCCCAGTCGCAGTGAATGGGTTAAAGGTGGCTAGATGGACGAGTTACTGTTTCCAAAATGTGTATTGGAATGAAAAAATATATTGCATTAATTATTTTACTAAGCAATACACTTAGTCCACAGTTTTGGAGTTGAGTATAGAAAAAATGTATTTGTTTTCTTGACATAATAGGTCCATATGACATCAGTGCTTAATGGTTTGTTTTTTTTCAAAATTGAGTCAGTCTAAAACATTTTTCAGAAAAATATCATAAATAATTTTAACTTTAATAGATCACTTTTAAAATGATTCATACTACCAGATCACACAATCAATCTTACGAAATTTATTTACTAGTTAGAATAGCTTCAAACCAGCCTTTCAAAGGTTTAAGTATGTTTGAGCCTTTAACAAAGAAAGCAGTTCACTTAACAAACAATAAAATTATAGAAGGATAAAAATTTGTCAAATGTTTTCAATACTTTACTAAACAGAGAGAAACCAAATCTCTAAACAATGATGTCCCTTCATGACAGTTAAAATGAGTCTTTTCTGTGTATGTTTCAACATCCATAATAGTGTGGCTAGTGTTCTTTTTAAAAATGGCTTTCAAACTTCTTTAATATGGCAAGATAAAGATATTATATGTTGCCATTTATATACTGATTTTAAAACATTATTACCTAAAATAAGAGATTCAGATTACTTCTTAATACATGTAAGTTTACACCGTTTTGGAAATCTGCAGTAAAACCTCTGTGAATTTCACATAAATATATAAATATTCTAAAACAATGCAGTGAACAATATACACACAAGCTTAGAGTACATTCAGAAACTCATTTTTGAAATGTAGGCTTACTGTTAAATGATTAGTTAACTCAAAATTTCAGAATTAGTAACAAGAAGCATAAAAAAACCACTTAAAAATAGGGAATAACCTCTTAATATATTAAAGATGGAAGATTACTGTTATAGGAGATTAAACATCTTGATCAACATCTAGCAAAATCAGTTCCAAAAGCTATTTAAAAAGAATTATCAAATGAAGTTTGATTATTTCAGCAAGTTTCTAATTATAAATGTACTAAGTGCATCCAATAGTTTGAAACTTGGTATTTTATTAATATTGAATAACAATGCAAACTGACTGAAATACATATGAAATAATGTACACATGCAAGTACTCATGAGCCATGAAAACACTGAAAACATTTGCTTGTATGTTTTGAATATGCATTTCTCAGAATATTCTTACATTTTGCAAAGTTCTTTAACCCTTAAACAGTGCAAATATTGTAGATAGCAGCTCAGACGTAAAAAATTGGGAAAAACGATTTCTTAAACATAATCTTTAGCATTTTTATTATGAATTTTGAACAAAATATGAAAGAAAATGAAAAATAAAGTATAATAAAGGCTTATTTATTACAAGTTCAAATGTGTTTTAAGTGGTGTGAAAATCACGAAAACATTCTCCAATGCACAATGCTACAACATTCTTTAAACCAGGTAGTCATCATCTTACTTCTTTTCTTATTGTATTCATACATACATGACATTGTCTTTGTCCACTTTTTCTAGCTCCTGAGGATGGAATGTTTTTTAAAAAGTGCTGATAAAATGCTTCTTTTCCAACAAGTCTATCAGGAACAGTAAGGCTACATCTTATTGGGAAAGGTCTTGTCACCCTTTCATACCTTCCCAATAATTGGTAAATTACATTGTAACTAAACTGCCTCAATAATGGCTTCTTGCTAAGTTTTTTAGATACATGTTGTAAGAATTCAAAACTGAGATATCAATTAGGTTAAAAAAAGCTTCTTGTACCATTTCACACATTTACGAAGGCAATCAATTTGTCCAATTTGCATGTAACTTTTGTCAACTAGCCTTATGTTGATAATATAATCTAAAACCATATCGGGTTTGATTATTGGTTCTTTAGTTTTGTAATCATCCTTTCTACTGCATTTCATTTCATCTTTATGTACTGTACCAACCAAAGTAACAAGATGTTTATCTTTCCATTGAAGAGAAAATATTCACTTGCTTCTTGGTCTCAACATTTCCCCTCTTCTAAGAGGTGCAAATTTAGGCATGTTCTACAATTAGTTCTAACTGTTCCACAAAAACCAGTCTTATTTTCAAAAGAAAGTTGCATAATTCTGTACTTGTATAATAATTACAGTATTTAATATAAGACCTTTTCCAAGGTAGTCTTTCATTAATTGCTTGACAACTGATCCTGAAAATCCTAATCAGGGATCTTTAGGGACACCTAAATAACTTGCAGAATATATAATTTATTTATTACAACTCCTGTCTCACAATCACATAATACAAAGAACTTAATTCCAAATCTATGGAGCTTGCCTTGAATATTGCTTGAAAACAATGCAACCTTTGAAAAGGATCAAAAAATAATTACTTTTTCAAATGGAAAAAAAGATTCCTTAGCTTTATTCTTCACCACTGTAAACACTACTCAAACTTTCCATAATTGATCATTTGCATTCAGTTCTTCATTACTTGCAAAGTGTAAATATCCAAGAATCTCCCTGAATTGATCTCGAGCAATGTATTTTAGAAAAACTGGAGTTCCTAAAAGGGGATCATTTTTCCAATAATCAGTCAATATATGCTTTATTATTATTATTACATGTAGCATAAGCATCACCAGAGAAAAAAGCACACATTTTGTCATTAGTTGTATCTTCCCAATTCTCATTTTATGAAGCAGAGGGAGCGTTACTTTCACTTCTGAATTGAAGGATTTACAAAACTCATAATATTTGTTTGTCTCTTGCACATTATACTTTGATCAAATATAGCAATAAAATATTCATATTCTTTAGATTTGTCTGTAAGCCTAAATCTATCTGGGAGTCCAGTGTTTTACTATCAAAAGAGTGAATAAATGGATCAAAATCATGACACCTTACCCACTGGGAACCAATGGATTCTAATTCATTATCTGTATCACATTCAGAGATTATAAACAGTTGAATTTGATGATGAAAAATCTGAAACATTTTCTTCTTCATTAGAATAATTATCACATGCTAATACTCCAGTTTCATCTTTTGATGAAAAACGCTTTTGCTTCATTTCCTTAGCTGACACACCCTTCCTTTACTGTTCCATGACTTATATTGAGAAAATGACTCAGACACAATGCTTTGAGTGTGTACAGTCACTACAGTGTGAGGGAGTTGCCAACTAAATGTTTTTAGCCTGTATCATCATATTGATGATTGCTGCCTTTTTCTCAAAAACACAAGTTGATGATAGTTGCCATTTAGGGGTTAAAAATCAGGCTCAAGAGGATACATTCTCTGTCAAAATTGATTTTATCCATACCTTGGAATATTCACTTGTGCAATTGGAAACAAGATGATACAAAAAGCCAAGTAAAAACTTCTTTTCAAAATTAAAATTAACAAGATGAACAAGGTACTACTAAATTTATGTCAAGTTTTTATAAAAGGTAGAAAGATAACTACAACAGAAGGGCAATTCCACTCTTACAGAATTTTACAACTGTGTTCTTATATTACATTTACTTAAGTAATATTCCTAAAAAGTACAATATTGTCTTTTCATTAAAAAACCCACAAAATAAGGAATAAAGCTAATCTCATCTAAAATATATTTTACACAAAAAAAAATGTAAAAGAATCAGTCAAACATATGGGTACTTTTACAATTATGAAATCCTTACATCAAACTCCTCAGCAACTTTGGGGCCCACAAGAAAAATCCGTGTGGCTAGCAAGTTGACTGGTCCATATTCACTTTTGAAGGTAAGATAATCGTCACATACTTTAGGATACATTGCAGCACTCATGACATCCGTGTTTCTGATTTTGATGTTATGCTTTTCTGAAAGTTCAGCTTTTAACTTGTCAAAATCCAATGAAGGAAGACTCTCTCCTGGTCTGCCTTTAAGAGGTGTCAGTCCTTTCAATATCTAAAACAAAATGCTAGAAAACTTGAAATGTGATAATTTAGCTAATAAGATATTTTAGTGATTAATAACTACAATATGTAAGATATCAATGTTATGATTAAGAGGGCTCGAGATACTGGTAGTGCATCACATTATTCAACAATATTACTTAAATTCTCAAAAAGTACAAAAAACGGGGTGTTATCAACCATTTAAACAAAAATCAAAATTTACATTTACTATAGACAGACCTTCAAATAGTTTAATATAATTCAATCAAGTAAAACAATAACCACTATTTATTTTGAGAAAGGAATGAAAGGTAAATTTTATTAATAGTTCTCTTAAATGAGAAATACCACACAAATTCTCTAACCTTTTGTAATATATTAACATGTTCTGCAATAAAACACAGCCCTATGAGAAAAGTATTCCTTAATCTCCAGTTCAATAAAACAAGATTTGACAGCCATGTTTACTAAACACTTATTTTACCAAATTCTATTATTCATTACATGCCAAAAACCAAATTTATTGTAATTTCGACCTTGTTAATCAAAATCAGAAAGACCCTTGCAAGCGCTGTCTTGACTTTTCAGAATGGCCATATCTGAAAGTACTAAACTTTTATTTTGTTTCTTGGATCATGCATGCTATAATTAGTGGAACATGAACAAAATTTAAAATAGCCAGGGGGTTATGTTGTACCACATCTCACTACTAATTTATTAATTGTTATAAGGAAATTATAAGTCTTTTGTGATCGTTGAAGAATTTAAAAACTTTCATCCTTCATCATCCAGTAAAGAAAAGCATACCATTCTTGACACAGTGGCCACATTGCAGCAAGCCATCACACACTAACCTCAATACTGTGATCATCTGAAGTAAATTATATTAGAAACTCTTGATACCATGATATAGTTATCATACACTGTGTACTTGGGGGTTACCATAGTAGGCTCATATATTTTCAATGAAGTAAGTTATAGTGGAAAATCTTGACATCATGATAATAATGCTAAAGTATTGTACACTTGAAGATTACCATTGCAGGCTTAAGTATTTTTTACAGTAATTCTTATTTGTAATTTATTAGCTTATAACTAACTAATTATCTTTATTTTTCAATAATCTTAATTATTAAATAAAACATATATTCAACTAAAATACATGGTTTTTTTTAAATAATAAAACAGGCTATAGAAGATAGCCTATAGAAGATATAAAAGATGGAACAAAGGTTTGAAACAAAGATCCATCATGTACTCGAACTGGTACTGTTATTTCAATACACGTATATGGACAAATTTATGTTTCGATTTATTTTTCTTAAAGTAGAAAATCACTGATGGGACAAAATACTTACTGCAATAATTTGCACAGCTCAATGATCATTAATATTTTGTTTTTGACATTTCAAATGTTATTTTGTTGTGATGACAACTTTTGTAATCAGTAACTTCTTATGACAAGCACATAGTATTGATATAGCAATAATAAACTATTATCAGGAAAAATTAATGCTAGAAAGAAGTTTATTCATTAGAATCAATAATAAAACAAGTATTTAATTCTTTAAATAATTTTATAAATATATTAAAATACAGTTACCTTGGAGCGCAGTGGCTCTGGAAAACCACCAGGAGGTTCTCCGATATAACCCCGCATGTATTCAATGACCGAACTTGGAAAACTCAAATCTTCTGCCTTTTGTTCTACTTCTTCAGCAGTTAAGTTGTTCTGAACCATAAACTGTGCAAGGTCACCAACAACTTTGGATGAGGGAGTTACCTAATTACAAAGTTGATAAAAAAGATTGTTCATATTCTGTTCTGTCAAAAAACTGTACTGGTTATATACATTCTTTATTTCCTGTCAACAACTTTTTTTTCTTATTTTATTAACTGCCTAAATCATTCAAGTTTACTGATAATCAGGTATTACACTGAACTGACACAAAATTTGAATAAAAGTAACAAATAATGCAATCATGCAGTGGAAAAGAATTATATCAACATCCTAAAAAATGCACTTATAACTGATTAAGTCATTTAGCTAAGAAGTTGACCATAACTGCTTTTTACCTGAAGTGATTAACTATATCTTTAAACCAAAATATTATAAAATATACAAAATACATCACATAATTTAAAGCAGTACTTTATAAATAAAATATGCTTTTGAATAGAATATAACAAAAAAAAAACTGGGTTTACAAATCTATTTCTTGGATAAAATCTGTGACAATACACGATTTATTCATTTTAAACAAAAATATTCTCATGCATGCTGTAAAACATGGAATAAACAAGGTTTTTGCCCTAATGAAACAGATGAATATTCTGATAATTTTTACTAAACTTATTACACACCCCTGTTAAACCTTTTATGTTTACTTTTCTGAACTTGAAAACAAACAAACTATTTTACAGAAGATATCTAGAAATTTCCAAGCAGTTTAACTTGATAAAATTATTTTGACCTAAGTAGTCTTGTAATGCAACATTACACAGTTATAGAAATTTATGCATTTTTAAGTATTATTTTGTTGAACTGAAAGTAACTGAATAAAAGTTCTCAGGCTATTATGGAAACAGTCATGATCAAAATTAAATACCTTTGTAAACCCAAGGATTCTACACTCCAATCTTTCCAAAAATAACTAACTATTTCAATATTGCATGGTATGAATACATAAACTGAACATAATACTTATGTAAAAAAAAGAAGACCAAAATCATTTTTGTTAAACCTTTCATATTGGGTCACAGGTAAAAGGCTGTGTCATCAAAATTTTATTGAACTACAAAACACAACTTTTTGTATTGGTATGTTGAATGCAGCACTGTTTAAAATAAGATGTTTGTAATGTCAAAATACTAAGTCTATAGCTTCATACAAATTAGGAACTCAAATTACTAATATTATCAAGCTAGAATATAAAATAAAAACGTCGTATCTTTTTATTTTGCCGAGATAAGGCTTATGTACTGAATCAAACATGGTGGCCTCATTCAACTCTTTCCATTTTTGAAATGATCCATTACACACTCTGATTACAGTATATGACATGTAAATAACTAATCAATAGCTTAGAAATGTCTCCTTTGTGGTTTTCTCAGCCATTTTAATCTGTGACTAGGCTCCCACAATTTTTGAATCCAAGATTTCTTAAAATAGGTTGTGTCTTTAGTCTGTTTAAATTTCATATTTTTTAAAATCTAAATACATCCTAGTTACCTAGCTTAATAAATTATAGTGGATTTCCACAGCATCATTATAATTATATACGTTTGTTTGGTTATTCAACGGTATATATAAAACCTATTAAAAGTTTGTTTGACATCCTCCACATACAAAATTTTAAAAGGCTTAGCAACCTATGTACAGCAGCAACTGAGCTTAAACGTCACAGCAAGAAGTGATAATTGTTTACTTTTCTTCTAGATTTAGTGTTCTATATTTTAGGACAAAAAAGTTTAATAATTTATTTCTAAATAGTAATAATCTATACACATACATAACATAATAATTTAAATGTTACTGTATAATACAAAAAACTAGTCCACTAAAACACAGCCAAGACTAAAGGTCAATTTTATATTATTGAAAATATAAGTGTTATGAGACTTAAGCTATTTAGACTAGCTATTTGCATTTTAGTGTTATGATAAAAAGCATAATTTATATTTATTTCCTTTTTTTTTTTTTTAATGACAGTTACAAGGTTGGTCAACTGAAAAAGCCCACGGAGTTAGGTATAGAAAATACAAAATTTAAAGTCTTACTGAAAACAAACATTTGAAAGGTATTTAGGAGGTTTTTGAGATTATGCAAATGATATTTAAGATTTTTAGAATAAAGAATAGTTTTTTTAAATCATAACATGAAATTAAATCTTTAGTAAAAATATTTCATTAAAAACCGATTTTTTTGTACACAAAATCTTGTAATCTTTACTAAAAGTATACCAAATTTTGTAAAGATAAACAAGCTGTATCAAGTGATAGTGCAAATTCTCAAAGTATCCAACTGTGTGGATGAATTTTTGTATATTATACTAATCCAACAGAAAAAGGGTTAAGTGAGAAATTATGCAGATATTTACCCTAAATCCTTTTACATATATGCCTTAGCTAGAAATGAAAACACTTACATATATCACACTGATTTCCAACAGTCATTTTGTGCCTTTTCTATACATTGTGTTCACAAAAGTATTTTAAGTTTAATAACTGAGCATTTTAAACATCTTATACAAGTCAGAAAAATTACTTTGATAATGTCACCAAGAAGTTTGTTGGCTTCTGCATAAGTCTTCTTAATTTTCTCAAACTGGTCACCTAACCCTAGACTAAAGGCTTGAAACTGCAAGTTGGTATACTGGCCACCTGGAATTTCATTTTCATAGACATCGGCATTGCCACTTTTCATGGTGAGTGCACATTCAAATGGAGCATATAAGGTGCGTGTTTGCTCCCAGAAAGCTGAGTACTTGCTAACCGTTTGGAGGTCAATGTCTAGAAAAAAAGTCAGATACACATGATTAACAAAAACCACTACAAATTAATGACAATTTTCCTGAAAAGTGAAAGAATGTGTTCTGCAAGAAAAAAAATTTACCCAAGGGGATTTACATTGTACAGAATGAATGCTTGTAGGCCTACTGCTTGTAACTTGTATAACAAAAAGTAGTGACAACTACTTGTTTCTTAAGTAAGTTGCACTTAAGAATTAAACTATTTGATGCCCTTTTTGAAAAGCTACATGCAAGAACCACAAGCCTATTCAACAACTTTCATATCTTCAGGCACACAGCATCAGTGGGAGACTAAATAAGTATGATAAAACAATGAAACTATCAACAATGTATGTGACTAGAAAAACAAATTTGATTTCAGAAAATTGCAAATTATGTGATTTTAACAGTAGATGCTACTCAAAATTTATTATAGAAGAACATATCATCAGTAATTATTAAAACACAGATGAAAGACTAATAGGTGTTGCAACATACCAAATTAATGCTATAAAAATTATCTAAGGCAATCAGAAAAAATTACACAACTCTCATGAAATATTTTTGAAAAATAAAACTAGTGGATTAAATTCTTCAAAATTTCACAAGATCATTCCTAAAAGTATGAAGTTTCAGAAGAACAGTTGACTTTTTGTTTTTCTTCTATTTCAAATAAAAATTTATTTCATGCAGTGAGTTGCACTCAAACTGAACAGTTCCCACACAAAACGATTTTTATATGAAGTATAAAAAATACTTTCTCTTAGTTTGACATTTCATTTCCATAATCTCTACAACCTCATAAATGAGTATCAAGTTTTCTTAAGGCGAATGTTTGTATTTTATTTTCTATTTTCTAGAACTGCTACATTTCTATATGTTATCAACAACATATAGTGCATTGAAATGTTGCAAATTAACACACAAGAATATGTATGTACCTTTCAAGTCTTCTCAGATATTCATTAAGACAATCATATTTTTTCACATATGCATAATTTCTCACCTTTTCCCTTATAGTTTATTTTCAATTTTCGTTTCAAATTCTGTGTCTTATTCATGCCAATATGTCAACTGATGCCAGCAGGTTTTCATAAATTCATTTCAAGACTCCCCTCAGAGAAGCATTGCCAAAACAAGATGGCACTTACACATACAATCTTGTTTACAAAACTTTCACAATCCAAGCAACAAGTTAAACATGTATATATATCATGAAACTATTCAAATATGATTTTTAAAACTTAGATAATACATGATTACCTAAAATATAAAACTTGGACCTAAATACAGTTTAACTGTTTCTCTAACTATAGCATATTTAGTCAACAAACTATCATAAACAGACAACAACACTAATGACAGTTAGATTAACTTCAATCCAAAACTGAGAGACAATTTGTGGAGCATGATATAAGCTGAGCTCTTTTTAACAATTATATAGACTTGTGTCAACTAACTACATGTACATTGTAGATCTCAAAGCAAAGTATGGAAGTTGGGCATGGTTGGAAAATTTATTTTTCTTTCCAAGTGAACATAGTTGTGAAACATTGTATCATATATGAAAAATGGCACACAGATGTATACTGTTGTCTACGCATTTTATATACATTGAAAACGTGTGTTTACATGCAGCGTCTGCTAAAATGAAGATTTTTCACAGTATGTGGATCACATGACATGAAAACTACAGTTTGATTTTTATGTTACCTAAGTGTTAACTCCTTTTTTATCAAAAGGAATGTTAAAAAATAAACATACATTATATTGTTTTTTTTCTTTATACACAGATTGTAAAACTATTTAATTAAATTCTGAACGTAACTCATTAACACATATGTAGAAATGAATTTAATAACTGTGTCATTCCAAAAGGGTTAAACTTACAACAACAATTCATAATACCAAATAACTGTCCATGGCTATTTATGGGCTTCCAAGTTACTTTAAGTATCATGTGCTATAGCGATAGATTTTAAATAGAGCAGTATATAGGTATTGTACTGCTCTACCCAGACACTGGACAGTCAACTAACAGTTCTTATGAATTAGGCCATCTCTACACACAGCTTCTGTATAATACATGATGAACAAGGGTAAAAACGAGGTCATGAATAAGTCAATAAAACTACATTGTAGACACATTTGGTAAAAATGAAGATTATTTCAATGTTCTGATAATTCAATTTATTCTCAAATTACATCTTCTTGCAAAATTGACAGACACCGACTACGGAAACTGTCTACATTGGGTGTACTTTACTTAATCCACCGGAAAAGCCAAGTAGCTACCAAACAATAGAAAAGATTTCCTAGATGATTATCCTCATATTCAATTAAAAGCTAACAAGTTTTTGTTAAGATCAGGTTAGAATATTTCTTTTTTGTAATTACGAAGTTATACGTCTCTTTTTGGTAGCTAAACATATAATAAAGCCAAATATTACTTTTTCTCACAAGGAGTCTGCATTTGCCTAAATTCCCATCAAATTAAAATGCACAGCTCAGGCAGACTTATCACACCTACAGAAACAAAAACATTTTTAAAGGAAATTCCCACACACGTGCTAGGTTGGAAAAAATAAAAAGTATAACAGCAATTCTAAAGCAGATCTGCTTCCAATTGGATTTTAGTTCCTCTTTGATTGAATATGAGAATATAACTAAAGATAAGCAGCTCTTTTTTCATAAGAATAACCTATAAATCATGAGTAAAAACTAAGTGCCCAGCTTCTGTTACACACTTCCAAGGTAGGGATAAAATGTTGATGAAATTAAGAACAACTTATACCAGTTTTAAACATCAAAGAGCTTAAGCAGAATTCAAAAGTTTCTGTCCTTTACACAGTTCCAAATTATAAATAAAGTTTTACATGCTTTCTTACTTCATTTTAAGTCACAAGTACATAATTTTCAACTGTCAAGACTCACTGGTATCCAAGTCTGATCCCTGTAAACTGGCAACAATAGCACCCATACTTGGCTGAGAAGTCATGCCCGACATGGAATCTACAGCTACGTCTACAATATCAGCTCCAGATTCACTACAAGCTAACATGGATGCAACACCAGCTCCAGCAGTGTCGTGAGTGTGAATGTGGATCAGAATGTCTGGATGACGATCTCTGAGAGCTGAAACTAGCAACTTTGCTGCTCTGGGTTTCAGTAGACCAGCCATATCCTAAAACATTTGTTGTATAAATGATCTTAATAATAAGCGATTCAAAAGGTGAAAACTAGTTCCACATTATTATAATTGTACTTCTTATATATTGTATACAATATGCAAAAAGATGTTACTTCAAATTCTCACACATGGATATTATTAATACTTTTTCAGTGTTGCTTTGAAATAATCTATTTACTGAAAATAAGTGTTCAGTATGGAAACATCTTATTCATCTAGTCAAGATTAACCAACTTGAAATAGGTATGAATAGAACAAGTTAGTGATCACTGAGACTTTTTTTAATTTCATGCAAAGCTGCACGAGGGCAATCTGCACTAGCCATCCCTAATTTAGCACAATAAGGCCAGAGGGAAGTCATCACCGCCTACTGCCAACTCCTGGGCTATTCTTTTACCAATGAATAGAGGAATTGACCATCACATTATAATGCCCCTGCAGCTAAAAGGATGAGCATGTTTGGTGTGACAAGGATTTGAACCCGTGACTCTCAGATTACAAGTCGAACACCTTAACCACTTGGCCAAGCCAAGCCTGTATATTAGAAATTTATGTTTCTCAGTGATTGCTGTTCAGTGTTTGTCATTTGTTAGTTAATGTCTCTTCCTGGAATGTTAATATTTGGTACTTCATCTAAGAACAGAAGGTCTAGAAATAAACACCAACCCTATTCAGATTATATAGATAAATAATCATTATTTCTATATAATTCAGGTTACATAAGCATATAACAAAATGTACAGAGAAGTGACTGGATGGTACATCCAGGCTGTTCCATCCATTAAATTAAAAGGTATAAAAAAAAGAAAAAAACCTAAAGCCAGTTCTTATTTAAAATTTTATCAACAATCTCTTCAACTCCCTTATATTTAATGCATCTACCATATCTAAATGCAAACCATTTTGAAAGTTAACTACCATGTTAGTGTTATTTTTCTATCTCAAAGGTAACTATTACATTGCTATAATTCATATTTGTTTCCTGGTACTACCATCATGAAACAAGCTAATGCACAAATGTTATCCATTCCTTTAATAACCTTGAGCATCTCACACACAAATTACATAAATCTTAATCTGTCCTTATAAGACAACCTTTTCATCCAGAATATCCCAAAACTGAACACAGTACTCAAAATATGGGCTAACTCAGTGACATTTATAATAAAACTCCAAGTAGTTTCTAAAATATGTGTCAAGACAAATTGCTAGGGGTGTCATTAGAATTTGAAACAAAGAATAATTAGAAAACAAAAAGCATGTGGCAGTAAAGTATTCTGCAAAAAAAAGTTGGCTGGGAAAAAAGGAAACCACTGCTATATCCTCCTTAGACTTTCATCAGTATTTCTGTAGACATAATGATGAACCTGTTTGGATGGCACAAGAAACTGGTGTACCAGAACACTAAGGTTTTATTCTTGTGTAACACTGTTAAGGTTATCTCCATCAAAAATATAACTAAAATGAGGAGCAAAGTAAACTGTCATGCATAATAAGTATATTGTATTACTGATTGTTTTTTTAATACATTTATAAAACAATTCTGTAGCAGTATTTTATGGCAAGAATGCTACATCTCCATGCAAAAATTATAAAAGCTACTAAATAACAGTAAAATTATACATAGATAAACAAAATCTACACCAAAATTTGTCTTCCACAACTAATAATGTTCTCTGGCATGGATCCAGCTTGTCTGATTAAAGTGATAGATTGATATTGCAGTGTTTCACCAGTCATAACAGGGAATTTATTATCCAATACAGGAAACATTTTCATATTTAAAAGGAGTGAGAGAGCACACAGACAAAATATATTTTGTATTTCTCAATTTATAAAATTCAAGAAAGGTAATTATATTTACAATTAATTGTATATATAATAGTTTCAGATGCAGATTATTCTTGAAGTTTCTAGTCACAATATTATTCTAAGTTACCTTATCCATTTTCTCTAACTAATTAACAGTTGATTCAATCAGTTATAAAATGCTTTGAGAGCTATGCAAATCCTGAGGGTACAATAACTTACTATAAAGACAAACAATATTAGCTGTAAAGCTCTGCAGGTGCTTAGATTAATATCACAACAAGTTAGCATTTGGGCTTCACATTTGTCATATTAATAAAATCTTACTAGGTTTAATGCATCACACAAGCTACTGTGATAGAAACCTGCATCTCAGCACCTTAACTCATGTATCTTTTCAATGATGTGTTACATGGAATTGCTAAGGTCACAAGTGGTCTATTATTTTATTGTGAAGCTGCACTAACAAGTAATGCAAACATATTTATAGACCAATACTAGTAACAATAATACTAAGAACAAACAATATCCCACACAACTGTGCATTTTGTTATCAAATAAAAACAATTCAGGAAAAGCACGGTTGGCATGAATATAACAATTTGAGTACATATCTTAAGAACTGAAAGAACTATACTCACCTTAATACACAGCACATGAGTACCAGCCTTTACCAACTCCTCAGATAATTTCAAGTAATAATTGAGATCATATTTTGTTCTTGATGGATTAGAAACATCACCAGTGTAAGAAATTGCTGCTTCCACAACTCCACCTGAAATACAATTATTTAATGGAAATCTGTTTTTCAATATCCTTTACATCATAAAAATAAAGTTTTGAAAAATAATTAACAAATTACCACACAGAGTGGACTAAAGTTGCTGATTACATGCAGTGGATTAAGCTTTTACTGTAGTCAGACCCACTCACATATGCACGTTGATGAAAGTGCTACTAGATAAACAGTTATTTTATAAGTATATAAGACAGTTCTGCCTATACTAGCACATTTATAGCAGTGCTACTTGGTAAGCAGTTATTTTGTGCTTATCTTAGTCATATCCATTCATATGAGCACATTTAGAGCAGTGCTACTTGGTAAGCAGTTATTTTGTGCTTATCTTAGTCATATCCATTCATACTAGCACATTTAGAGCAGTGCTACTTGGTAAGCAGTTATTTTGTGCTTATCTTAGTCATATCCATTCATACGAGCACATTTAGAGCAGTGCTACTTGGTAAGCAGTTATTTTGTGCTTATCTTAGTCATATCCATTCATACTAGCACATTTAGAGCAGTGCTACTTGGTAAGCAGTTATTTTGTGCTTATCTTAGTCATATCCATTCATACTAATCTACTTGTATCAGTTCCAATTGGTAACTAGTTACAATGCACTTATTCTAACGTGATGATAACAGCAATACAGTAATACACTCAATACAGTAATATTGTATTTATTCTCTTTCAATAATATACAATGGTACTATTACAGTATTTCACAGTAGCATTTCTAAACTTTATGAAAAAATATTAAAATCTTTTGATTCAGTGGTTTAAATAATAGAAGCATGTCTAACTTTCTCAATTTTACTCAAAAGAGAAACTGAAAGGCTGACTACAAACTTTCAGATTATACTTCTGGCATGTGTGTGTTCACAACCATGCTTACATGTGTGAGAACTCAAATGTAAATCTAAAACTCAGACATCACAACAAACTGTAACAAAACATCTGTATGCACCAATAACAATGATTATTAAATAGTTACCTTTCACATATTGTATACAATCTCTTAGATCTATATTTCATTAATACCAATGAGTGTTTCATGAAAATGTCAGAAAATTAAAATATTAAGTCATATTTTCTTTTTCTAATGTTGTGCCATGTCATAACTGTTATTCAATTAATATTTCAACTCTCAAGACAAATTGCAGCTTGTAATGAATAGCAGTTTTATCTAAAGGTTACTGCTCTCAACACAGTCAACTTAATGGGCATATTTACAAAGAGATTCTTTGACACCTTTAAGAAACTTTGAAATAATTACGTGTTTAAGTAACTCAACATTATTGAAAACAGCGTAAAGCAGTTTGTTTGGTGTCGTACTATTTATAGTGAACAAGTTGAAAAACATTTAATGTAAACAATAAAAACATTTTCACTATTAGTAGTTTTCAAAATCATGTTGACAACATGCAGCATAAGCCAAATAAAGCTTGAGGTATAATTAGGTTATATAAATTTTATAAATTGAAACAATTTGCTCAAAAGTGTATTACTAATTATATGAATTGTACTTATGAATGCTTGAAATGCTAGTTATGTATCACAAGAATCCAAAACAAACATTTTTATTATTATTTATATCCAGTGTTGATAGCAGATTACTTATACAGATGTTAGAATTAGAGATCATTTGTTTAAAATCAGATAAACTAACAAAAAATACATTTAATGTACTTGTCATCTTAATTCCAAGTGTACTTAATTATCCAATAATCAATTTAATTATTCAACCTTTCTGACAAGATTTGAATGACTAACTTGAAAACAGCAGTTCATTATCTTAAAGAATCTTGATAATGGAATGTAACTTACTCCAAGTTCCAATGTATCAATATGCTATATAAAACACAGGGAAATACTTCCAAAAGTTCTACGGCAAGATTAAAAAGTTTTTCCTACCAGCCTTTCCTGCTGCTTCCATGCCCAGAAGCAAGTTTGGAAGGTAGTTTAAAGAATCAAACACACGGAAAATGTCCATCCCGCACTGTTTGGCTAGTTCACAAAACCTGATGAACAAATGTTTAGAAAAATTAACTAAACTTCCTGTTTTACTTATGATGCACAGCCCTACAAGTGATAAGTTTAAATATAAAAACCATAAGTGGATTGAAAGTTTATTCCTAAATGTTTTTTGTCCCCAAACAGTAATGAAGCTTTCATGTTAGTGGAAGCCTAAACTGCCTATGTACAAAAATACCTGGTATTTATATAACATGAAATAGTGCTACCATTTACTACATTCAATTTTTTTTATATAAATAATACAGATAAAAAAACCAAAAAACACACTAACTGAAATTAGATGTTTAACTCCATTATTATTGTATATTGTTCACAACAGAACTTACTTGAAGACAACATTATCAGGATAAGATGTGTATCCCACAGCATTAGCACCACGAAGCAACATTTGAAATGGTATATTTGGTATAAGTTCACGCATCCTTTCCAGCCTTTCCCATGGACACTCATGGAGAAATCTCATGGCTACATCAAATGTTGCTCCTTTGAAATAAGGAAAAGTGTTACTAACATTTATATTATTTTCTATACTGAAACCTTGTAAAATTCCAGTAGAACTTCATGTTTAAGAAAACACTAAATATAACACTTTTTTTTTCATTTATTAATTTCTCCAACTTGTTTTGTTACTTCAAATGTCACTCTTAATGATATAATTTTGCTAAGAATCTCTAATAAAAACATAAATACCAATTTTCAACTAAACATAAATAACCTAAATTCATATTTTTAAAATTTACAAGCATACAATACACTCATTTATAAATTAAGTAGGTTAAAAACTCTCAAAATAAAAAACTAAATACTTTCCTCTTCTATTATAGAAATGCAATTTATTCTATAATTTCATACTCTTAATTTGTGTTTCCTATTAGTTTTATTATCTATTTTTAAGGTCTTGCAATTACTAATGACTTTAAAAAACAAGTTGCTCTGTTTTCTTTCTACTATCTATTTAAAGTTGTACCAAAATATATTTTTACAAATTTTTTTAAAAATCTTTTATGTTTTACATTAAATGGCCAAAACAGAAAAAACAAAAATACAATTCTTTTACAATTTTAAATACTTAAAATACATTCACTAAAATGTTTGCAGCCTGACAAGCTAATTCAGTAAGACTTTTACAACAAATGTCAACCTTCAAAACTGACCATTTCTTTCACCTGTTTTAACAATAAATATAATTTGTGTGGTTTTAACAACCAACCTCCCCAGTTCTCCAAGCTGTAGAAGTTCGTGAAGTTGTGTGCCACAAAAGGCGAGATCTTCAGTATATCATGAGTGCGTACCCGTGTTGCAAGTAACGACTGATGAGCATCTCTAAAAGTAGTATCCATGAGTAGAGTACCTTTATGATTTCTAATAGCTTTGGCAAAACTAGCAGGGCCTTCTTTAACAAGAATCTCTCTCCACCCAAGAGGAGGCTTCACACCTTTCACAAAATTTTAAAATATAAAAACATACCAAGATTGTCAACATAAACAAAAGTAAAAATGTGTGAAAGTATAAAAAAGGACTTTACAATTTTGTTGCAAGCACTTTGACAGTACAAAATTTCAAATAAAAATCAATATTAAACACACATTATAAGAACACATTACAGGCTAGGTTATAGACTGAACACAG
The DNA here is from genome assembly GCF_004210375.1 of Tachypleus tridentatus. Classification (NCBI taxonomy): domain Eukaryota; kingdom Metazoa; phylum Arthropoda; class Merostomata; order Xiphosura; family Limulidae; genus Tachypleus; species Tachypleus tridentatus. The sequence continues at coordinate 17,891,658 of NC_134830.1, forward strand.
CTGATTTTCGGTAGTTACAAATAAAGTAAATGGTAACATCTTGAATCTCATCAAGAGTAAGAAGTATAATATTAAACAAAGAAAAGTTAGAAATAATGTTAAATTTTATGGTCCCTCTCTCTCACTCTTACACACGAACTGTTTAAAAACAACTAAATTTAGCATTACTTCTGGTCTCTCTATCTATGAAAGATTATATTCTTATTACACACAGAAACAAATTAGATTCTTTAATGATCTTGTTAGATTGGTTTACAAATAAAATAACTGGTTGCAGTGAAGACAGCACATATAGACTGTTTCTTACCTTCCTATGCTTTGTCCAACAAGCTAACTTTTAAAATGTAAATTTTTAATTCATATTTTTAATACATAAATGAGTATACAGTGTATTAATCATTAGAGACAAGGTGAAAATACTGAAATTGATTGTAAAATTAAAGCAACTATAGTACAGAGCTCTTTCTTTAGTGTAAGATATACTCTTCAAAAAAAAGAAATGCAAAAGGGATATTTTTTTATTTTAAAGAGAAATATATGTAATAACGTTACAAGCTCAGAGTATGTGATGTTACACGTGTTAAGGCACTGATTGTCAGACCAAAATGACAATAAAAGTTGTGCACTTTGAAAACGGAGGAAAACATCGGATTTTTCGCCAAAACGCATTCATGTTCAATAAATTTGTTTGAGAGATCTGCATGTGCAACATGTGCAAAATCCCTATAAAAGTGACGGGTTCTCGGTTTCCATAGCTCAGTGTTAAGCCACCAACACACAATACAGTTACACCAAGACTGACACAAGCACAACGCAACAACGCCATTGGTCGCTTGGAAGCAGGTGAATCTCGATCAGATGTTGCCAGAGCTGTGAATGTCCACCCAAGCACCATCACAAGGCTATGGAATCGTCACCAACAACATAATCAACTCGTGACTGTTACGTCACCTTTGGGATAGGACCACCACTGCGATGTCTACTGCCTCAACCATACCAGGGCTACGTAGGATTTCCGATCAGACTGTACGCAACCGTCTATGAGATTCTTAAGCCCCATGTGCAACCCATCATGGTGAACGTCAATGACGTTTTTCAACATGACAACGCCCGTCCTCACACAGCCCAACTCACCACTGTCTTCTTGAGACACCACAACATCAACGTTCTTCCCTGGCCCTGCAGATCACCAGATTTAACCCCATCGAACATCTTTGGGACGCGTTGGACCGACGTCTGCGACGGCAACAACCTCAACCACAGACTCTGCCTCAGCTTGCAGCAGCTTTGCAGGCTGAGTGGACAGCCATTCCACAGGATGTGATTCTTCATTTCATCGCTTCCATGGGCAGGAGATGCCAAGCAGTTATTGATGCTCACAGGGATCATACTCGTTATTGACGTTAAGTGACGTTAAACTTCAACTAGTGAGCGTTGACTTCGCCTTTGCACATTCACTGCTGAACATCCAAAGTCTGCAAAGTTTCACACATGTCATACAGAACTACCCGGAATAAACTCGTTAACAATTTGTCTCAAATTTTGCCTTTTGCGTTTCTTTTTTTGAAAAGTATATTTTATTTTGAAAACAAGATATTTAAGTATTCCTTAGGTTATCTAGTTTCAGTAGAGAAACTAGAAAGCTTTTTCATATTCTTCAGAAAAACTGAAAATATTGCTTAGAAAGTGGACTACAAAAACATTTAAAATGGGTGCTTAAAATTGCTAAAATAGAATGAAAGAAGTATAATAAAGTAACACGTGCATGTTTTTCTTCCACTGCTGATCAAAAAAAGGAAGTCTGTTACATAAATGTGAAGAACTTTCTAATAATGGAAACTGGAATGAATATGTATGTGACTGACAAATTACAAATTGTCATTTCGTTTTTAAATTACTTATGTATTATGTGCTTTTACATGATAATAACTGAAGTATAGAATCCTTTTACTTTTAGTTATGAGCTACATGTATAAACCTTTTAACCAATTTTCTCAATCACACACTAGTTTTGGAATCAGCATTACACAAATTTCTACATCAGTAACTAATGCTGTTTAATATTAAAACAGATTAAAAATATGTTAAAATACAGTAGATTAGAGATATTAAAACGAAATATTAAAACATATTGTAGAAAAATACAAAAACTGTTTATGAAAGGTAAAACAGTATGATTTTTTCTACAAAATTTTATTTCACAAGCTGTTTGCAGTGTCTTCTCTTTATCCTGGATGAATTATTACCTTTAAATTTTTGAGTGGCAAAATTTAAAAATGTTACCATTATGTAATATTGGAATTAAAAAATATAGTACTGCAACTTAATGTAATGTCTTGAAAAACATGAAAGTGTACATGAGCTGGCAATACTATAGGCTTCATATGGTATGCTGCATCATGTAAGCAATACATGTAGAAGCATTGTTTTTGAAAGATTGGTATTATGCCTTCCCTACATTTACTTCCTTTTTCAAAAAGTTTATTTGTTTGCTTGTTGTTTTTTTCATGCAGTGTTTTAATAGACAGAAGTCGTATTTATATCCAAGTTCTAAATACAATGATGTTTCAACTGAGGGGAAGGGGGTCTTAAAATTCAAGAATTCAGTAAGATCAATAAAGAATCCAGCTGTGCATGGTTCATTTCTGATATTAGGGTCACCTTGCTATAGAGGGCATTTGGAAGCAAACAGAAGAGTGCCCTTAATGTTGAGGTTCTACTGTACATATAAAAGCAGATACTCCATTTGAAACTATGTCACCTTAGTGAAATTGCTTGGCACAGCTGTTTTGGGTTTTAAGTTATCATGCAATAACAAATAAGCAGCAAAAAGAAGAACAAGAAATTCAAACTTTTGTTATGATAATTACAGATATTCCCAGAACTTACAACTTAGTCATTACATAGTTATTTATATAAAAGAAAATACTTTAAAGTATTGTAAAGGTCTAATGACCTACTAGGGAGATAAATATTTTGATGAAAAATCTATGCCATCCCTACATAAGTAGAATTACTACTTGCCTTATATCATAACAATGAAATAACATCAATACTTTATGAAAAATAAATAGTACGCAAAGTTTCCTATGTTCCTCTTCTCACAAAAATGTTTTGTTTTCTTGTTAAAATGTATTCACTTGTATATAACATTCATTTAGATACATCAAATGTGAAGAAGTGTTTACACATCACTACTTTATGCAAAACATGTCAGACTGTATTGGTATTTGTTTGCATTACTTATCAGGAATTAATTACTATGTGACTACTAAACATTAAGATATCACATTATTCAGATATGTATTAACATTGTTACCTCCACAAATTCCATTAACCACTTTTACAACAAATGTAAATGAGTTTGAAAGATATTTGATAAATTACAGAACAAAAACTAAAAAATATTCTTAATTAAAAATTTACTTTCAAGTTAACAGAGAAAGAATCAAACTGATGGTTTATCCATTATAGCTTTGAGTGCTTCAGGTTATTTTTTCAAGTTTGTCTCAGAAAATTATATACTTTTGGTTAATTTGTTTATGAAACTGGATTTTCAATTTCTGATGGACTGTTTTAATTTTGACTTGTATACTTAGTTTATGTTTCATAGAAGTACTTAAAAATCAACACTGCATGTTACCTGCTGGAGTTTCTGGAATAGTTATCTCAATTTCGGAGGGTTTCAGGGGTGTGGCAAGAGGTGTCATGGATCCATTAACCATAAGGCTACCAAGGTAGTAAAGAAGCTTCTGTGCACGGTTCTGGCTGGGTTGAATATCAAACAATTGAGGATTCTCATCAATGAAACATGTATCAATTGTTCCACCTAGGAAGTTTTCATTCTCCAAAACATTGAGCAAAAAGGGAATGTTTGTCTGTCATAATGTAAAAACACAATAAATTCATCATTGGATTAATCTGATATTCATTACATACGACACTTGAACTAACAAACTAAAAATGGAACAGTTTAGACAAAAATATATGCAACTCATTTTATGGTACATAACAAAATTAAACTTAACATAGCATACAACTAAAGCACTTCATTTCTTAAAAGCTGTCTTACTTTCTACACATTGATATAAAAATGTCTAAATCCTTTTATTATGCAATACAAATTCTGAAAAACAACAAAAATACCATTCTGGGAATTGAATCAATAATTTCCCACTCACAAGCACTCATTTACTTAAGATGAAAAAATAACTACTGCCCAATTCTTTAGTAGTATATTGAATTAAAAAAATAAAAATTACAACAGGATTGAAGATCTGTGTCAACTATCCATATGAAACTGAAATCTGTAAATGAATAAAAGACGTATGGTAAAATACATCTGTATTAAATAATTAATTTCATCATAATTGTTAAGCCCAACTAAGTCTTCTTGCATTGTCAGCTTTGGCATCTTAGATTACAGAATATGTAGTATTCAGGTATGCTGATGTCCAGCATAAAAGACAAAGTTCCCACAAAATGCAGGTACAGGGCTGTTAAGTGAAGAATAAATTGAACATGGACAGTGAAGGGAAACAAGCATACACTGGTATGGTTTGAATTATAAAAGGGTTGTTGCCTGAACTGACCCAGGTCCTTCAGTTGTAGCTGGCTGTTTAGGTCAACAAGAGCAAAATCAAAAGAGAACAAGGAGAATCAAAAGACAGAATTATGGAAATATTTGGTTTTAATGCTCAACAAAAACAAAGCCAGTCATCTCACAAATATACAGGTTATATACTTCAACGAATAGTCTACATGTATAATCGTAAGCCAAGGCAGGTGAATTGCTAGTTTGAGACACTTTGGAGCAGACGTTCTAGAAGGTATGCAGAGAATATGAAAACTTCAGAATAAGGAAACATTTTTAATCGTAAAATGAAAATCATCTTGGACTCTGACTAGTAGAAGTCAGACTCTAGCTTCATCAATTTAAAGACAGACCTTTATTAAAAATTGTTGGATTAACAATTTATACTTTATACATACAAAAAACATGTATGGTTTACAACCAAACGTTTGCATATTTTGTGAAGTCACACTTATTACATTAAAAGCTGTGGTATGTGTACTTTCATGGTTACTGGATAGTTGAAAAGTCAGTCAAAATGACTAAGCCCATACAGAGAAAATTAAAGAGGTCAGTGCATTGCTGAAGATAAGTTTTGGTTTTTAAGTTACCAACTAATATTTTATGGTATGCAGATGATGAACTAGGAGTGAGCAAATTTAACAAAAAGCATTTACTTACCTGTTGAAAATGACTATTAAAAAACACTCATACACTTTTGAAATTCAGTTTTCCCAAAATTAGCTCAAATTTCAAATTTTGTATAACATTTTAAATGTAAAACAAAAAACCTTCATTTTGTACATTTAAATTCCTAAGGAATGATTGATTACCTTCACACCACGAACTCTGAATTCTCTCAAAGCTCTGATCATTTTTGAAGCTGCTCCTCTCATGTTGTTTCCGTGAGCAATAACCTTGACTAGAAGAGAATCATAGTATGGAGATATGATTGCACCTGCATAGGTTGAAGCGCTGTCTAATCTAATGCCAAAACCTTCACCGCTGTGAAACACCTACATAAGAAATACATTAATATCTTCATTTTTGTAAACCAAATTTGTCTCCTACAAAAACACTAAGAGAGTTAGGTTGTATGTGATTTAAAAAACAAAAGCTTACAATGAATTGCAAACTTGTATGTTAACATTCTTAAAATGGAAAGTTTTTCTTTCATTCAAAAAAGGAACCGAGTTGTGTCTATTACAACTAATTGAATAACAACTTTAAATAAAAAAAACTTTATATGAAACATTTATTACTCCAACATAATCATAGCATATTAAAATTACCAGGGCTCAATTTTAACAGTTGTTCAAGATCACTAAAAAACATTTTTGGAAAGCTAACTTAAATGTTTGTGTTGTCCAAAATAACTAGCACCCCAAAACAGAACCTTACTCCAAACATTGACCAAGTTAATATTTACCATGAACTTCAACCACAACCATCAATAAATTCCCTAAATACAAACTCAACAATTTGAAATGTCACAAAAGATGACTTTTGCCCAATTTTTATGCTTAAAAAAGATTACACTTTGTACAAGAGAAATGTTGGCACAATCCACCAAAATGGGCTAAAAATGTTAAAGAGGTTAACTAATAATGCTGTTTCAGTCACTAAATTTTTTATCATGGACAAGCTGCATCCCTGCAATGCTTTATTCATGTAAATTCTGTATGTTACTGTATGTATAAATACAGTACAGCATATACAGCTCAGTTACATTACTACGCATTCTACTGCACAATATTTGCATGCATATATACGAGCATGTGGGAATTCAAAACAAAAATGATTGCCAATAATGCACATATTTAGTGAGATTACTTTCTAGAAAAGATGCTTAACACAATAAAACTAACATGGCTGTCTCTACTTTTTACCAATAAACCCTCAAATTTACAAAATCAAACTCAGAATTTTCAACATTAATAATTATACTTCAAAGAGCAACTCCGTTTTGATTACATATGCATGGGTCGAGGGCTAATATCAGACAGACATGATCAGCTGAGTTTAGGAAAAAAGCCTAGCTACCATGAGAAAAACCAGATAATCCACAATTTAAAAGAACATAATATTAACAACTGTAAGTAAAATGATATGAAGGTTTTGATCAGTACAAAATAGAATAAAACTAACTTTGTTTCACTCCACATCAATACAAACTGAGCACGAATAACACGTGCAGCAATTGGGCATTGTGTACATGTTATGGTATAGTAGTACAGTATTGTAAAAGTGTTAGGATAAGAGAATATTTTGTCATTCTTTCCATTTTATGATGTTAATTCTTCCATGTCATTGCAGAATGTAAATTTCAACACTGTGGTAATGCTTCACTGATCTCTGTTGATAACTGATTGAGCCAGGGTGAAAATACTTGTTTTTTAGAATTCGCATACAGCCATGTGAAAAAGTTAGGACACCCTATGAAAGTCTGTGTATTTGTGTAACATTTTTGGATATATAGATATTTAATCTCAATTTCAACAATACTGAGAGATTATAGGAATATAACTAAACAATTAAAACTGAAGACTAAGTTCTTCTGTAAATGTAATTCTACAAAAATGCATACTCGAACTGAGGAAAAAGTTAGGACACCCCACCCCCTAATAGCTAGTGTTACTCCCTTTGGCTGAAATAACTGCAGTGAGACACTTCTTGTAGCCATCTACCAGTCTCTGACATCAGTCAGAAGGAAGTTTGCCCCACTCCTCAATGAAGAATTCTGTCAGTTGCGAGATGTTTGAGGGGTTTCTTGCATGTACAGCCCATTTTAAGTCACCCCACAGCATCTCAGTGGGATTAAGATCTGGGCTTTGACTTGGCCATTCCAGGACTCTCCATTTCTTAGTTTTCAGCCAATCCTTGGTGGATTTACTGGCATGTGTTGGGTCATTGTTATGTTGCAGGGTCTGGTTCCGCTTCAGCTTTAATTTTTGTACAGATGGTCTCACATGATCCTCAAGCACCCTCTGATACACAATAGAATTCGTGGTGGATTTTATGATTGTGAGCTGTCCAGGTCCTGCTGCAGCAAAGCAGCCCTAAACCTTGACACTTCCACCTCCATGCTTCACAGTTGATATGAGGTTCTTTTCCTGGAATGCAGTATTTGGTTTATACCAAACATGTCCTCTGTTCTGGTGTCCAAATAATTCAATTTTGGACTTATCTGTCCAAAGAACATTATTCCAGAAGTCCTGGTCTTTCTCTACATTCTCTCTGGCAAACTTCAGTCTGGCCTTGATGTTTCTCTTAGAGAGCAAAGTTTCCTCCTTGCACACCTCCCATGCAAGTTAAACTTGTGCAGTCTCTTTCTGATTGTAGAGGCATGCACTTTCAACAGTAGCCAGAGCCTGTTGTAGGCCCCATGATGACATGTTAGGGTGTTTGGAGACTTCTTTTAGCATCTTGCGGCATGTTCTCGGGGTGAACTTGCTTAGATGACCAGACCTGGGCACGTTGGCAGTTGTTTTGAAAGCCCAACACTTATTGACTATTTTCCAGACAGTGGAATGGCTGATTTCAAAATCTTTTTAAATCCCTTACCAGACTCATAAGCTGCTACAATTTTCTTTCTGAAGGCCTCAGACAGCTCTTTTGCTCTCACCATGGTGCTCACTCTCACTTCAACAGTCAGGTGCACACCAAACTAAATGTCTGAGGTTTAAATAGGGTGAGCCTCATTCAAAATGCTGAGTAGCAATCTTCTAATCACGTGCACCTGGTGTGATACACCTGTGTGTGAGTTGAGCCATTTTAAGTGGGAATAAATGTGGGGGTGTCCTAACTTTTTCCTCAGTTAGAATATGCACTTTTGTAGAATTACATTTACAGGAGATCTTGAAAAGTCTTTTCTTCAGTTTTAATTGTTTAGCTATATTCATATAATCTATATATATCTAATATATAATCTATATATATCTAATTATATAGATATTTAATCTCAATTTTAACAATACTGAAAGATTATAGGAGATCTTGAAAAGTCTTCTTCAGTTTTAATTGTTTAGCTATATTCCTATAATCTCTCAGTATTGTTAAAATTGAGATTGAATATCTATATATCCACAAATTTTACAAAAATACACAGGCTTTCATAGGGTGTCCTAACATTTTCACATGACTGTATACTTGTACCAAGGGCATGTCAATTATTCTGCTTGAAAGAACATTCTGATCAAATTAAGGGTTTGAAATAACTGCCATGGTATCCCCATGTAGTCTTAATTATACAGAAAGAAATTACCAAATGCTACTGGTATGTGCTAAAATAAATCAATTTAATAGCAATCCACAAATAAATCTTGATTTAAATGGTGTTTAATACCATATTTTAACTTACGTTATCATGCCATGGCTCAAAAAGGCATACAGAACTGTCAGTAGAGCAGAGTTTGTATGAATGTTTTACATGATGCTGAGTAGACTATCCAACAAATTGCTGCAGATTTGAAATGGTCTCTAAACACTGCCAAGTACACTCTGTACTGTGAGACATGTAAGTCTGAGGAAGAGCTAGAACACCTAACTCAATGGTACTGATGTGAAATATCTTTATTTATGCAGCCTTGCACAAGATAAATGAGCATAAAATACCAAATGACAGAAAAGTGTCCAGATCTACAGTATCACGAGGATTTAAAAAGAATGGAATATTTGATCACGTAACAGTCAAGAACCTTTACTTTGATATTCAAATATTATCAAAATACTGAAATTTGCCACAAAGTACAAAAATTGGTTTGTTGATGATTGGAAAGAAAGGTGAAAGATATCTCACTGCACAGCACCTACTGTGATAAGTGGGAAAGCAGTGTAATGGTTTGGCAGTATTTTTTAAACTGAGACAACAGATCATTGCAAAATAGATGGAATAATGGACCAGTGCAAGTACCATTTAGATACTGATCAGTCCTGGTACACCCAGAGGTTTGGATATAATTGGTAACAGATTCTACTACCAAGAAAATATTGACCTAAAACATTCATCCAATCTATGCAGAAATTACTTGGTTACGAATGAAACTGCAGGAGTCATTTAAATGATGCAATGGACCCCACAGAGCCCTGATCTCAACCCATTGAGCAGATTTGGGAGTTGATGGATCAAAACTTGACAAATCAAAAGCTACTTCCAAAGATAACTTTATGAGAGAGTGTTAAGAGACATTTGGAGTAAAATTCCAAAGGGTACTTTTATTAAATTTGCTGCAACAATGGTGTCTGCAGTTATTAAAACAAAAGGGGGACACTAAATATTAACTGTTTTAAAACTTAAGTACTATCACTAATATTCTGTTGTACTAAATATGAAGATTAATAAAATGTTTTACCTGTGACTTACCACCTTCTACTGTTCTTTGAAAGTTATTTGAAATATACTTTTTTGATTTCATCCTAACACTTTTGCACAGTACTATATATGTGAGAATTCCAATGCAGTGTAGTCTCACTACAGGCTGTACTTTACTGTAATTTACTAGTAGGCCAAAATCACTATTCTGTTTAAATATTTCACAAATTATTGACTGTTTGTTTCTTTAATATACTACTTAGCACTAGCATGGTTTGGGCTTGTTTTTCCAAAGTAATGCAACTTCCCAAGAAATAAGGCATACAAAATTAGTTGAGTAAAGATACAAAACTTGCAACTAAAACTCTTACAATTGGGTCTTTTTTTAAGGTCATTGTAGATCAATATTATTGTAATTGGATCTTTTATGAGGGTCCATGTAAATTTTTTTTCTGGACAACCTCTAATATGTAGATCAAGTTTTCCCATAGAATAACCTGGAAAGTTCCTTAAAACAAAGCCCTAATTATTCAGATATTATTTCAATTAATATTTTGCTTTAAAGAACAGATGCTTTATTTTTTTTAGCACATTTATGGTACAGTGGAAATGTCACTATCCATTAAAAGCTTACATCTTGTAAGTGTAACACTAAAATCCCCAATTTTGTGCATGATAACAAACAAAAGAAATATTAAAAAGTTTACCTCTAACCTTCCAGTATCTGGTTGAAAATTCTTTGATGGATCTTCTGTGGTGACTCGACACTGAATGGCACAGCCTCTCATCTCTATGTTATCTTGAATCATGCCAAGTTCTGGTAAGGTATATCCTTCAGCTAATTTAATCTGTGACTGCACCAAGTCAATACTGTACAAAGTCAAAATGTTACATTTGTGTACTAATTATACAAATTCCTTCTGGAAAAAAAAAAAAAAAACTTACAACTTTTCAGGTAGTTTTAACTAAATTTATAATGGTTGTCAAAAACATTATGATGAAGTTACCTAACATATTTCACTGTATGACTAACTTTTTTTTTTTTAAAGAGAAGATTCAAAATAAGTAATATCCAGTTGGGTTTTATTTTATATATCATAGTTTTGTAGTTGTCTAAATGCTCTTAAATTGTTTAAATAAATACAGTATGAAGAAGTCTAAAGAAAAAATAACATTATGAAAAAAGGAAATGCCCTTCAAGTTTGGGACTTTTTTTTTTAAACATAAAAACATTGTATAGCATATTGTGTTAATGTACAAGTACTGGTTTAGGCATATTAAACCTGTCACTACTGCCTTGATGGATTAACTGACCATAAAGTGACTGCAGTTTCAATGCTATAACTTTTAGCATATTTTACATCTCTTCCTTTAATTTTTAAATTTTCAGTAAACATTACAAGCCTTTTGTTTAAAACAATTTGATGATGTACTTTTAACTTAAGTGTTGTTTTCCTCCACCAGTGGAAACAGTGGCATGTCTGCAGATTTGTACTGCTAGAAAATGGGTTTAAATACCTGTGATGGGAAGAGCACAGATAGCCCTTTTAAAAAGGGTTTTGATGATTGTTGTTCAGCACCAAGTGTTGACTGCTACAAATGGAAGGTGATTTTCAATTTAAGATTAAAAATACTTTTCATCTGAAAATTATCCACTTTCATTCTCTACCCTAACTCTATACACATTTAGTACAATTTCACCAAACTCTTAACCACAATATTAAAAAAAAAAGAAAAAAGTGAAAAAAAAAAGTAAAATTGATTATACTTTTAAGTATTGACTATGAAGTTCCAAAGTAATTCTTCTGAAAGAATATGGCATAATATAACAAGCATGTTCTTTAGAATAAGCAGGCAATTTCCAGAGGTTATAGTAATCTGAGCTCTGAGAACAAAGTGGGAGGGAACTGATCAGCTTCCTTACAATACAATGGATATAACAAGAACTGTCTAAAGCAATAAAAGTGTGACATAAAAGCCATTGTTGGAACCATTGTTATAAAAATTCACTGGCTTTCCTAAACATTAAAAGTCATTAGATAACTTCTTTTCTATGTATGTTTTGCTGGCTTGCCTCATTAAAAAGATGCACATGTGAGTGGATAAGTAATACCTACATGCTTTCCTATCTGTATTTGATTTCTATTTGTAATATAAAGAACCACTTTTTTGTGCAGTTTTTTGCAAGCTTGCCTCATTAAAAACATGCATATGTGCAATGCAGACATGTAATAATACCCAAATACAAACCATCAAGATCCATTTATTATGGGTGTAAAATTTCCCATTTTTTGGTTCTTTCCTCTTTGAGCTATAGCAGTCACCCAGAGCCACAGACATGCCCCTTTATCACATACACCCATATCATTATGCAATAATTACTCAAAAAACATTTTTAGTTTTCATTGTTAAAAAAACACAATATATAATAAACACATATATAGAAAAACAATGATTCCTAGTACTTACAATGTAATGAAATTATTTTCCACTGATAAATAATACTTTCCCTGCCCCAACATAAGCTTTGTTTATTCCCTCAAATGGGAGGTGAGAAAAATTAATTTTGTGAAGATTAAAAAAAAAAAAACTGAAGAATTATGAGATTACTATACCAGTACACGTAAAGCCACCGTAACTTACGTTGCTTTCTAACTAAATACATGTGTGTTAAAAAACATTTCTTTTCAAAACAACTTTGTCAACAGACTTCACCACTTTCAGTTAGACCCTAGTTTTTGCATTTACAAAAATGTTTCCAAAAAATTGAGTATAGGGAAGAGACACTGGTAGTTTGCTACATATATTGGTATCTCAGCAAATCAAGAAAGCAAGTTTTTTATTCTATATTTTTTCTGAAATTTGACTTTCTGATTTATTAACCATACAAACCTTTTTTGGTAGATATAGTAAAATATAAACTGACCAATAAGACAACAGGACATGTCATATGGCACACATAGAAAGGATATTTAGTGTTTTTTTTTAACTGTTTTGAATTAATAGACTAAAACATATATGTTAAATATTGAATTACAAACTAAATTTTGATGCCAGTTTTGTTGACATACATTGATGATCATTTAAATTTTGAAATTATTTTCAAAAACATCATGACATGCATTCTTTGACCTCTCTGAAACAAGAAAGTTGCATATTTTTTCTTTATGTTCATTGGCCTTATGATTTTGGCCAGCAGTGTATGTGGAATTTCAGACAAAAAAAAAACAACAAAAGTTCACTAGTTCACTGGTGTTCCAGAGTAGAATTTAGGAAATTTTTCCTCCTCAACAGCATTTTTATCTACCAATTGTCAGATAAGATTCTATTAAAATGAAAAAAATTCCTTTTTTTTTTAAATGACTTTCTACAGAAAGAAACCTGAGTAAAAAAATATCTAAATCCAGAGAATAATTTCTGTCTGAAGTCTCATAGTTTAATTTTCAAAGTAATGTGATTTATAGCAGTGAGCTGTAGCAACTGTTGTTCAACATATCTGCCTCTTGACAATGAAAACAAAATGCCTTCCACCCTTCACACACTGATAAGTTATAATATAAAATAAAAGCCTCCCATCATGATTTGTAGAGATGCACATATCTAATAAACCTATCATAGAAGCCAATCCCATCCCTTCATTTTTTGAAGCCATTTAATAACTCATGCTTCTCTCTCTTTTATATACATATTTATAACCAATAGAAAGAGCAGAAAATAAACCATGCAATGCTAACAGGTGTTTTTCAATTTTATTGTGAGAAAGTCAAACTTTATTAAGAAATCTTGAAATATACTTACTAAAATCATTGGTCTTAATAGAAGTTAAATTTCTTTATCATATTAATATCTTAGCCAAAATAAATAATTTTTAGTAACTTGTACTGCCCTATTTCAGTAAGCAATAATTTTTTTGTTTTCTAAAGTGCATATTTAAAACTTACAAAAGTAAATTTGGGTTTGCCTCAATTTAAGACAAATCAATAATATATATACATTACATACATTAAAACACACACAGAAGCAATATATAAACTAAATTTCATCATATTTGACCAAATACTGCTACAATAAGTTAAGATGCATAGTTTAGAGGCCAGTTTTGCTATGTCTTTATAAATGTATTTACTGAACATGCATTATTATTCTAATCAGTTACAAAATGTGCATTTTGCAACTTTTCCTTTTATTACAACTTCATTATGAATGTGTGTTAATAAACTTAACACCAAGATGTAGTTTTTAATTTATAGTTTAATCTTTTATGTTTTAATTTCTTAATTCCAAAACAAAATGTTTAATGTCTTTTAACCATTCTGTATCATATGACACATTTACACTCCAATGTGCCCATTAGGTTTTTTTCCTTCTACTCCCCAGTTTTAATAACTTTGCAAAAGTTAATTATAATATAGATCTGCTACGCCATAACAAATGTCTCTCCAAGATTATTGCTTTACTGAGATATAACTAAGAGCTTTGTTTGTTAAACTTTGCCTGAAACAAAGCAATGGCTACAGTTATGATTTATTGTCCAGAGACATCTCTCTGTATGACAAAATATAAAAACCAAAAACAAACAGTAAACATGTTTAATAAAATAAAGAAAATGAAATAACAGTGTTACTCAGTTTATTTCATGTTTTTCAATGTTTTTTTTGTCATTATACTTTATCTGGTATTAAGTATATGCTGTTGCTGTAAAGAAATCTGAAGACAAAATTTACAAAGTTCCAAAAAATACCTTTGATATTTATTTCTGAAATTCCAGAGACTAAAAATATGAAAACTTTAAAATGAAAAGTTATTTTTATTCCTAATCATAAGATGCACTTTATATGGAGACAGATTCAGCAAGTTATCAAATGCATCTTTAACAGAAATATTTTATTAAAACAATTCAATGTTTTCTGTACAACATTTATTGTTTGCTGAAAGTTGGACAATCTGTAACGATACAAAATAAATTCAAAATTATAATAATTAATTCTCCAGAGATGAGTAAGGTTAAACTGAAGGAGCCCATGTGTATAGGGTTAATGAAATATTACAAAAAAAGTTATTATTACTATTGACATATTGGTGTTGGGCCACAAAATATCTTTTAGCAGAAAGCCTCATGTTTGGTTGTCCATTACTCTACCCACCATAGGGAATCATACTATGAAGTTTAGCATTTTGAATCCAAAACCTTACTGCTGAGACACTGGAAACATTGTTCTGTACTTTATTTTAATTCACATGCTAATACCCATACCTGCCATCTTGAGAATACAAAAGGCTTATTTGTTTATTTGTTGTTAAGTGTAAAGCTACACAATGGGCTGTCTGTGTTATACTCACCAGTAGATTTAAAACCCAGTTTTTAGCAGTACAAGCCTTCATACTTACTGTTGACTCAGTGAGTGACAGGAACAACGTTAGACAAAAAAATAGTTCCAGTGAAAATACTACGACAATTAACCCCAATGACATTTGCTATACTTAGTAGAACACACTAAACTATACCTACTTACTGTAACAAAATTTCAAACTGCAACCACTTAAAAAGTGTCAATAAAATGTTATTTGGTATATTGACAAATTCTACATGCTGTCGGCATCATTGAAGCCTGGCATATTTGTTTTCTTCTCGTTAAGTTCTATATATTTCACTAACATAAAACATTATGAAACGCTTACCCTGTTATTTCTTCAGTTATTGTATGTTCTACTTGTAACCTTGCATTTACTTCAATAAAGTAATGGTTGTCCTTTTCATCTACAAGAAATTCAACTGTTCCAGCATTTTGATATCCTACATTCTTTGCTAGTTTTACAGCATCTTCAGTCATTCTGTCTCGGATCTAAATCAAAATAGAATGTAAATTCAAACCTTTTATTAATTATTCTATTCATGTGAATGTTAATGGTTTTTTTCTTTTTTTTTAATGTGGAATTTGAATCACATAAAAAATAAAATTTCTTAAGCTAAAGATGTTGATGACCAATAAGTTAACTTATCCGAGCAGTTTTTTTCCACTCGTGGATATGAGAGAAAATCTCTGAAAATGCATTTGTAAATGTTCCTCTTGGTTCTGTTTTGCATATACGAGGGCTGTTCAAAATATGTGGACTGACGTCATAAAACAAAATGTACTTTATTTAGAAGTTACAGGTCTGGGACCCCTTCAAAGTACTCTCCTCCCCAACGCACACACTTATCCCAACGGTGTTTCCACTTGTTGAAACAGTCCTGGTATGCTTCTTTTGTAATGTCCTCCAGCTCCTTCATCGCATTTGCCTTAATCTCGGGAATCGTCTCAAACCTTCTTCCTTTCAAGGGTCTTTTGAGTTTGGGGAACAAGAAAAAATCGCAAGGAGCAAGGTCAGGTGAGTAGGGGGTGGGGAAGAACAGTGATCGAGTGTTTGGCCAAAAACTCACGAGTTCTGAGGGCTGAATTTCGCAGCAATGCGGTGCATCTTCCATTTTTCGATCAAAATCTCGTAACAAGATCCAACTGATATCCCACACTCTTCAGCAAGCTCCCTGACAGTCACACGTTGATTTGCCCGCACCAGGGTGTTGATTTTGTCGACGTGTGGGTCGTCAGTTGACGTGGAAGGACGTCCAGGATGCTCATCATCTTCAATGGACTGTCAACCATCCTTAAAACGTTCATGCCACTTGAAACATGCCGTACGCTTCATAGCAACATCACCGTAGCCGTGTTAAGCATAGCAAAAGTTTCAGTCGCAGATTTTCCAAGTTTAACACAAAATTTCACAGCAAGTCGTTGCTCCTTCAGGTCATTCATTCTGAAATCCACCAAACGAAAAAATCGCACTTCACTTAAAACCGCATAGCTAATACACAAATGAAGATATCTGCAATCGGGAAATGGCGTCGTAATCAGCTGATCTGTTCAAACCTAGCGACACCAAGCGAATTCCCCTGGAACCAACTGGAGCCACGCAATTCAAACAGTCCGCGTATTTTTTTTTTTTAACAGACCTCGTATAGTATTTTGATATTCTGCCATTAGATATGTAATTTCTGCACATCCTCCTATAATGAATTACACTTAAGTTTCACTGGCATACCTTTGGAAAGCTACATTATGGGACACCTAGGATACAACTAGACCTATCACAAAATTACCATTATATTAAGCTCTGGATTGAAATTCCAAAAACAAATTGCATTACAATGCTTATAAGGTTAGTACGCAATATGAACAACATACACATGCACATGTTCTAGGAGAATTATATTTACAAATCACAACAATTACCAAATTATCTTCTTCAATATACAAACAAGTAGTATTAAAATATTCCTTATACAAAAGCAGTGCATGAAAAAAAACTCCAAAAACAAACCAACATTTTATTATATTCTTATATTCAAGTCATTATTCATCAATATAAGAGGGGATAACCACAATACTAGAAATTTTAATTCAAAGAAAACTGAAAGTGTTCATTGTGGGTCACCTTGGGTCCAACCAGACCCCAACACAAATGTACCTTTATAGTAACTTATGAATTGAAAATCCAAAAAGCAGGCTCTTTACACCAATTATCAAAAATATTTCTATAAAACAGAGCATTAGAAGCAGTTATTACCGATGGTACTTACAATTACCTGAATAGATACAAGTTTATATTAATTATGTACAAAGATATAAAACAGAAAATCACTGGGGTCCATATAGACCCAAGGTGCATTGATGATGGTTTAATTAACAATCAAAATATATACAGAGTGAGGCTTGAGAAAATTTCAAAGTTAATACCAGTAAAGGAAAGTATTACATATGAAATCAGAATGAAAGAAAAAAAAAAAAATCACATGCCTATATGCATAATATAAAAAAAAAAATTCAACATTTTCTTATTGTGAATATAATCAAGTCATTTAATGCTGGAAATAATGCCTTTTCAACAATACATAATGGAATTATTTATATGAAATGCTCAAAATATAAGTGACTATAAAAACGCCTACCTTTGGGTCTAGATTTGGTGCTGGAGCAATTTCTACAACCTTTTGATGTCTTCTCTGAACAGTACAATCTCTCTCATACAGATGTATAACATTACCTGCATGGTCTCCTGCAAATTATGCAACTTATTTCAGTATATTACCAAGTAGAATAATTGACGTACATCAATAGTATAAATGACTTGTTTTTAAACCATATTTCAAGAGATTAACTTGGCAACATTAATCCTTGTTTAAAACTATCAAAATGTTTAACCATTTAACTACAATTAACATTATATGATGATAATGTTGGCAACTGTGACTGACATTATGCAAGCATTTTACTTGCAACATTTTGAATGGTCTGCCATAATGGGCAGATTTAACATGCTGCAAACAAAAAGTTAAACTATATTAGAAAACATGGCTGAAAATCCTATGTATCAGGTATTTTATCCTTTACATAATTCTTTACCATTTTATAAACTCTGAATGGAGTAAAGATAATAATGTCAATAGCATCCCATTACGCATCACACTACTATCATTCTGTAGTATCAATCAGGAACATCCTGATACACACCACATGACCATACTTCCATTATCCTATGCCAGTAGTTAGTAACATTTTTGTATATATGACATTATTGTGCTACTGTCATCTTGTACCAGTAATCAATAACATGCCAATAAACTTAATATTTTTTAAATATTAATAATACTGTTTAGATTTAGAAAAAAATCGTCAAACTATATACTTATTAAATTACGGCTCTGAAAATTATTTACATTTTTAAATATAAATAAAAATGCTAAAAGTGAAACCCATCACGAATGAAACCCAAAATATGCTATAGTTAAAATGCTGAATTAGATGCATACAAAAAAAAACACTTAATTTTCTTTCTTTATAGACAAGTAAAATTCTTTATCATTCTAAACTAATAGCCCATCTGGTAACTCAATTATGAAACTGCTAAATAATCTATTATAAGAAGTTTAAATATGCATTGCAAACTTTACAAAAATCAAACAAAACAGTTTTTTAATCAAAATAAATACAACTACTATAGCCTTCTCAATTTGCACAGCATATTCATTATTCACAAGGTATGCATGCTGATTACTCTCCTCTAGAACTATATATTGTAAATGTCTTGCTAGATAGTGAATATTATGCACTATGGAATACATCTGTAAAATTTCATTCAATAACTTTGACTAATTTTCATTCTAAAGCTACGTGAAGTTTCTTGAAATTTTCAAATTACTAAGTATCTCAAATTTTTATCCAGAAATTAAATGAATAAGTATTAAAAAAAAAAAAGTGTCAAAGTAATTCTGTTTCTTAATGGTGAAGAGTAAAAGTTCAGTGTGCACAAAGTTTGTCAAAAATGACTTAAAATATTTCCATTTTACCATAACGTACATGTATTGGAAGTAACTCCAAAATAACCAAAACACATTACACCAAACAGGAAATCCTGAGTTGAGTACTTAATATTTTAAATATGTTGTTTGAAAAGTCTTCCAATGTTTTGAACCATTATGTGAGGATCATAATGAAAGATATTCTGGTTTAAATTGCTTAAATGATATAAACTCTATACACACAACCAACTCGTTTATTAATTATGATTTCACATTATATACCAGCATATCTGAAAGATTTAATTAGTCTTTAATAACCTATTTGATAAATTTAGAGATGCAGAAATTGTTATTTTAAAATTAAGTTCACCAAATATATTAATGTAAAAATATACTTTGCTTTTGTACTTACAACTGAAGAAATACGTAAACAAATGGTAGGTATTCCAATGGGTGCTAATTTCTCTTCAAACGTGACCAGCTTATAAATTATTTTATGAATATTCCTTTTTGAAATCGCCATCAAACCCCAATTTACATTTTGTATACTTTGTTACATAAACAATAGAATTTCATGTAATAATCTGAATTTTATTCAAGAATAATACATCCCAAGAGACCTCATACTGAAAAACATGAGAGCAGTAATAATTCATGCTCATCATTATTTAGATACATGTTTAATTTATCAGAAGTTAGTGTCCAATTTACTATTTTTGATTTTCCCCATTGTTGTTCTACCAATATTGTTAAAAAGAATTATTACATCCCAATTACAGAGATTCTTAAGAATTTGTAGTTATAGTAATTTCTTCATGCCTAATATTAATTTATTCAGATATAAATGGAAAAGCTGATGGTTATAAGATCTGGTTTAGTAAAAAAATCATTTTACTTTCTTTTATAATAAATACAAAATTATTTTAAGGATTAAACCTTTGTTAATGGAGAATACATTATGGAAAATTTAGAGGGCATTAGTTACTTGGTTTAAGTAGTTAACTTTTAGAGTAGTTCAGTATACTGGGGTGGAAAGACCAACTTCAGGTTGATGGACTTCTCTCAGCCCACCTTGTTTATGCTTGTCACTTATCAATTAAAAAGGTAAAATTGCAAGTTTTACTTCATAGAAATGTCATTGGATTGGTTTAATTCTATATCAAAATTATTTATAAATATTAATGGTAAATGTGTTTTCACACATGGCTGCAGACAACAAAAAGCAGTTGAAGTTGAGATGTTGTGGGTTAAAGCACTCAACTCCTAACACATAATTAAATCTCCTTAGTTGCTAGCTAATTTTACATTGCCATTTGGGTTTTGTCTGATAGATGGAATATCCCTACTGCATTTGGGTGCTATAACCATAGGTATTATTATTCTTTATGAATTAAAGGGCAATCACAAGAAATAATGACAATGGCATAATCTTGAGGTACAATTTTTGTTACATAGTTTCTGGTTTCTATTAAGTTCATTATAGTTTTACACTGCTGATTTTAATCATCTATGAACAATTTATGTACAGCATAGCATTATACACACACACAGTTTATTGGTGCAAATACTAAATATAGTGTTAATTTGATATTCAGTATCTATATTACTTATATGTTATTCTAATGACTTTAATAAATATGTTTTTAGTAGGAATACTTCTGGTGGTTAAAGTGTATTCTTATTCAACACTTTTTTTTGAAAAAATACAGAAGCTGTCACAGTTTCATATGTAAAACAATTCACTCAAAAACAATTTATTTAGTATTTCCAATTTATTACACCATTACTATTTATATTCAGTTTCTCCTTTTTCAAAAGCAACATTTTAATGTTAAGTTGAAATCAAATTCCATTATTCCATAAAGGGAGGAAACATGAACTTGTACAAAAATATTTAATAATCTATTAATTTTTTTATACTTTATCTATAAAATCAGTAATAGTTGGAAAAAAGTTTTAAATACTAAAATCATAAAATATTCAATTACCACAGAGCAATTAAGTTTGAAGAGATCTTGAACAAATAACCAAATGTCACTTTACATAAACTAAGTTTATAAGTGAAGTACACGGTACTAAATAAACTATTCTAGAATATGGCATTTTATTTACTGAAGTAAGATGTTACATACAAAATAAAGATGTTCATTCCTCAACCTACTGTAATAAAAGTGTACTTAATTACTTACCTCATAAGGAAATAAATTCAGATATTAGTAGCTGTAGCTTCAAACAAAACATCTATGAAATCCATTACAGATACGTACACTTCACAACTGACAGCGTTACAAAAATATTTCGTTAAAACCAGCATCTTAGAAACAAAGTTGATATTGCAAGAACTTACAGAATACTTCTACTGGGTTGGAGGTATACATGACACACATAAAGAAACAGGTACAAGTTGATTTTAAGAAATTTAAATTGTGACCCTAACTAATCAACAAATTTAGTTTACAGAGATTGTTCAAAATTAAATTGTTTGGTAGGTTATAACAAAACTTAAATATTTCTGTAAATATGAAAGTTCAAATACCTAAATCCAGTTTTATCATAACAAATTTTGAATTCATCACAAGAAAAGACAAATAATGTTTGATCCACCATAGCCACTGTACATGCTTTAGTGGTGGAAAACACATGGTGTTAGTCAAATCTCACTTAAAAATAGTGATGTATAACCTTTTTAACTAAAACTCGTATATTTAGTACTATTAGTTACAGTTTAATTCAATTATTCCATCAGCACATAGTACTGTAATTCTTAAGTATTTTACCTAAGATCTGAACTTCTACATGGCGAGGATGCTGGATTAATTTCTCAATAAACATGGCTCCATTGCCAAATGATGCTTCTGCTTCTGATACAGCTCTTTTAAAATTTTCATCCACATCCTAATAAAATAAAATACTGGTTTTAGATATATTTTTGTCTCTTGAGATTAGGAATCTGGTTTAAAAATAAAATATGAATGACCACATACTTTTAATGTTTCAAACATCAAGTATATTATTGTCATACACTAATGTACACTTATTATTAAATTACATACACACTTGTTATAATCATTATCCATTACTCATACCATATGTATAGTCAAATAATACACTTAAGGTTTTTTTGTTTTTTTAAATACACATTTCTACCAAAATTTTCAAAATGGTGACTAGAAGTACAGAAAATGACAGAAGGATGTAATGAGAATAAGACAGAAACAATATTACATTTTCTGTGCATTATAAAGCTACATGTTTTACTAAATCAGTTAAGTTTTAAAAAGAACCTGAATGCTATTGTGATATTTCTTTCTACTCTCTATCACAGAAGAAAATGTAGAAAATCACAAGTATATACTGATTAATTGTCTGATCTAAAAATATGGGTGTTTTGACTGTGAATGTAACAAAAACCAGACAGAAACATAACATCACAATATCTAAAATTAAAACAAACAAAAAAAAACACACCTAAGTTTCAGTTAATACTTCACAGACAGAAGAATGAAAATGGTTACTATTATATGTTTTCAGCCATTTTTCAATGAATATATATTTAAGTTTAATAAAACAAAATCTTGATTCTACATTTAATAATTACTTAGTAGTACAAGGAAAGATTTTCTCACTTATGTTTCTTTGAGGCAAAATATTATTGCAGTCCTTTTTTCCACAATACAATGATGAATTATTTAAAATTCTGTTAAAATCACTAGAAAAAGATCAAAGACGGAGATCACTTTTTTTTTTTTTAAAAAAAAGAGAAAGTCAGTGCATGTTATTTTAAGGAAATAAAATCAAGTATTAAAGAAGCTGCTTATCAAAAGTTGCAAAACAAACCAGATACAATCTTGCTCTACACTTAAAATAATTAAATTGTTAAAAAGCCAAACATACAAATACAAAATGCCTTTTTAATTTGGGATTAGAAATCTTTTTAATAGTTCCATAAAATTAATACAAGTAAAAGTGTAACATGGGAGG
The DNA here is from genome assembly GCF_004210375.1 of Tachypleus tridentatus. Taxonomy (NCBI): domain Eukaryota; kingdom Metazoa; phylum Arthropoda; class Merostomata; order Xiphosura; family Limulidae; genus Tachypleus; species Tachypleus tridentatus. The sequence goes on from NC_134830.1 coordinate 17,914,860, forward strand.
AAGCTTTTCAAACTTCATTAACAATAGAAAAATGAAATTAGGAATAGGGAATTATGGATAATGGTCATCATATACCTATGGAAGAGGTAGATATATTGATAGTACTATGCATTGAAAAAGAGAAAGTATTTGTAGAATAGATCCGTCATCTATTTTAGCTGCATCCTATTGCCAAACAGCAGTACTACTTAATGTATGGATTGTATTTATAGATACTTAGGAGTATTGATGTCACCACCCTACTGAGTGTGGAACTGAAAACAATATCACTAAGTTTTAATACTGTTCCCCAATACCCAGGATCTGATGTTTCTTTCTAGATAAAGTATATCAGTTTGTTGCTTTTAAAATCAGACCAATAGGCCCAAAGCATCTTTTCCATACTATTGGTGTTTAAAAAGGTATCGTGCATTATGGAATAGGTTTAACTCAGATAAAAAGTCAAACATCTGCAGATAAACACCCTGCATGGACATCAGAATCATTCAGAACTCTACACACCTAATCTCATAAATGAGGTAGCTTAGTGCTATGTATTTAAAGTAATTAGAACAGTTAAGCACCTTGCCTGCCTTTACACTTCACAAACTGTGCATGTTCAAGTACAGAGTAACACACCCCAAGATCTTTCATACGCAAAGCACAAGTTCTCCTCCTAGTATATCTATCAATTTAAGACATTTGTTTGTTTATATTCAGTGAACTTAAGTGTATAGCATGATTCCTTTAACAGATGTTACTTTGTCTTGTTGATGCAAGTGGATTTTAGTAGCTGTCAATTATTTTAATTACTGTTTTTTCATGCTGCTTTAGTATTCTTAAAAAACAGTGAGATTCTACCATTTCCATTCATTACTTTAAAGATAAAGATATAGCTTGAGGCATATTTATTATCAGTACCAAAGTTAAGCACTTTCCATCATTTTTGATGGACTATATTTATACATAATATAAAATCTTCATAAATAGTGCACTTCCCTATTTTTGTTTTAGCTTTTTTTTTTTTTTTTTTTAATTGTACTTAGATTACAGGTAGACTTAAATAAACTAAAATCACTTATAATGTATCAAATTATTTTTGAAAGACAGTGAAAATACTGTATATACAGCACAATTATCCACAACTCAGTTTTGTTTTAGAAGTAATAAAAGAAATACTCACTTCCAACCTGTGGACTGCTCTCATCCCACGTCCTCCGCCACCATATGCAGCCTTAAGAATTACTGGAAATCCATGCTGTTGGCAGAATTCATAAGCTTCTTTAAAATCTGTAATTGGATCTGACGTTCCTGGAACAACTTGAACTCCTGTTTAAAAGAAACAAATTTATTGGAGAGCAACACATACTGAGTATTAATAGCTTGTTTGTCAAATGCCATAAATCACTGCATATAATAACCACAGCCATATCATTAAAGAAGCAAGAATGTAAATAACCAATTTCTTTTGTATAAAAACATTAAAAAGACAGTGTTTCTTATCATAAGTGACTTATTTTAATTAGCCACTATGTTTATTTTCTCAGGCAGTATTAAAAAATAAATGAAAAATCAATCAGTTATGTTTTACTGTTGTCAAACTACCATTGTTATTTAACTGGTTACTGGATAACATTTGATAGTATTTTATCAAAATGCCACAATAATCAATAATTAAGGAAACATGTATGTATGTATGTACCCATGCTCAGTTGAAAACAGAAGAATATTTTATCTAATATTAGATACCGTACAAAAACACATTTATAATGTCAATATATTTTAATGTTAAATAATGCAAGAAAGTAGTAATTTCCAATAGCAGGTCTTAGTGACATAACAGAACACTAATTAGTACTACAAAATAATTTAAATGTATCTACTCAGCAGTGTTTAATACACTTACCTACAAGAAATTTGGATATACAAGCTTATTAATAATTCTCAATCTGTATGCTTAATATGTTTAAAAGACCTAAATATATGTATAAACAAATTGGAAATAACATTTTATAACTTCAAAATTAAAAGATTGAGTAATTTTTCTCCATAAATAAAACAGCACAGGCTACATTATTATGTAGCCATTCCTTTAAAATAATAATAATATTATTATTATATATATATATATATATATATATATAAAATGGAGATCTGGATGTTTTAATAATCTCAAGGAACACTGTATATTCACAATACTATGAAAACAGCCAAGATGTAAAAATAGAGCGTAAGAAATGAAAGCTAATAATCTGAGTGCTTTATTTAAAAAAAGTAGATTTTCTACTCTAGGAGGCTGAATCAATAAGACTTATGTAAGTGTATAGTCTTGTTTCAAACACATTAAAACCAAAACAAAACCTTTGGAATTGTGTTAGTTTAGATTAAAGTTATAACACAATATTAGTGGCCAGTTAAACCAAGATACAATGAAACTATTTCAGTCACTACTGCAGTCTGAGATCCAGATCACCAACACCATATGTAGTCAGAAATAAGACAATGAAATTTTAATATAAATTAAATTCAGAATACTAGGAATTTACATACATAATGGGTACAAAAACTTGGCAAAGGTGCAATGTATAACTATTTTTGATAAGACATGCTATGATAACACTTGTATCATAATTCACACACACACACAAATATGTATCTACATACATAAGACAAAAGTTATTTTATAGGAAATAAAACTTTAGTTCAAATTACTATACAACAGGAAAATTTAGAAGTTATCACATCAAACATGCTTTTAGATAAAACAAAATTTTACTCAAAATAAAAAGCTGCAACTATTTCTAAGGTGTTAAACCTTTAAATGAAAACAAATTGAAACAATTCTTTGGTTAAATGTAAATTAAAGAGGAACATGTCTAGCAGAATCAAGGGTGAATAAATTCTTACATTGTAACTCCTACTAATGTGAAAATGTTAATAAGTCTTTTGGTCAGGTGGGATAGTAATACTATGTAATTTCAAATGAAGAAAGTATCCAAGTGAATGAGAATTAGAGAGTGGGTTTAATGGTACTTTGCCCAAAGAGACCCAATGGTGTTATGATATTCAAACACACCTAATTCTTAACTCTTTCTCAGCATGGTTGGGTAAAATACATGACCCCATCTGTAGAGTGATACAAGTGCAGAAATACATACTGCATCTCCAAAATTTCTAAAATGTATTTCCAAAGGAAACTTCTCTCCTCACACAAAACTATCTTGATGTTCATTTATCCTCTTAGCATTGTTAAAAAAGTTTGTAATTAACACAACAGTATATATACATACGTACATGCCATCAATTCTGCACCATTTCTGAACATGCACATATCATGTAATTACCTTCTACCCATGTAGTAGTATTGCACCTCCTGCACTGGTGCAACTAGCTCTCTCTGCTATTCTCACTTAATCCTCACTTTTGAGAACTGTCAGGCTCAAAAAAGTACACATACAACCTAACAACAACCCAAACTGTAAGCAAATAGAATAGCACAAGTCAAACAACTATAATTATGAAGAGAAAGTGAGTTTTCACTCATAACTGGAACAATTCCCAAAACCACCATAGGAGCAAGAAGTACAACAAACTGAACCTGGCATTGCTTTAACTCAACTATAAGAACAGGGTATATCTCTTAAACAGTATTATGGGTAATATCATAATTCACTCAATCATAAATGAAGGACAGTCATCCTGTATCTAGAAACATAAGAAGAGCATGTCATAGTACATGCAATCATAAGAGCAGAGCATGAACGTTTTGGTGGCAGTATTACGAGGCAGACAAAGTGACAAAGTCTCCCAAACCCATCCCTAGAAAGAACATTATGTAACTGGAATTAATGGGAAGAGAGCCATCTTCTACATACGACTATAGAAACAGGGTGTTGCCATCCTGGACCTGACATCATGAGGAGAATCCCACCAGAGGCTGGACCTACTCCCGTTCATTAATTTATAATTCAGTCTATCAACTTCCCACTTTGATTAAAACATCCATGGGAAATTAAAGGGGAGAATTCAGCTTGTTCTGTCTACGAGAAGAGGACAAATCATGAGTTTACATTGTAAAATAAATTTCTAAACCCACTCAGAAGGAAGCCTCCATGGTCCACAACTCCAGCACTGGGAACATAAAAGTGGTAAGGACTCCTGTGCTTGCTCTACTACAAGAAAAGAGAAATGTAGTGGAAAGTGTGTAAAATATCCCAAAAACAGTGCCATGGGTGTCCATAATACCCTATTATGAAAAGCTGACATACCTCAATTATACAAACAAAGGATTAATAGGGATGGACAGAAATTCCCTCCTGCTTTATTCAGAAACTCCATGAGTGACAGTCAACCATTGACAGAAACTGACTGAAATCTAGTACACACACCACTAGATAAGTGAAAAGTGCTCTGACAGAAACACCCCATCTCAATAGTGAGTATTGTATAGCAACTATATAGTGCTGATTTGAAGCAATCATACCTCACCTGGCAACATCTGCCACAAAGTGGGATTGTGTTATTTGTAGGTTTTCTGAAATAAAACCATAAACCAAAGAAAGTGATAAGACTTGTCCCAATGAAAAGCAAATTGACATGTGTAGAATTACTCTGGGAGGAAGACATTATCCACTGGTGAAAGATACAGCCAGGTCAGGCAGATAATAAGTGACAAAGATACTGAGAGTAGTTTATATTCTATTCTGAAATGATCACTTCTAAAGGAAGCTGTAGATGTGAAGCCAAAAACAGTGATGTGACAGCTGTGATTAGAAGAAACTCAGTGAATGTGGTGATCTTCCATGAATACGAACCAACTCATAAGCATAACATGAGACAGATCAAGGGAAATATAGGAGTTCCAGGGAATAAAAAGTTTGAAAGTGAACCACAAATGGAGGCAGTACATATCAAATATCTCCTTAAGTTATTAATCAGATACAGAAACCAATCACAATCAGAATGGGATTACAGGTGGGAAATGGAAGGTAAGGAATGGGTGGTAAAGCCAAACTACCTAAACTGACATACTGGTTGTAAGGAACAAAGGACCAGATTAGATTAAAACGATTAAATTTACTGAAAATACAAAATAATAATCATTATCTAATGTACAATTCATCTATAGCAGCTTCAAGACAAAGAACACGTATCTAATTTACCAAAGTCTGAACACTAACAACATGATATACATTAATTTTTCCCTAAATAAGAGCAAAACTGCACTCAAAGAACATCTGATCTAGACCTACCATGGGTTTATCAGGCTTATATGAAGCATAAAATGTTTAAAAACATACCATAAGTCCTCTGGGAGAAACTGGAAGCAAAAGGAAGAATGAATTACAAGAATAATTTTCAACTAAAATGAATGGCATGGCAGCACACTTGTGGAAGTTGCCACAAAAAGAGAGTACAAAGTTTCCACTCATTGATTGTATTTTTCCTTAAAAATAATGTTGAAAAGAACAAGAAAACACTGGTTGAACACATGAAACAATCTCCCTGCAAATTAAGGCTTGTACATCCTCTGTAGATAAAGTTAAATCCAATTCCTAAGAAGTCATACCAGTAGTGATTTTTGACTGCAAAGGAAAATTCTGTATTCAATACATTGATTGCATATTCATACTATGATTTCTTGTAATTTGAACACAAGAAATACATGAAAAAATTGAAATGGTATTGAAGCAGGTTCATAAACAAGCCACATGTGAGAAAATGGGTCTAAACAATACTGAGCCATTCATAAAAGTGAAGATTAAGGAAAAATAGCAGGTGAATCTCACTGCACCAGTATAGATAACACTTTTGAAGGAGAGTAGTCACAGCATATGTACGTGTTAATAAACTGCATGAAGTTTATGGGGTATGTATACTGGTGTACTAATATGATGTGATTACTTTTTGGTAATGTTTAGGGGACAGAGAAACACTAAGATAGCATTTTGTGAAAAGAGTAAAAGTATATTCAAAACTGTCAAGATTTTGTTAAAAATTAAGTATATTGTACATAAAGAATATGTTAATTAAGTATTTCTACTAAGAGTACATTATTTACTAATTGTAATTACTTGCACTAAAATTCTTAATAGTTTAGGTGCAAGATGATTTTCATTTTAAATATCAAAATACTTTTCTTCATCTTATAGTTTGTTTTATGTGCATAACCTGCTAAATGAATATCAAACGTTTTTTCAGATAATTGTTTATATATCTTTTAATTTTCTCTACCATACCACTAAGTGTACATGAACAAAAGTAAAATCAAATGTTTAAAATTAAGAAACAGAAAAACTTACATACATTTCAATTTTCTGTAGAATATCTTAAAAGGTTTTATTTTATTTGTATTAATAACTTCAGGTCTCTTCCTTTTTACAACTATGAAATTTTTAATGTTTTATTTTCCATTCCTATCATTTATGTTTTATCACAGATCTTGACACAAGTCAGAGTATAATTACAGTATCTTCAGGAAAAATGTACAAGTTTTTGACAAATTTAACCTTTCCTTGCACAAGATTTTAAGGCTTGGGAACCTATGCAAGGTACGATGTATATTTAAAAAAATGTTTGGACCTTTCAATTATGCATTTTAAAATATAAGTAAATCAATTAAGTATGATACTGAAGTAAGAACTTCAGTACAAATACAAATACTTTAGTTTATAAAAAACATAAGTGCTATCATAGATAAAGCAGCCAACAAACATATGTAGCAATCATACATGTTATAAAGCTCAAGCAAAAGTATAGAAGGTTAGCATGGCATCCATCATTTAGCAAGAGATTTAAAACTTACTTGTCAATAAGGACAAGTAAATGTACTTATTGTCTAGATATGCATCTACACAACTGACATTTTAGACAAGAGAGTGTGAAACAGATTTTTTCAGAAATCATGGGTCAAGTGACAGTAAAACTTGAAGTTTTTTTTTCCTAAAGGTTTATTTTGAAATGAAGGAATTAAAACTATTAACATAACAGACTGAACTGTAATATAATGTTCATTCCATTCTCATACATTGAAAGGTGTTTAAATACTGAATGTAACTCATTGACTTGCACAGAAAATTGTTCAAAGGGGTACCTGGAATGGAATAAATTTTATTTAAATAAAAATAAAAAAATTAAAAAACCCCCATTTCTTTCATAGTTAATAACACTTAACCTGTCCTTTGCAAAACATTCATTTTTGCTCCAGCCAACTTAATCCCCCCCATTCTGCCTCTAAGTAAAAAAAAACAAAATAAACCTAAAACAAAACTACTGAAATCAAATAACCATTGCAACAACACTTAACAGTATACACAGATAAGTAACTAAAGTAAATGACTTTAATTTTTTTTTGTACTACTACTGTTTAAAGATGAATTTAAGAGTAAGAATGCTTGTAAACTTTCATAATTATCTAAAATAAACTAACACAGTCTGAAATTTACCTGCAGCTAATGCAGACTTCCTGGCAGCCACTTTATCCCCCATTCTTCCCATCACATTAGGTGATGGTCCAATAAACTTGATCCCTGCATCTATACATGCTTGGGCAAAATCTGCACGCTCTGCTAGGAAACCATAGCCTGGGTGGATAGCATCTACATTGTTTTCCTAGAATATTTAAATATTCAAGTTATTAAGACTGAACCAGTTCACTTCCACAGCAATAAATTTGCCTTAATCAAATGTATCCCACTATTTTAATCAGTACTTGTAAATAGACAGACATATAAAATACTATTTTGATCATTATAGCAATAAAACTGGTCAAGTAAATAACTCATTCTGTAAGAATTACCATAAACCTTTAGCCTCAGAAGACACAAAAAACACATCCTAATGCTTAGCTTAAGAAAATAGTTCTAATTCTCTTACAGAATTAATAAACATTAAATTTCATCATTTGAACAATACCCTTTAGTTTCAAGAAACATTAGAACTCTTTTCATAAAAACTTATTTTTCTTTGGACGACTAATGCTTTTACTTTGACAAAAATCTGTCATATTAAGAAAGACATAGTATCTTCTGAACAAGGAATGAAATAAAAAGTGAATAAATAGCAACTTTTTGGAAATAAACTTAAATGAAATTCAAAATGAAGTCTCAAATATTTCTATAATATATACCATTTCTCAAATATATATTCCACTGCTTATAATTCAAAAATTTGTATTTCTCTAAATAACAATGAAGCTTATACATCACTACAAACATACATATCTATATTTTACACACACACACACACACACACACACACGTGTGTTAGATTTAATTAAAAAAGAATCTCCTCATACGAGATTAATTTATTCTTTAATGTGTTCAGGTACATTGATGAAAATTTCTTTTTGCATTCAACTGAAAAAGAAGAAAACACATCAAATCATGATATTTCAAAACCCAAGAATGACATCAAATTCTCAAACTGAAAATCACCCCATAATATTTTTTTATTTTTGAGCTTTTATGGACAAATTTTGTTTTAGCAATGACCAGTTATATAAATTATCAACTTTGTTTACCTGAGCTACTCTAACAATTTCTGGAATGTTTAGATAAGCTTGTACAGGAGGTAAACCTCGCCCAATCAAATAAGATTCATCAGCTTTTTGTCGATGCATATGCATCGTGTCCTGTTCTGAATATACAGCCACTGACTGTATGCCCAGCTCTGAGCATGCTCTAAAAATACGAATGGCTATTTCACCTGTTAGGAATACAAAAATTATTTTTTTCCTTTATTGCATATCTGAAAATGAAATAAATCTAATACAATGCTTATAATTAAAAACTTAATCCAAAAGTTTAGCAAATTGAATAACATACAAAATAGAAAAAAATATTTAATAAGTTAAAATAAATTCATAAAATTTAAGTCATGTGTTCAATAAATGTAAAATATGAAACATTTACCTTTCTTCTTTTTTAAGTAGAAAAAAAATAATTACCTTTTAAAATTTTCCTTGTAATAAGTCTTCGTATTAAAAGTAAATAGTCTAAATATACATTATTCAAAAGAGTCAAACAATAACTAGAATTTATGAGAAGGTTAGTCAAAAGTAGGAACACTACCACCCTTTCTGCAAATTAAAAGTTGTGGGAAAAAAAAACAACAGTGGTTAGTAAATTCAGCAGCTAATGTATCCTAAATGATGTTTATTCACATAAAGACACTACAGCTGAAGTAATAGTAATCTTATGTCAGTAATAAAATATAGTTCACAAGCTAATTCATTCTTAAGTAAATAATAGGTCTACCAAAGATACTGTGAAAATTAACATTTTTCTAAACTGAAAATGTATTTTTGCAATAATACTTACCCTTCTGTGACACTTTAGCATCTTTTTTTTTTTCCCTTGACATCTGCTTTGTGTATCTATGCATTGGTCTAGCATGCTCCATTCTTTAATACCGCACTTACATGCTCATGGCAATATCTAATTTGCAAATTTTTCCATGTTGTCAATGCATTCTCTATCCTGGTACTTTATATAAGCATCTCATTTATATGATGTCAGAGGAGGTCAGTGTTATTGGAAATACATTTTATGTTTAGAAAGATGTTAACTTTCAAAATGTACCCTCCACTGACACTATAGCTAGAATCTCACAATGATAAGATGGAAAGGCCAGTGTAGGCATGATTTATAAAGAAAGTGTCTGCATAAAACATGACTGTACCATGATAAAATTTGTATACAAATGGAGGAACCACATTACATCCAGAACAAGTATGCTCTTCACCTGGAACCTATTTCTGTATCAAGGATAGAATAGTATACAAGTAGTCATCCTCATAGACCAGCTCTAACCAGACAGCCAAGGTTCCACAACTCAGAGCTGGAATTAAGGGGTCTTGGTCTCTATATCTAACACTAGTGGATAGGGTTATTGAACTGCAATGTTACATATGGATATACATTTGATTGAATCCCCACATGAAGCCACAGATTGATATGTTCCAAACCATAGGAATCATGACGAGAAAGCAAGCAACACTGATGTGAACAATCCTGCTCCATCTGAAGATGTCTGAAAGGTAATACCTCAGACTCTGAATGGTAAGATAGTGTATGCTTTACTCACCCAAAGGAAAAGAACTCATCCAGTCTGGAATTATGAACATTCATCTTCACTCCTCAACCAAGTGGAAAAGGAACATTATATTTGTCTCTAGAACTATGAAGAGGTTATAAAACAATCTGAATAACCAAGAACCTACAATGGGACTACTTTGTGTTTGATTATGAGGAGATAATGGACCTCCTTTCACGAACAATATACAAAACCAACATTGATCAAGAAGGATGGCCATGCACCCCCAAACCAGATATTGTAGTGTCAAATTTGAACCAGTATTACAAGTAGACTCCTGCAGAGGATGGTGTTGCTCCAACTGACATCTGGAAAGAACATCCAGGGATTCAAGCAGAAGGGACACCAACTTCACACTCTGGAGAAGAGTGGAGATTGTATTAGCTGTCTTGCTGTCCATAGTAATACAGCAATTTATACTCACAAATATGTTTAAATTAGTTAGTTTGTTTTTAAAGAAATTACAAATATACAGAAATTTATAAAGCTGACCAAAAACAGGAATTCATAATGGGACAATGCACAACACTTGGTCAGAGAAAATTGTGGCCAACATTTTGTGAAGGAAAAGTGATTACAATATCTAAGTGAGGTGCTTACATACAGTACCAGCATAAAGGCCACATTAACGACAGTGAAGAAATTTGCAAATTGGATATTTCCAAGGGCATTTAAGTGGGGTATAAAAGACTGGAGTATACAAAGCCAATGCTTAGATAAGCAAAAACAATATTGAGGAATAACTATTAGTGTCAATGGGTGGTAAGTATGTTTTGAAACTGCACTTTACTGTAACTAAAGTAAATTGATAATTTAAGTTTATTAAATGGTAGCATTTTTTGTTTTAATTTTATATTTGTGTATTAACTGTTTCCTATATTTTAGTACATGTATGAATACATGATTTGTAAGGTTTAGTCCTAATGCAGCATTAAGCATATCCTGGAAGAGTTGAGTTATTCTTTTAGGATAAAAAAATAAATGCAATGTACTTTAAAAACTATGCGTGCTAAATTTAAGTTAACAACAGCCCTTATGTTTATGTGGCATAGCAGGTAAAGTTTTGCTGAGAAAAGAGAAGTGTCGGAAGCTACATGTTACCAGTGTGCAGCCCAAGGATATGTAAACAATGAAAAAGATATTAAATAAATAAAATGTCAACTGGATGTTTAAATTAACTGTAAAAACAATGTTTACTTGTTCCCATCCATGCTTTAAAAAAAAATTAATTTATACTATACTGTTTATACAACAAGAAATATGGTTAGTGTGTCTAAATAAACATCATTAGTAGTATCGTTGTACATAAGCAAATTTAAATAATAGCAAGTATTCTTTGTGATTACAGTGTTCCCATGAATCTGTAAGGCTAGATCTTTCAAGAGTAGTGTTACCATTTCAATTTAATCATTTTATTTAGTAGAATATACAACCACACAGTAATAAGATTTCATTCAATGCAAAATAAAATTTAGAACAACTATCACTGTTTATATAAAATAAACAAAAAACTTAAATATCATTAACGTTATCGTATTTTTCCCATAAAATTTGAAATAATACAATTTGACAGTTGCATAATAATTTAAGTACTTCAGAGTTAAGGTTTTTCTCAGTGAAAGTCAAAAGTGCCATTTCAAAATAATTTGGTTTCAATTATAATGAACAAAAAAAAAGTAATTTTTCTTAAAAGGTTTGTTTGTTTTGAAGTTTTGCACAAAGCTATATGAGAGCTATCTGCTCTAGCCATCCCTAATTTAGCAGACTAGAGGAAAAGTAACTAGTCATCACCACCCATCACTAACTCTTGGGCTACTCTTTTACTAGCCAATAGTGGGATTAATTGTAACATTATAAACACCCCAACAGCTGAAAGGATGAGCATGTTTGGTGTGATTAGGATTCAAACCCACAACACTCAGATTTGGAGTCGAGTTCCTTAACCACCTGGCCATACCAAGCCTTTTCTTAAAAGGTTCTGCTCTTTAATACTCCGACATATGTACTGTACAGAATATCAAAACTCCAAAACCATACAGAGTTTAACAATGGACGAATATTGCCTCATGAACAACACCTCAAACTACTTAAGTGAGGTTAAAGTTTCCCATTTATTGGAATTTTATAAATGTGTAAATAAACATCTTCCCAACTATTCACCTACAACTTACACTCATCATTAGGATTGGACTTTTTCAAAAATAAAAACACTAAAAATGAGTTTCCATGAAAAACCACTCATATATTTATATTTCTACACTAACAAAATGAAGTTACTCTGCATGAACTAAATCTATAAATTAGTGGATCTAAGTTTAACCATGTTACCATAAAACTAAAAGCAAACCTAATTAAACTTAAACATCAGGATGCTCTACAAGTTTGAAGTGGAAACAAATAAAATCATTAATAACTGTGGAATAAAGTTAATATTCTACTTACAGACTAATGTTTTTATAATAATTATATGTTTCAAACACCACACCTGAAACAACATAAACAAGACTTGCATAGGTTTGAATGCACATGTTAGTGGTTTATATAATCAAGACCATTTTAAAAGACTAGAAGATGTTTTATTGCACAGTTTAAATTGCTTTCAGTTACCAATCATTTTATATAATTGTGCAGTACCTTCTTATAGTCTTGATTTCTAGTTAATTTACTTTTATTTATCAAAAGTTATACCAACTGTATAAAACAAAAAAAATTTTATGCTAAGCTCAGTACATATAGAAAATTATTTCATTATGTTGGTTTTTGCATAAATATTTCTTTTAAAATTAAATATTACTACAGTGTACAATTTAGAACCTTTTGGCTGTAAGGTTTTAATGAAAACTTCCATGCAAGTCACACCTAGAAATACTTCAATACTTTGTAAATTTGTCCTGATGTTGACATTTCAGTTTTATACAATTTTATTTTTACACTTTAATTTCCTATACCTCAAAATTCATTTTCAATTTCATGCAAATTCATGTCAAACATTAATGTGATCTTAAGGTACTGAAACCTTAGAAACTAGAGCAATAACGATGTTTGAAGTTTCCTGTTTTTTCTAAATATAAATTTATTAATCTATTATAATACCTTCTTTTTTCCCCCAACATAAATTTGATTTTGAGTTATTAAAATTTAAAGTTATATCAGAGATGAACTTTTGCATAATAGTAGTGCAAAGTCATAAGCATTATTTAATTTATTTACTACTTATTAAAATTTCCAAGATTTGTGTCATTTATAAAACACCACTTTACAGTTATTCTGTATAACTTTATATGTACTTTCAGAAAACCATAGTTAAACAAAAATACACTCAGCAAAAGTAAGTTCGATATATATATAGTTTAATCAGCATAAAAATGACAGCAATAAGTTTCAAAAATCTTAGTAAAAAACTTGTATAATATAAAATTTACAAAATAAAAAAGAATTTCTTCTACTTTAGGAAAGGTTTCCTCAACATGGAAAAGAACAAAATCAAGTTACAATGACAAACACTCATTCACATCTCAAACAGTTTAAGACTATTAAGACTATTAGTAATTACAGATCATATTTTGTAAATAATCTTCTGTCCAATACAAAATAAATTAAACAGGACAGTGGATAGCAGCCATACAACAACAGAGCATGTATCACAAAAAAAAAAAATTCTTATGAAGAGCATTATCTTTTCTAATACACACAAAAATGGAAAAAAAAGAAAACAGAACTTAATGGTCCTTCAAACAAGTATAATATGAAACAAATATAAAGTCAATGTACCTCTATTAGCAACCAAGATTTTTTTAATTGGTTGGTGTGTAGCAGAGCTGCTGTACAACAGAAAAGAGCTTAGCTTCAATCTGTGAAACATACAGGTCAATGTAGTCTTCTTTTTCCCGATCCGGGATAACCCCAGAAGAAAAAACATTGTGAGGAGTCACTTTTGTTTCTAAAACCAAAAAATGGGTAAATTTGTAAGCCTAAAATATAAATTCAAACTCATGGTGATATAGAATTACTTAAAGCGAATTTATAAACTTGCTGTCAAGATTCTTTATTAGTCTACAAACAAATGCAAAATACTTCACAAACTGAATATCAAATTAGTACTTACATTTCCAGTTTATGTGAATCTAACACATTTATAATATAGCACAAAAGTTGACAATAAGTCTGACACTGAAATTGAATAAGAATTCTTCAAAAATGAATACTACACACCCTCATATTTAAATGCTTGAATGGTATATCTTAGAATGGTAATACTTCTGCATTATACTAAGAAAAATCAAAGCTAAAAAGTAAGAATGGATCCTTTTTTAAAATTGTTTTAAATATATGGTGTAGTATTTACTTAATATACCCATTTTGAATTAATTTTGATTTCTTTCCTTTAGTTAATATTTATTGATTCACCTATTGATAAAAGTTTCACTTCACTTAGTGCTATAAATACATTACTGTTTTATAATTAAATGATTTTTGAGTGGCAAAAAAGCTGATATCACACACAACAGTAATTGGTTATACAGCAAAAGCCAGATATATATTTAAAATTTTAAAACTTATAAAAGCTAGTATTGAATATAACATACAAATAAAACAGTGTCTTCATGTGGCTGTATTTACCTCAAAATATTGTTGCGATACATATTTTTAATGCTAATTTAAGTGTTAGATAGAGTTGCAAATTTCAATAATTATGTTAAAATCCTTCTAGTAAGTTGATTTGTTTTACATTTGTAACATGGACCTAATACCAATGTACAAATATTCAAATTTGTTGAAATATTAAAAAAGGAGGAAATAAATTATCATCATAATTGAATTGTTTTTACCTGATAATTTTAAATAAATCTGATAGTGAAAGATCCAACCTGCTATACTAGTGTCACAAGAGGGATATTAGTTTGGTGAAAAAGGATATTTTTGTCTAAATTTCAACTTCTGAAGATAATAGCCATAACATGAAAAAGTAAAATTATTTGAGATGAAATTATGATAAAAAGAACAAGAAAATTTAAGTATCAAGAGAAATAGAAATTTAAGAAAGAATTCAATAACATTCATTTTCAATTTTAAGACAAGATTGATGGAACTATAGTAAAAAGATGGCAACAACGAAATTTCAGAAATGTGTAGGATCTATAACAACAATGTTAAAGTATAACAAGGCCACAAATGACAAAATTGATGAAGAAAGATATAAGGTAGAAAAGAACAGTGGCAAAGTAAGACTTCTGAAAAATAATTATTCAAATGCAAAGATTAAACCAGCTAAATATATTACTGCAACTCAAGCTCCAAATGAAAACACCATCTGTATATTTGAAAAGATCAACAGTTAATTCCAATTTATTAATAAAAACAGAAATAGTTTTCAGATATGAAGGACAAAAAGAATGATGAAAATAACAAGCAGACATTAGTGTCCAGCAGGAGGAAATTTACAAATTAACCTTACCATGGGAGACTTATCTACAGCTCATGATTTGTGAGTAATAAACCTTGAAGAATAATGCATACTGGAAACAGACTTAATATGGAGAAATGGATATAAGGTTAGATAAACTTCAAATAGCATCACAATCTACAACAGGAAATCCTTGTATATTATATAACTATTACTAAACAAGATATTGTACTTCCCCTGACACTCAGAAGAGCAATCACTGTACGAGTAAAAAAAGGTGAATTACTCACACCAAAGCTTATTAAAAATAAATTTACTTCCTGTGACTGTGTCTAAATGGAAACAAATATTCAAAGTTGTACTGATGAATGAATGGTTGGTACAACTATTGTGGGCCTGAATAATAAAAATTACCATTAGAACCATGAATATGACAAAAATTAATGCAAAATTAGGATGAAACAATGGAAGATGTAGAGGTAGTACGTCCATATAAAAAAACATTAAAATTATTCAACTCTGAGAAAAGATGAAGTCCAATGTCAAACCCCTTAGGATAACTTGTCAACTCATAAGTTGTTAGATCTCCAAAACTCCAATCATACAACAACTGATCAGCACTAGCAGTTACATAACTTGCTCATAGAATATCAAGGCAACTTCTCCAGTAAACCTCATAACTTAGGTCAAAACAAGCAAATATCCCAAGATTGATAGTAGAGATGTGATCTAAAATATCTCTAGAAAATTCTTCAGATGCAAGGAAAAGGTTAAGGCTTTTAAAGATAAAAGTCATGAAAGAACAGAGAATGACAGAACCAAGTACTAGTTCTTTAACATCACCTACTGTACTTGTTAAAAAGGATAAATCCACAAAGCTCTGCATAAATCCTAAGAGGTGAGTGAAGGTACCATAAAGGATATCTACCCAATGCTGAGGACTGACTCCATCTTAAATATTCTGTGGAGATTGAAATGATTTTCAAAATTGGATATTAAAAGTGGAAACTAATAAAGGGTGTACAGAAAAGACAACCTTTGAAACATGAAATGGACAATGACAATTTGATACAATATTATTTGGATTACATATTTCTCTTACATTTCAATGATTCATGGAGTTTGCTCTGTCTCAATTACTCTTACAAAAATTTGCTCAAATTGCATAATCACACATGAAAAGGCAAATGTTTATGAAGGGCTAAAGAAAAATTATGGATTAGTGGATGAAAATGAATTTGTATCTAAATTCCAAAGAGTGTGAATTATTCCACCAAGAAGAAAATTTCTTAGGACACAATCAACAGAGGAATGTCTAAAGGCCCATTAAATGACAGACTCTCTACAAAATTGGCAAATACAAAAGAACCTGCTTGAAGTAACAAAATTTCCTGGTCAATGCTCTAGATGTTGTCAATATTCCTTTCCAACAGAGTTCATCCTCTAAACAAATGACTTTGGAAGCCAAATATATTTTGCTATGTTACTGATTGTGAACAAACATTCAGCATAGTGAACAGGGAAATGATTATCACTTCCGTATTCGCATACCCAACTCTGAAAGATATACTCATTTAGACATAGATAGTATTTCTAAAGCATGCAATAAACTTGTCAAATTAGGGAGATACCAGTGGACAGAAACAACTACATTTTGAAGCATTAATAAACTCCATGGCTTTACAGCAGTTGAATATTTAGAAGTTACAAAGACATCAAAGCACGTAAAGGAAGGCTTCTACAAGAGTGGGTAAACAGTTGATGTAAAACAATTCAAATTGTATATGGAGTGGAAAGGTAAAAAAGAACAGCATGGGCAATTACAGACATATTACACTGGATTCACTTGAAAGTTGCTATTAATGGACTTGGTCACTATTCATTGAGTAACAAGGGGAATAGATAAATCATAATTTTGATATACTATTTCACTCAATGGCTATAATCATGTCCTGTTCCCAAATGGGAAGTAGAAATTCTTGCAAAGAAACCTGTCAAAAAATCAGTTTCAAAATTTGATACGCTCATAGAATTACGCTTGAAGCAGACTTGTTTGTACAAATGTATCAAATTCATGGGATTAAAAAACAAAAGCAGCCATTAATTAATTTTTTGTTTGTGGAGTGGATAGATGCACACTGCTAAATCAAATAGCCAATCAAGTAGGTAAACATCAGAAAGTATGGGGTCAAGATCTTCCATATTACTGATGAATTATCATATAGTAGAATCTGAAACTATTGGCAACACATCATCATCACAGATGCTTTACAGAGAACTGAAAGTGTCATTGGACCTTCTGATTCTTATCTAGATAAAAATAACTCAATGATCTTACATGAAACATGCAAATCATTGATTTCTCAATATGACTACTGATAAAATGAAAAAGTAATACTGATATGACTGCATTCCAAGGTGATACAATATAGCTGTACAACACCTTGCTGATAAAAATGGGGCAAACTAAAGTTATGCAGATACATTGAAAGACTATACATTAGACTAAAAAGAATTAATGTGTTTATCAAATCCAGAAGGAGAGGCAATTCAAGTCAAGGATCATCTACCATGATTCTCTTTAGAAGTATGCCAGAAATTTAAAAAAACAACATTAGTGTTCCTCCATTGCAGAACTTTTCAGCAGAAAGTTACTTTCTGAGAGGCCAGTAGTTCATGTCAAGACTGAATGTGCCCATGGATTCAACTAGCTATGAAGAACTTTACTGGTAAAAGCATGGCCAGTGAAAACTTAACATGATGCCATCTTAGACATTTACACATTGGTCTTGAAAGAAACAAACCACAAGACATTAAAGCATGGACAATGTAGTGCTTTATCTTTCTTTCTTTCTCTTCTTTTTGTTATAAATTGTTTGATAGCCTTCAAATCTAGGAAGGTTTTTGCTTGGAATTAAGCACACAGTTACAAAATGGGCTATCTGTGTTCTGCCCACAGCAAGTATTGAAACCCTCTTTCTAAAGGTGAATGTGACAGAATGCTAATACATTCAAGGCCAATTGTAAGCACAACAAAATGGAGAGAAAAACCAGGTAGGTTCAAATCTGAATTGCAATATACCAGAATTTCAATCCAGCTGAAAAATGACTGTATAAGAACCATTACAAATAGAAATGTGGTACCGTGTTTCTCCCATAATAAGACCTACCCATAAAATAAGACCTAGTATGATTTTTGGGGATAGTTTTAATATAAGCCCTACCCTTAAAATAAGCCCTAGTTAAGAGTGGCAGGAAGAGGAAAGAAATAAAAAAAATTAATTTATTAATTAGTTTAATAGTTAGTTAATTAGTTTGTTTAAGTATTAATCAGTTAGTTTAATAGTAGTTTATTTTAAATGGTTAGTTTAATAGTTTTACTTTGTAACTTCATTTTTTTTTAATATATCAAAATAAGACATCCCCCAAAAATAAGCCCTAGTGTCATATTTTGGAGTGAAAATTAATATAAGCCCTGTCTTATTTTCAGAGAAACATGGTAAAAGCTAAAATGGATGTGTTTCAAGATGTATAGTAGCTAGGGTGCTACTAAGTACATGCAACCACTCTACTCCACTCAAAAAGCAAGCATCAGAGGGATGAGATTAAGATTTCTGACCTTTTGTAAGAGGGCCTGCATTGTCTTCTCTGAAAGTCAAGAAAAATGGAATTATATACATGTCAAACTGATTCACTAAATGGGGTACGTGTGTGTGAAAATTCGGAACCACCCACAAATCTGGAAACCCAGCAACCTAGTGACAATATGAATGGATGTGTTAATGTGATGGTTCACATCAAATGAAATTCAATATGACTGGAACAACAGACTCAGGCAGGGAAAAACTCCAAGGCAGAACCTTCAAACCAAATAACATCATTCTCTGGATATGACCACATAAAAGTTGGGATGTACATGCACAACATCAGCCTCTAGAACATGCTGCACAAAGATAGAAAACAAGGTAAATCTACAAAATTCATGTAGGGATGAAGAATCAGAATCAACACATGAGGATTTATGTTGCCTGATCCAGCTCTTATCCAAAACCCATTCACTGAAAACTGACATCCAGGCAATGGTAGGATAAGGGGTCCAAATCAAAGGGGTGAACTGCAGCATGATAAATCTCCTCCAAAGCAACATCTTCTGGATAAGACTGCACAAAAGTTCAAATGCATATCAACCAATTCAATTTCCACCACAGGAAGAAAGAGCTTACACAATTTGAAATATTTGCAACATTATTCTGGATAGGACAATGCAGAAATGGATTGCTTCTACAAAATATATGCAGCCTCACCCTCTAAAACAGGAAAATATCACCACCCACTACCTACTGAATGGAAGTGATCACATTCAGGAAGACAACTCCATGGTCTACCATCCCAGTAACTCAAAAAAGTAAAGTAGCATGGACTCCCATATTTGAATAGATGAACAAAAGAGAATAAAAAGTGGTGGAAAACACAGAAGCATAAAACACAAGAGACACTGCAACAGATGACACAAACCCTATACTAAAAAGCTTAGACTGCTCCAACTTATTCAATCAAAAGGACAGAATGGATGAATAGATATCTCTATTTGGCTTACTTATGCAAGTCCATGAGATAGTACAGTCTATAACATGTATATAAATAAAGCAATTACAAGATGAGGGAAACCTACTAGCAATCTTGAGAACCTCCATCTCTACACCATGTTATTGACTATGGGTATACACTATGGCCATACAGTGTGGCTTTGAGATATACAAAGCATATCTTGATAGGCAACACTTGCCACTGAGTGAGATCTGAGCCATAAATGGAACACTCCCCAGGAGGGAAAAATGTATGCAGAAAAGATAATTTATCCAGTCACAGCCACACCAAAGTTTGAAGGATGGCAACAGGCAGAAGGTAGTATCCTGATGAGGTAAAAACAAAATACCCAATGAAAATAGTTGGAGATAAATGTATGAGGAGTAGGCCACATGCCTGACTTAAGAGCTTCTTCCTATGGATGATGGAAGTGAGACTCCAAGAGAAAGGAAAGGTGTCCAATATTTTGCAAAACCTGAAATATAACTTGGAAAGAAAAAAAGAGCAATAGACCAATAAAAGTAGTTGATGATCCCAAATCATAAGAGTAGAAGGATAAAGTTTACATACAGATGGATGGTGCCAGGGAATGGAAAGGTCAATACGGGAAACCATTAAAGGAGGTCAAATGGGCAATGAAACAATGAAGAGCACGTACCAGACACAGACATCTATCTGGAGAAGACCAGGAAAAAAGGTGGGAAATGAATGGAAGAAAACAGCAAGAAGGAAAAGCATCCAGATGAGGAGCACCCAACTGACTGTAGAGACACCTGAAAAATTAAAGGAAAAAATCAAAAACTTTTGGGAATAAACCTGGCCATATTTCAAACACAATTGACCAAAAGATGAAAAGAACCAAGAATATAACATAAAAAGAAGTTTATTCACAG
Organism: Tachypleus tridentatus; assembly: GCF_004210375.1. Lineage (NCBI taxonomy): Eukaryota > Metazoa > Arthropoda > Merostomata > Xiphosura > Limulidae > Tachypleus > Tachypleus tridentatus. The sequence continues at coordinate 17,935,818 of NC_134830.1, forward strand.
CATGTGGACCCAAATAAAGGAGGTCCCAATGTATGATAATAAAGGCAACAGGAAAAGGTGCTCCAATAGTGACAGAAATGCACTACAATGGTGGAATTGTCTAAATGGAGCATGATTTGTGGGTATGATACTAATGGAAGATAATGAACCAAAATCACGTTGTTCCACCATAAACTCCAAGATATTGAAATAGTAAGACATTATGATCCGATACCATTGCTCAGGAGCTACTGGCTGATGAGCCCACATTCACCTACCTTAGAGAAAAGCATTTGTGGTTTGATGCAAATCCAGATGAGGAAGAAAAGAAAGAGAACATTAGGCCCAAATAAGGCTTACATTGAAAAACAAACCCAGTAACTTATCCACTTGGAAAAAATGAAGCTTCACTAACTTTAGAATTCAACCTATATAAGCTGTTACCATTACTAGCATGTGTGTGTGCTGACAAGTCTAGAGCATGCAGAAGTTATGCAAAAGCTAAATTTAATTAACAAAAGGACTAATTTATTGATAACATAAACTTTGCTTTAGGACAAAATTAGCAGAGTTGGAATAGTGTTTAAAAGTAAAAATTTTAAAATAAACAAATGTTACTGAATGCAGAAGTATCTTAAAAATTAATATTTTGTATTAAATTAAAAATGATATAAGATGATGTACTGGAAATAAAGTGTTTAACCAACAAAATTTTTTTATTTCTTCAGAAAATTAAAATGTGATTATTGATAAAGACTAAATATGTTGGCAAAACATGCTAAACTGTTGGGCATATTTATAAGTAAATTAACTTTTGCATAAAATTGCTGTGCAAGACTACCAAGATATGGAATAATGAGATTAGTTTGGTCTTTTGTTATTCAGAAAATTGATGTCTTGAAAAGAGTACAGAAAAAGGGAGATATAATGAAGTTTAAGATCAACTGTCTGTTGAAAAATCATTATAGCAGTGAAACAGTGGCATCAGGAGACCAATATCAAACAGAAAAGTCAGGAGTATCTGTAAAATAGAGGTTTACATTTGTTAAGCAAAAAAAATAAAGTGAACACAGACAGTAAAAAAGAGATAAACTAGGAAATAAAAACCTTCATTCACAAGAGAGGCTGACATTGTTTACATTACCAAAACTTACAATATTTCTATTCTGCATGATATGTTTGGCTACTTGGGATCAAGAGCAGAAACTATAAAAGATGAGACAGGAGAAGCAGAATTAAAGAAAAAGAGAAGATACAAGAACAAGTTCAAATCAAGAAAGCCAAAAGACAATGATGGAAATAGTTCACTTTTATTAAACTCATGTCAAGCCATAGTGTGGAAACTTAAAGTCCTCTGAATACATACTTCAAACAATAGTTCCTATACAATAAGCTATCCCCAAAGTCATTTTCTACAATTTTTTTGCCATCTGTTTAAAAATATTACATTGTTAGACATGTATACAGAAACAAGTACATGCTTGCTAAAGGCTTAAGAAGAAATATGCTGTAAATAAACATATTTATTACCTTGTAACATTTAATCAACATGGGTATGTTTAACTATAAACAGAAACAAAGAAATGTAAAAAAATTACTTACATACAAGTAATTAAAAAGGTATACTCTATATAACAGGGTGAAATTATTTAGGTTTCAAGGATGACAGTATTAAGATTTATGAAATAAGGTATTTAATATTACATTCAAATACAAGCTTTGGAAATAAAAAAAAAATCTATGCTTCCTATGAGGAAAAGCTACTTTTCCCAATATCTGTGAACAAACCAACTTCTTTACTTGGTGGTATAGTTTTGTTGTTGGTTTAAATTCATTTTAAAACATTCATTTGGAGGAGTATACATCAGGTTTGTAGTTAACATGCATCCTGTGGTATTTCACTTCTAGTACTCATTATATGATGCTGTATCATTTCACAGATACTTATATATAGCACAAGTAAATGGTTTGTTTGTTTTTGTTAAATAAACAATACCCAAAAGCAAATACTGTAAGAATATACACCATGCACTATCCAAATAAAGTATGTATTAAACAAAAGTAATAACTTATATTGGAGAAATGTACTGGAAAAAGGTTGTTTTGTTTTTTCCTATTATTCATTCTTTCACCCAAACTGTGTATAGTGTGTTTTATCAAATGAAGGACAAGAATGTTAGAGCAATGTTTACCTTACATTACACAGTTTTAAGAGCTGGTATATACTTAATGTTACATTTAACACAGGCCAGCTTTTTTCTTTTCTTTTTTTCAAAAATACATTCTCTGTGTATCATTTTCAACTGTAATAAAAACATTAATTTAATGAAGACAATATATACATATATACATACACACACACACACACACACATCAGGTTTAAAAACTCACACTATTAGCCACATACTGCTTGCTCTTCATAATCTGAATTACACATGAAGACAAAATACTCTTATTTTTTCATACCACCCACTATTATCAACAAAGACAAACAAAATTAAATTTTTATATCATAAGTCTATATTCGATTACATTTCTCAGTGATAAAAGTATTTTCTATATTTTTGATCAATCACCAAATTTGAAAGGCCTCTCAGAAAGATAAGATTACCTTCAATATACTCTTTTTCTATCAACGTGTACAATTCTATTCTTTGATAGATTGTTTGGGCAAAATATTCATAATGAATACTTTGCAAAATGGACAGCAACTTCTTGTTGAGAAGACAAGTGTAGAGGACTTGTGTTTACATAAAAGTCAGTTTCTGTCCATTCTACTAAGTTTTATCGTGTACAATTCTAGTTTTATGGTTGTTACCATGTGTGAAATACAGCTACTATTATTTTGAGATATCTATTTATTGAATTACTATCATTTAAACAGGGGCATATGCGTAACTATTACTCTGGTGAAATTATCGAATTAGATACCACAAGGTAACATTTTAAAGCAAATTTTTAAAACTCTTGTGATTAGCGACCTTAAATTAACCTTGCTCTACACGAACACAGTACTCTGTACTTGTACGCACAACAGCCTAGGTACTTCACCAGTACCCCTAGTATTAGTAATTGTAACAGTAGTAGTAAATTTAAAAAAGTAACAACCATGAAATTATAATTCGTAACTGCAGTTAATACCATGTGTAAGGCCTTTTCTATTAACCGTAAGTTACTATTTTCATTAATTTAACACATTGTTAAATGTAAAGTGCAAAGCCATCTTACTGTTTATGCGAGTTAGTGTTTATTTACAAAAAATGTTTATATACTGACACCTAACCTTTCCACAGATGTTTTGAAGGGCACGCGAACGACGCCTGTCTTCACCGCTTAGTGTTTACGGCTATAAACCAACACAAACACTGACAGCTGGTGCACATAATCAGTACTGACGCAGTTAAAACAAGCCATTCAAATTCAGATTTTGAGAAATATCAGCACCAATAATTAAACAGTTTCTTAAGAGTAGAAACCTGAAATTTTCCAAAATGTATTTAAAATATTTTTTAGCTTATCAGAAAAACACTTCTTCCACAAAATAACCTCAGTTATTCACAGACAGTTGTTTGTGTTTAGAAAGATGAACATCTACGATGTAACAGTCATGACAGGCTGATATATTAACAAAATATTCACGTCACAATGTCGACGAGAGTACGGATTTATCGTTTAAAGTAATTTTTGTGCATTATAATTCCAGGGTTGTAGCGGTGCTCACTACCCCAACATTCTAAAACATTGTTTACAGCTAAGTCTCTTATTGCTACAGTATAAGCTAAGCTCTATCTTTTTAAATTTTCAATATTATCGTTTCACAAGTTTCATTTTCAGCTGAGATAAATCATTTAAATTGTTGTTGGTCTTTTTCTTTCTTTTTAAACTCCACCCTTCCCTTTGTGGTGCTGGCCAATCCCCTGTCACTCCATATTGTTTTATACGGTATATATTCCAATGCTGAAGACATTTGATGACAGAGACGAGATGGTGTCCTTCAGATAGTGAGAGTATAAAGAATAGAGAATATTGTGCGGCCATAAATATCAACTAGAATGAAAGTATGTGTTGATATTTGAAAAAGAGAGATAATACAACCTAAATGTTATGATACAGAGGTTTAACATTGTATTTTACATAACTCACAACGAGACTTTTCACTCTTATTTTTCCTTTCTCCAACGTATAATATGCCTGATTCCACTATCTGTACTGTGCGTGTGTTCTCGTTCAGAAAGATAATTCTTGAAGTTGTGAAAGGCACGTTTTTTTCTTGGCTTTGAAGAGTTGAATATATATTTGTGTTGAGATGCCCTTTGCATATCAACATATCCTCGGAAACATGGAGCCTGGAACGGTTTCCTACAAGCTGCTGTTACTTTCACATATCCCGTAGCAGAATAGTGCCAAGTCTTCGGATTTACAGTTTAAAAACAGGTGTTCGATCCCCCTCAGTGGACACTGCTGATAGCTCGATATGGCTTTGTTGTAAGTAAACTTGCATGTTTGTACATAGGTGTGAATTTAAATCACAAATAGCTTTTACTTTCAACAGAAATTTTCTGCCTAGTGGTAATATGTACTATTACCACGACTAATGTCTTAATAAACTTCCATACCTCTCCGTTTTGCTTTTATGTATAATACAGGATGGTTCAAAACATATCCTATATAACCATGCAGTTTAACAAATTGTGGCCCATCTCCAACAGTATCTTATTGTTACGCTGGTAGACTCCTATATGTGTACGTCTAGTCAATATTCGATTTCAATCCACTTTCACTGCAGTGTACACAGTTCTAATGGCGATGGTTATCTTGATTTTTATCTCAGTGATGTTTGTTATGCATAGGTGTGTGACACACCATATCCTTAAACCCCACACTTCTTTCATGTACCGACGTCTGTAGTTACGCTGCGCCGCAGTCACCAACAAGGTCTCTGCAAGCCAAACAATACATTAAGTCTTTTCCTAAGCAGTTGCCATTTTACAGGTAACACTACTGACTGAAATGAGAAAAACAACAAAACATTACCATAGAAACTGTTCGAGTTGGACTACAGTATAGTGGTGTATTTCCTCAGCTATTTAATTATTAAATTTTAAAATTAGGAAAGATAATGTTTGGACTGTGCAAATATTTGTTTCCACTGTGCATTTTTCTGCACTCTGTTTCTTTCTGTGCAACAGTCAGAGTTCAAGGAGGCACATACTCCCACATATCTCCTTGAACCTCGACTTAGTGGCCTTATTTTTCGTAAATCTATTGGCCGAAAATACCACACACTAACAAATTTCGCCTATATGTATGTATCTCGGGCATGAATTTATCTTTCAGAGCTCCCCATCAGACAGCAGTGTTTGCGTGTATTTTGCATGTGGATTGTTCTTCAATTATTCGTTTATATGCACATGGAGTAAGCACCGTTATCGTCACTCAGCTGTGTTTAAACACTTGTCCCCAGATACCCAGGTTTTGAAGGCTTCGCTATATCTCGTGTCTCTTAGTACATAGGTTGATCACTTTGCTACTTTCTACCTTTTGTACTGCAATGCATTTGGTTGGTTTGTCGTGCTGTATAATAGGTTTAACTCATGTAGATATAAGCTTTGCAGTCATTGAAGTGCTCAACACATTAAATTCGTTCAATATTCTAAGTATCTAATCTCAAGTCAAACACTGTCTAAGCAGGTCACTTACCTATTTTAATCGCTTTAAATATACAGCACTATTTTCACATTTTATAAAAACTTTGTGCA